>NC_134287.1:9669000-9987500 GCF_949628215.1 Phalacrocorax aristotelis | reverse complement strand
TCCTTAGGCCAGCGGTGACCTCAGGCGTGTGCCCTCCGTGCAGAATGCATCACTGAGCTTTGCTGCGCATTCGGTATTATGTGCTCGGGCTTTGCTTTGCTTGTTACAAAACTTATTTGCTTTTCTTCTGAGATGGAGTGTATCTCTCTAACGAGCACAAATAGAAGGAGTGATGTTTTTAGTAGAGCTGCTGTTCATGTGTGCAGGCATCTTTTTGAAGGTATCCAGTACATATTTGTAGCTCAGATCAGAGTGAGTCAGGACTGGGACACTGGAAGTCGTGGGCTGTAAAACTGACATGCAGAACCAGAGCCTTTAGCTGCCTTTGCATCTTCAACTTGGCAATCTCCCACTGAAGCAGTTCTCTTGGGAACTGCCACATTAAAATCCTTCAGGAAAATAGGAAAGGTTGCTATTGGTGCCTGTTATGCGGTCAGGAATGATGAGCTCCCACAGCACCTCTAAGCGAACATTACTATTAATGTGTTTTTAATGAGTGCTATAGGCCTAAACCATAACCAGCGCATCTCCTTCAGGCATGAGCGTTTGGTGTGAGCTGCCCGGCAAGCAGCACTTGAGCAGGAGAGCGGCTGTAGTGCAGCATCGTTTGTTGTGTGAGGTTTTTGAGTTTGGTTTCATGATGATGATAATGTTCTTTTGCAGCTCTGACTAAAGTGATTCTGTCTACCTTCACAGACAGCTGCTTTTAAGACCTACTGGTCCCAGTTTTCCTTAATATAGTTGACAGGGGGTTTCTTCAGTTCTTGAGGAAAAGTAGAGCACGGAAATTAGGAATGGAAATGTAAAGCCTTCTTTTCAATCTTGTTGTTAGCACAATAGATGCTTCACGCTGCTCCCACATGGGAAATGCACATATTAAATGTGATTGCCACAGATGTGGAGAGAGGTGAACTGATTTGCCAAAGGTCAGGGAGCCAGTGCCAGCACTGGGATCAGCCCTGAGGGCTGCTTGGCTCCCAGGTGGCAGATGACACTTTTTTTTTGCATGACTTGGGTGTGCAGAATGCAGTGATCTATGTTTGCACCAGCATTGTCTGCAAGGCAGAAACGACCTGTGCACACCAAAGGCATTGTATCCGTTTACCAAGAGCTCAGGCTGTGGCCCCTCCCCACCTGTCTTCCTCTTTTTGTTGCTTGGAGCATTGCAAGACATGAAGAACAGCATTTTTTCTATTTTTTCTTCCTTCCCCCCCCCCACTCCTTACAAGTCAGACTAAGTAGCCCTGGTCAGGGACTGAGGGACTTCGCTTTTCCTGAGTGCTTGTTTCAGGCCATCTGACGGCTAGGGCCACCAAAGCTGCATGTCCTGCTCCCCTTTTAGTTTTGTTGGTTCTCTCCATGGCCATAAGGGCTCCCACGTGCCTCTGCAGCACGGCGGTCTCAGAGGGATGCCAGTGCCTGTGATCCTCCTTACGTGGCAATGAGTAACAGGGGGAGGGAATCTGACCCACAGAAACCTAAAACTGGTGTTCCATGAGCTGATCTAACTAATTCCTGAGTTTGTTTTTTAAGCAAAAACTGTATGGTTTTCATAAGGACAATTTTAGGCTGGGTTTTGTGACTGTTTACCTGCTGACTGTTGTTTCAGTCTCTTGGAGCTTGCCTGCAAATAAATTAATGTAAATTGTGTGATATCAGGGAACACACTTAGTGGATTGTATTATTGTATTGTGGTGTACTTTTTTTTTTTTCCCCAACAGCTTAAATCGGTTCCCTGAGTGCAATGGGTACGCGGCCAAAGGGGTGGTTTATTTTTCTAGTTGTATTGCTTTCTCCTGCCAGATCTGCATCCCGTCTAAAACAACTGTCCTGGCAAAATGTAACCTAAATTCAGCCTCTATGAACAAGACTCTATCTCTATCCTCTATCAACATTAAGAAGCAGTTGTTCTGGTGAGCACTGGTGAAGTACATGAACTCCATGAAGAGTCTGCATGAGTCTGCCTGCTGTCCCATGCTGTCCTGTCCTGCATGCTCTGCTCCACAGGATCGCAACTGTGGTCATAGCAATGGTGCAATGGAGAAGGGAGCTGGAAGAAAGCTCCTGGCTTGTTCCCGCAGATCCCTTTCAAAATGGGTTGTTGGGCGGGCCAGCTCTTTCTCTCCCAAGTGTTATTATAATACATTTACACAGGGAAAAAGCAGGTTTGCTGCCAGGCAGCATACTTTCCATCAGCACACGTAATTGCTAGGTGGCGGAAAGAGGTAGAGACTCTGGTTTGCAGACTGGAGGAAGGGAGGGAGGGAGTGTGGCCAGGGTGTGCGCTGTGCGGCATCGTCGTGTGCCTGACCATGAATTCCAGTTTTTGCAGGGATGTGGGCTCAGCTGTGTAAGCAAAACCTTCTGCCCATTCACCCCTCAGCGTGAGCAAAAGGAAGGGAGGCAGGTAGCCAAGCTTCGAGCAGCTCAAGGGGCAGAGAGCTGGCCCAGGGGTGCAGCTGCAACAGGGCTCCTTTTTTTTAGCCTATTTTGATTTCCATGCGCACGTGCGCCATGCAGAGTTGGCTGAGTCAACCTTCACAGGTGGTTCAGCAAAACAAACAGGTTTTACTGCCATGACCTCAAGGCCAGACTAGCTGCTGAGCTGCACTGGAGCAGGGGTGGGTTTGATTTCTGGTATGGAGAGGAGGCCCTTGTATGGGGCTGACCCACAACAAACACTGTGCTCTGTTGCTTGGACTGCCTCTGAGGAGTGAGAGGAGGTTTGTGAGGATGCAGCACAGACCCACCCACTGCTGAGAGGGACCTTCTTATAGTGACCTTAGACAATCCCCTAAACTTCAATCAAGGTCTCTCCAACATCTGTACACACATAGCAGAGGGAAACCCTGACTTAAACTCTGTCTTTTGGGATTTAAAAATTATTTTAACAAGTGAGAGCGCCTAAGTCCCATAGCAGCAGTTCCTGCACAGCACTTCATAGCTCCTTTCCTCCAAGTAGAAGCGCCTGCTGTACCTAACTGGCCCTAAGCCACCACGCAACAAGGCATTGCAGGCCCTGGGGGTAACAAACACCCACTGGGATATTACAGTGCAGATCCAGCCCTTTTGGGATTGGGGTGTCTTGCTCCTGTGCTTGGCAGTCTGCGCTGCGGCTGGTAGGGTTGTGGCGCTGGTTGAGCAGAGACACAAGGAGCCCTGCAGGCTGCGAGTCGCTGTGAGGTCAGGGCAGAGCCCGTTTGCCTGATTTGGCCTCGCAGTTGAAGACAGAAACAGAGAAGTGAAACTGTACACACGGTCTGGTCAGAGCAGGTACGTGGGAGGAGGGAGGGTTGAGCCATCCCCTCCCCAACGGCTGCTGAATTGAAGGGGTTCAGGAGAGCAAGGACGTGTCAACCCAATACGGAGCCCTTAAAGGACCCAGATTCAAAGTCCAGCTCAGCCCACAGAAGGGCTATTTATGGTTTTATCATCCTTTGGATCAAGACAGAGGGTTTGAAGTGGTGATCGTGGCTGGTAACGAGGGTGATGGATTCCTGTTCCCCAGTCCACTCGTGCGCAGCTGGGTAACATCTCCTTTATCTGCCTGCAGTGAGCTTGTCGGGCCCTCACTCCTGCTTCTGCTCGGAGGACTTTGCTTTGTTTCCTGTTTCACCTAAAATTTCTTAACTTCTCCCTCCTAAAATATGGTAGTTATCTGTTGTGGTTCTGTGTTTCATATCTTCCTCTGTGCTCATAGGCTTATTTCCTGCCTCTTCTCCTGCGTTTTGTGTTTCTCACGATAGCTCTTTAAACCCAGGTCCCCCAGCACACATTTCTACATCACTCTAGCTTCTTATAGCAGCTATATGCCTTTTCTGAGAAAAACCAATCCCAGACAAAACTGTCCCAGCCCTTGCACTTATGCAGCTGCTAATTTGACCCTAATCCATTTTAAAAGGAGAGGGCTGGTGGGTGAGGGTGGAGTCAGAGGAGGGAGGTTCTCGCTTGCTGGTGTGTTTGCAGCATTGACAGACCCATGATGTGATTTGCATGCTTTCCCCTGGGAGAAGCAGCATTTTAACTCTTCCCTGATCACTTCAAAGCTGATTATTTCTTGTCTCTTGAGCTTGTATGATCATTTTATTAGGTAAGGGGATGAGTTAATCTCTCCTGTAATCAATCTGTAATTTAGATAACTTCATTATGTACCCATCTTCTGCCTGAACTTCCTCATTTGTTCTCTTTGTGTTTTGCAGACTTCCTGGCTGTGCTTCAGTGGTGGGTGACTGAATATAGTCTTCTCTGCATCACAGTGATAGTAGTAATGCGAAGTTTAATGAGCACCTGTAAAGTCGTGTAGCAGGTAAGTGCTCCAGGGGTCATTCTTCCTTCCAGATTTGGTGTGATTTAAAAAAGCTTCTTGATGGGCTCTCACTAGGAGGTCTTGAGCCTTTCAGCAGAAATGCCTGAAGGAAAGTGGTGTGGCTCATATTTTAGTAAGCGTTCCCAACAGTGAGGGTCAGACAGCATTTGCAAAGCACAAGTAGAAATATTGTGAAGGTTTAATTTGGAAATGGCTTCAGTTTGGAAGATCAGTGTTAAAAGCCTCTCTCTTTTTGCGTTCAGTAGAAAATTGCTTTTATCTGACTGCTTCATACAGTTGGGGTCTAGTCAGAGAGTGATGGCAGAAGGAAACTAACTGGTCCAAGCTTTGCTGACAGCAGCTACTGCTGCGTTTGCTGCTATGCGGGAGAACTTCTCAGAGGTACCTTACCCGGATTGGGTAAGCACTAGATCCCCCTTCGTCCAGGTGTTAGAGGGAGAGCAAAGGTCTGGAAGTGCCTAGATAACCTCCTGACGGTCAGAGGTGAGAGCAGAGGCAGCCAATTGAAGGGAAATGGTGGTTTTACAAGCCAGAAATGTGTAGAGTTTTCATGTTTGTATGAAAACCGCTGAAAAACCCACTGAGAGCAGAACTACTGGGTTAAATCCAGACATCTCTGCGAGCATGTGACAGGAGGCTCTGCAGGTAGCAGTGGTGGGAAGGGAAGAACAGGAGCTGATGGCAGAGGGAGCTGCCAGGGCAGCAGTCCTGGCTGCCACAATGTCCTGCCTCAGCTCTGAGTACCTGTTACTTCATGTGCTCCATGTGATTTTTTTTCTTATTTACTCTGGATCTGCATCTGTGATGGGTGGTGTCTGTCCCCTTCTTCCAATCCCAGTCAGTTCAAACGGCTGCTCTGCTGTAGCAAAGCTCAGCTCACAGCATTCCCTGGCATGCTCCTCCAGCCAGCCCCAAAGCTGTGAGAGCTGGCCCGTTGCCATCCTCCTGTGTGTACATGAAGCTCTTTCTCTTTTTACTTTCCCCTCACTGTCTTTCATTATTATCCCTCTTCCAGATGCAGGTTTTTCTGGCTGAACTAGCACATTATTCATATCAGTGATATTTGCCTCAAGGTAGAGATGCTTTTTCAGCATTTACAGGGAAACATCTGATGCACCCCACTGCCATGCATGTGGCTTGGAAAAACCAACCATGGTATTGGCAAGGATGAGGACCATTGAGGCCAACTGTTGCAGAATTTAAGCCCTGTTAGGCACAGTCTCCCACTCATATGGTTATTTCTGTTGCCTGGCAAAGGAAACTGTACTGTTCCTTCACTTTCAAAACCAGGGAGAAGAGCACGTAGAGGAGGTTCTTGCGCCTGAGCAGAAGTGACATTAGCTATAAGGTGTCAGCTGAGCCACCTGTGTAACCAGCTGCATCTTTCTCTGGGTTGCCTCAAGGGATGGTGGGTGCTGTCAATTGAAAAGATGGAGTTTGTGGCCAAACCCAAAGGAAAACAATGACGATCAGCTTCAGAGTGCCTTGCTTTCAGTTCTTCCAAATTGCAGAGGATTCGGTGATGCTTGGTGAGCACCTGCTGAGGAGTGGGAACAAACAGTTCCCACGCTGCCCGCAGGGAGGGAAGTAGCTCCCTAAGACAAGATACTGCCTGTATGTCCCAGAATCCCAGCAAGGCTTACAGCTTGTTTTGGAGAAAACACATGCAGTGATAAGGAGACTTTCCTACAGGTAGAAGTAGTTAAGCAGTAGTCTAGACTGCCTTTGGAGGCAGAGATGGAGATTTGCTGGAAGCTTTTCAGAACAAAGTAGACCAAGACTTTCCAGAAACCATCCAGATGCAGTGAAGGCCATGCATGTAGTTGGAAGGGGGACGAATGTATTACTCTTTCAGATTTCTTTTTTTCCCTTAATTTTTAAGAGCTTGTAGAATGTTAATTCATACCAGAGATGGACCTAAGGAGACATTTTCAAGCTTAAACTGTGACACTTGATGTTCACAGTATAGTGCTTCCCAGAGGGGCCTGTGTGTGGATCTGCTCCCAAAATGCTTAGATTCTAAGCTATTTCCTCCTGGATGTTCTGGTACCTGACTGCCACTGGTTTCAGATGAGAGTTTGACTTCTAAAAGACTGTGGAGATTTAGCAACCAAATACCTTGGGACTGTTGGAAAGATGAGAGAAAACACTTGGGTTTTTTGCAGCACAGCCAATTCTGCACTGCAGGTTGCAACCCATTCAGGATAACTGAAGAAGACCCTTATCTTTTTCTCCCAGGCTAGTAGAGGCAAGGATGAGATGGGTATCTGTATTTTGGGTAGCTGGAATCCATCAGCTGACCCTCACCTACTGTAACACACAGTGACATAAATTATCTGGCACACTAGGTGACTTAAGGACATAGAGCTCTACTGCGGACCTACCTAGCAAGCTGGCTATGCTCTGTTTAAGTATCATGGCCATACTCTTCTGCAGCCAAAGTCAGAAGACAGTCTGAAGGTGCTTGGCTGACATCCATCCCACCTCCCTGTTAAGCCATAGCTGCTTCATGCTCTTGGAGCGAGTGCAGGGTTTTATGATCTCAAGCTCTGAAGGAGTTACGGGAAGAAATGTCGACTGAAAGGGACGGGTTTGCGTTATAAGTCATCCACAGCACGTGCTCTCAGCTCAGCCTTGTATTTGCTGCTAGTCCTGGACACTTTCGGTCTCCCATGCAGAACTGGAAGCTGTCTTTTCCCCTTGCTAAGCTAAGCTCCTTGCTTGCTGCAGCAGAGGGGTTTTTTGTGCCTATGAGCAGGGGCCCCACAGCTATGACTCACAGTTCCCATTACGTTGTAACTCAGCCTTTAAGTGTGTGGAGAGGCTGTCCCTTGGCTTTCAAACAAAGCCTTCCTTTGTTGTGCCTATATTATAAAGGAAGCAAGCATATGTGTTCACCCCACACATCCCAAATGAAAACCACGTGGCTTCACGGCCTTAACTTGTGTTTGGTACTTTTGCTACAGCAGTGCATGTTAACATCGCTCTTATCCCATGGAGTCTTTTCAGAGTTTTTTTTCTTCCAAGCATTCAGTTTACAAACTCTTCAGGGAAAGAAAGAGCTTAAAGATGTTTTCTTTTGTTGGTAAGCAGAGGGGACTGAGTAAAGAGCATGTGAAAATTATTAAATATGGGTGCATGTGGCAATAGGCTGGTCTCTGAGTCGTTCCCTTGGGTGAAAATGGCTCTGAGTTGGTGGCCACGGGCGCTGAAAGGATGAGCTTCATGGGGATATTGTACGGAAGTAGGGCAGTTTGTTTTCTTGTATGGCCTTGCTTTTTTCTTCTGATTTTTATTTATTCAAACTCATTTTGAAAAGCAGGGTTAGCCATCAGTACTCTGCAGCCAACATATTTGTGTGCGTGCGTGTCTCTTGGCAGTTTTTAGGTTTATGACTAGCGAGCCAAGACTGGGCTTACTGCTTCCCAAAGCATTTGTGTTGTTTCCCCTGCTCTTTTCTAGAGCCACCAGGTAATGAAGTAAGAGGGCCTGATTCTTCCTGCACACCAGCGTGTGCAATGTAGGGTGCCTCTGCTTAGATCAGGGAGTCATCCTAGTGAGAGTCAAGGAAATGAGGCACTGCAGGAAAAGTGCTCTTTCTTCTCTCCTCCTTCCGCACCCTCTACCCATCCCTGCAGGGGCTTTCACAGTCTGTGTTTTGGTTTTTTTTTCTTTTAATTTATTTAAGGAACTACAATGTATTTTTATAAAGAAGCTGGGATTTTGGGCAATGGAATAAAGCATTGCTTTTCATTTCTGTGGTGATGTTTTGGCTACAACAGCCAGCTTTTAAATATTGTTCCTCCCCAACTGTTTGAATAAAACAGCTGTAACTAATTAGCAAAACAATAGTCCAATATCACACAAACCGCCAATCCCATCCAGTGTTTCTTTCTGAGTTCTGTTTAAGTAGATACTTGGGCCTGCAGGTGTCCTGACATAGGAGTGTGACTTTGTCACTGAGGCAAGACTGTGATGGAGTAGATCTCAGATCACCCAAATTCCCAGCCTGCAATGACAATTTCTTTTTGCTGTGGTTTTGTTCAGCATTGCAGTGTGGAAGCGTCTGGCAACTACTGTGCTTTCTGCTGTCTGTAATATATAAGTGCTCACTGTTACGTCACTGAGACAGGACTTCATAGTTTCACATGTAAAACATAATCATTCTGCGAGTCATATCTGAGCTGTGCCAATATCCATACGTTTTCTTCCTAGATGTGCTGGAGTGGTGTGTCCGTGCTGGGAAATCAAATTTCTAATAGTGTTTCCACCAACCCTTTTAATACCAAAGCACTTGTTTAAATAGATGTACAATATGCAGTTAAGATGGATGCGTAGCGATGTAGGGCATATGCTTATTCTATGATGAGGAGAGTCACAGTAACCACTGCCTGTTTTAGCAACACTGGTGTGATTTTCTCCACCTTGTTGAGAATTAAGTGGGGAAAAGGAGAGTAGATTTAAACAAACATCTTGGCAATTGAACCTTTTTTGTATCCTCGCCACCTTTCCCTGAGGTGACTGCCAGATCGGATCAATGAGCCGTGGCTGCCCGCACATGCGAGGGGAGGTCGTGTGGCTGGGAGGATGACAGCCAGAGCGGGTCCCAGCGTGAGCACCAGATGGAGGCCAGAGAGCATTTGTGCAGTGACATTGCTCCATACACTGTGGTTGACACTATCAGGCTTTCAGTAAAGCAGCAGGGGGCTTGTGTCCATCTGTGCTGGTGAAAGATTATGCAAGGGAATGACCGGCTATTGCCCAGGCTCCCATCACATTGAGCTTGAGGGGGAGAGAGCTAGTGAGGTTGTAAGCCAACCTTCTTTTTTTTATTTCTTGGTGTGTGTCTTCCTCCTAAAAAAAAAAATCCTCACAAAAGTACAGTCTACTCCAGTTTTTTTCCTCACAGTTAATAGGCAAAATTTTATTTGGCTTAAAAAGCCAAGCTGTTCCTGGCTGGGATCCTACCAAAACAGCTCAGTATGTGGGTGGGAGCCACATGCACAGTTCCTACCTTTCCCCTCCTGCCTCCCTCACAGCCAGCACTATGTTCCAATTTGTAAAACCCCTTCTCGGCCATAGCAGGGGGAACCCGAGGCACTGCACAGACTGCTCATGTGCCGCTTGCTGACAAAAGCTGAGCTGGCTTGCACGGTCAAAAAGCAAAACAGCATGTTCAGGCAATGGGCAGGATGCTGAGCAACACACTCCTCATGCTGTTAGCTTTGTCTCCTGGTCTCCATGGGCACCCCCTCTTTGGTCCAGCTTTACAGTGAGTAAATGGTGAGTCCTTTGGGGGCATGACACGGTTCTGCATTTATTTAGCAGATATTAAAGCTGTCCTTGATGGTGGCTGCTGGCTTCTGGGGCAGGAAGAGGGGGCCAGAATCATGTTCTGGTCAGTGGTGTGATACCTGTATGCACTGAGGAATAGTGACTTAGAAATATCCAGATAAATCCCCTACTTGCTGATGAAACTGAAAATCTAACAGGTGCCACATCTCTTTGGGTTTTGGAAAAGAGCCCTAGAAGGCAAATAGCTCCTTCTGAGCCAGAAAGAGAACTGTGGATCGTCTAGACTTTGGGGGAAGGAGGGCTATGGGATCTTATGGCAACAGCTTACAAATGCATATGTGAGCAGAGAAAGTTGGGGCAGGAAGGGAGGACGTCTGAACATCTTGAGTGCTACTGCAAGAAGAAAAGAAACAATCTGTCCTAATTTTACCCACAGCAGCCACTGGAAGATTAGGGGTTCAAACTGCAGCAAGAAAGAGTTAATGAGGCATGAGAGAAAGCTTTCTGATGGAAAAGGTAGTGAATGACTGGAAGACATATGAGAAAGGCTCCCTGTCCTTCCCAGGGCAAGTCAAGCACTCCTCTGCTTTGAGAGATGCTGGCAAAATCACTCCTCACTTGGACCTGGGGCCGCGCAGTAGTGTCTGCCTCTAGAACAATGTCAGTGCCGCTTGCATGCTTATCTACCCCAAATCTGCCTGTCCATGGGAAGGGAGGGCTACCTAGTCCTGTACACAGGATGAGCATCATAATTTCCTTGGAAATACCTGATCTGGTGACCCCGGCAGGAAAATATTGCTTCCGAAAGTCCACAGCAGACCTGTTGGGCAGGATGTCCGACTCGGGCTGCGCGACTGACCCCGTTGGCACTACAGCAGGCTCTGGACAGGGTGTCCACGGATGTTACAAAAGGCTAATGTGTTCTCAGTCAAACAGCAAAACAATAGTTATCAGGCAAGTGGCCCAACTGCTGTCCTATGGTCAAGCAGCTAATCTGGGGTGGGGCTTCCAGGCATGTTTTGGAAGGCAGTTGCTCTGCCATACCTGTCTTGTGTAGTCCTGAGCAGGCCAGCTGGCTTGTTCTGGTGGTAGACATGGTTGCGGTACCAGTCTCCAGGTGTCTGCACCTCATGTGTTGGTGCATTTGGTCCTTTCCACTGGTGGCTTTGGTAGAGAGCCAGAGACAGAGCCTGATCCCACTAGTCTGTGTTGAATCAGCTGCAACTGTGTTGGCAGCTGAAATGTGGTACTTTGTCGCGCTAATTTAATGCTCAGGACGACAAGTCAGAGCATGAGTAATAGCTGCGGTGGCTGGAACTGTCCTGTTCCTGTCAGTAGCTCATCACACCAACATCCTGCACGCAAGCTTAATTCATAGGGGTGGAAAGATCAGCCCAAGTTGGTGCCACTCAGCCTCCGTATTGCGTTTTTGTGGCTCCCAATTTTCCTGGCTGGACTGTGTGTGCTGCAGCTGACTGTGTGCTCTAGAGATGGGAGAGCAGGAGCCTCTCCTGGCTGCCCCGTGCTGCTTCGCCTCTGGGTGGGCTGTGCAGGGTGCTGTCAAAGCTGATGGTGGAGCAGGAAGTGGGGGATCTTTGTGGCTCTGTGCAGTTCTGGGGACGTGTTCTTACTGCAGCAGTGGGGTCTTCATCATGGAGGGTAGAAACCAACTGAGGATCCTTATCTGAGGCTCTGGGCTCTTGCCGTCTGCGCCAGGTCAAAGGAGGCAGGATCACATGCGCTAGTGCATATGCAGTGGGGTGGGAAGGGTAGACTGGTGCAATAAACCCTTAGTCACCCTGGGGTGTGTGTCAGTACATGGGCTCTGAGCAGTTGCCTTGGCTATAAGGGCCCTCCAGCCTCCCTGAGGGTCCATTGCCTCTCCAGCACCACCTGATGCCACAGCCCCACCTTGCTGACTCAAGTGAACATGGAAACTCGTGTTCTGAGATGCAGTGCTTCGGCTTGATGTTTTCTAGGAGCTGGCTTAGCTGGCAGTATCCATCACACCATGGTGCTGTATAACCCGCAGGCCCCAACAAACGTGGTGTTGACCTGGGAGGAAACTTCACTCACTTCTGGTCTGAAATTCTTCACCAAAATGTGACTCCTCCCCTGCCCACCCCAGAAAATACCTCAGTGAAAATGGTCGCAAGAACAAGACAAGTTTGACTGAAGTCCTGCCAAAACCAATTCCCTAAGTCCTGTGAAAGCCTGGGTCAAACGTGCAGAGCAGAGTGAGCATTGACCTGAAAGCAGCCAAGTGATGAGGGCAGCAACTTCGGGGGCTGGGAAGGAGACCAAAGCTTAGATTACTGTTAATGTCTCCTGAACTTTGAGGAGAGCCTTCAACAGAAGTTTCTGTCACTCCAAGTAAGTGGTCAGACTATAAGAGCATAGACATGTGCTCTGTTTTTTAAGTGTGTGCATAATAAAATTAAAACCTGAAAATTCTCTCATTCTTCTCAGTGCAAAAGAGGCAAAATTTGAACAACAAATGCCCAGCAACAGAGTCCTCTCCAGACCTCAAGAACCTTCGCAAAAAGAGTCTCAGAAATCATATTTGTTTCCATGAAAGTTCTGTTTTCAAAACTTGGCAGCTTTCAATGAAAAAATCTCCCAACCAGCTGTAGTTTCTATCATCTCTTTGAATCACCTCTTTTCTTGCAGCCTACCAAAGCAAAACACAATGTGACAGACACCTATTCACTGCTTTTTGTGTCAGCCAAATCGCAGGAAGCAATCGAGTGTGTTGTAAATGACATCTTGGCGTATTCCAGTGCATTACTGAATGGCATTCAGTGCCTTGACTTGGGTTTTTCTAATTTAAGAATCAAAGCTTCAGGTCAGTCCTATCAGGTTTATTGATGAAACCAGCCAGAGCCTGTTTTGCTTCCCATGATTCAAAATTTAGGGGAATAAAAAGGTGGAAAAAAATATAGCCGTATGAGGAACTCTTGGGGAAAGAAAGAGACTGTTAATGAAAGGGAAATATTCTCCTATGTCTTCAAAGAAGACGGAGGGTTATCTGGGCTCAGAGCACATGAGCAGCCCACAGATGCAAGTTGCAAGTGGCTGTTTAACTCTCTCTCTTTTCCTTTGCCAGACTCAGCAGAAGGCAAAACGGTCTGAAGCTGCTGTGGAAAAGGGTGCGAGGGAGGCTTGGGAACATCAGAAGTTGAGCACATTTTAGTTGGAAGGGATGGGATGTAGTTATGGCTTTGAGCATCATCATCTCTACGAAGGACTTTGTTGGTCATGCAGGGAAATCGCCTATGGAAGGGTGGCTGGTGGGAAGGGGGGGAGCACACACTGCCACAGGGCAGTGGCTGTCCCAGGTCGGCCCACAGGAACACCAGATGAGCTCTGTGATGCTCCCGGGTGAGCAGGTCTTCAAAGCAGAAGCTGAAGGTAGACCTGAGCTCTGCCCCCATGCCACATAAAACACCACTAAGCAAATCTGCTTGCACTAGCACGCACTCTTCATCTTCAGGACTGGCTACAGTCATGAAACAGTATGATGGCTATTTTTGTATTGTCTTGCAATAGTCTCTGCAGATGATCTTCCTTCAAGGCCGCTGGTGCAGGTCCTGGGTACTGCAGGTGGTGCGGAGACAGATACTGCAGAGATGCAGGCACAGCAAGTGCTGGTTTGCAGAGCTCAGCACCAGTTTCTTGGCTTAGGGGGCCGCATTTGTGCCGGTCAGGAGCCGCAGCTTTGCCTTTGCTTCAATGACAAGGGGCTGAGCATGGCTGGCGAGTCAGATCTCACTTGAGGGACCATTTTCAGAGCTCCAGCCCATTTCTTCTCCAGCCTTTGGCATGGCTGGTGCTTCCCGGTGTGGCAAAGGAGAAGAGTGTTTTCCAGTGGCAGTTTTGGGGCAAGCCTCTCTGGGCACACTCACCACTTGGTTTTTGTGATGTGTATGTAAGAGGATTTCAGCTAGCTCTCAGAGTGCCCTTGCGGAGGGTGCTCTCTAGCCATGATTTCACCTTAGGCAAGCCACTGCCTGGCTGTGTGAAGGCTTTATGTACCTGTGAGCTTCATGTGCTTCTTCCCTTTCCTTGCAACATGCTACCTGTAACTGTGGTCCAGGTGAGCAGGTGAACCAAACATTACTGAATTGAGTCACAAAGGGCTTTCAGATCAGCTTAGTGTGAGAGCTTGTCTCCTTCTGCGTGTGGCTTCATGGCACCAACCTGAACTGCATGATAGCAGTGTTATCTTTCCCCTTTGCCTCGTGGGGTTCCCCATGTTATCCAGGACCTGCTGTGGGGCTGATCAGGATCCTCCAGCTGGGGAAGCTGCTGCAGGCTTGAAAGGATGAGGCCTAACTTGCCTGGAAGCTGTGGGTGGAGGGCTGCAGGTGCTCTTGGTGAAGGCTCTGAACATACCAAGTGCTGCAGGGTACAGCTGATCATTGTTTCTAATTGTGCAGCAGAGCAATCAGCTGCTTTTATCTCTCTGAGCCCTCGCTCCCCAGTTGGAGAGTAGGATGGTGCCTGCCCCCTCACTTCCCAGGGTTTTTCACCTTAAGATCAGTGAAGTACCCAGTCACTGAAGCAGTGAGTGCACAGAAAAGCCCAGAAGGAAACTAATTCTGGTGCTAGAGGCAGGTTTGAACAAGCAGCATCATGTGCTGGGCAGTGAGCAGAGACGGAGCTTTGCATGGAGATGTTGAGGCTCCAAGTACCTGCTTGCTCCCGGCCCTCCTCCCTTCCTTGAGTGACTTTCCTCAGCCTCACTGCTCCTTTCCCTGCTTTGTGCCCGTGGGAGCACAAGAGGTGGGGTCTCTGCTCTCTCACCCTGGGAACGCCCCAGCCCGAGGAGCAGGGCAAGGGCAGGCTTGGCTGCCCATGGCATGCCTGCAGTGTGGTGAGGACCGCAATGCGCTCCTTCTTGGTCTTTGGAGCCCTGGGACCTGCTGCAAGAGGGTCAGCAGAAAGTAGGTAGATGTAAGCCTGTCACCAAGCCTGGGCATTGTCTGTGTTTTGAATGGGAAAAAAAATAGCTGGGCCAGAAATTTGGAAAGCATTGAAGGGTTGAAGATCACTTTGGGAACTTGCTGTTTAAAAACTCATGAATACTTTTTTTTTTTCCTCGCGTTTGAAATGTTGCTAAATTGGATGCAGAGATGAAACAATGATGTTTCTTTTTCTTAGTCTCCAGCTTGGAAACATTTGGACTCTCCTTCTTCCCCACACAAAAGCTGTCTCAGCCAGAGGAGGCATAAATATTTTTATCAGACTTAAATTGCTTCGGCTAAAGTTAAAAGCAAGGGGAAAAGAGCGGCCTTTGTTATGGGGAAGGCTGGACCGCCCTAGCAGGCAGTGCTACTGGTTTCACCTGTATTATTTAGACTTTCCATATTAGCCAGGAAAGCTGTGTCTGATGAGGTGTGGGAACGCTCTGCCCCTACCATCCTTGCTACTGTCAAGGCCAGGCTCCACTGACTTTGGTCAGAGAATGGTTAACCTTAAGCCTTAACTGGGGTTAATGTTTTCCTTCATTTTCTGGTGTGGATAGTTACAGTAGCAAAAGGGCAGTTTTGACCAGTAAAACTTCCATTGTTCAGACTGAAAACAGACATGCCTCTTGCAGATTCACGTAATGTTGTCACTTCCAGTTTTCATCCTGACTCTTTTCCAGAGGCTGATGCCTGTAGAGTTTGCTGGGGGAGAAGGTTGTGTGCATGCTTCCTAATCTGCTTCTGTAAAATCAGCTGGGGTAGCTTAGACTGCCAGTGTGAGTTGGAACAAATTCAGCTGAGCCGGCTAGTGATGGACTTGGGACTAGCAAGAGCTTTGGGGCAGGTAACCTCTGGAAACAGCGTGCCTGTGAGCAGCTGGGCATGGGAGAGTCTTGCAGGGTACAAGAAGATCCTACGGAAGCTGACTTCTTTCAGCCTTATGCATCTAAGAAGTAATCTGGTAACAGTAAAACATCTCACCCGCAGGGACAGAGGTCTAGGAGGGTAGAGCAGCAATGTTGTCCTGATCAAGACTGCAAGAGGAGGCACCTGGCCCTTGGCCATGTTATTTTTAAGCTTGGAAAGCACATGTAGTCTGCCAGAGCGTAGCACTAAGGAAAGGAACTCACCAGCACTTCCTGCCCTGCCCCGGCAAACTGATAAAGCTCTTTGCAATTCAGTGCAACCCCAGTTTATTTTTAAAATGTGGCCAGGCATGGAGCTCACAGATTAACTGGCGCACCCATCTTTGGGCATTAATTCAGGTTTAATTCATTGCCTAATGAATTAAAGAATTCATGTAAAAAGGACAAGAAAAGCCAGCAAACCGTCTCCAGAGCAATGTCTGTGTAAGGACATGCATCTGTGCATGTACATAAGATGTTAAAAAAGGGTAGTTAGTAAATGTTGCACAGGGAGGGGCACTTAACGTTATCCTGAGCACTGTGTGAATTTTCTTGCTGCTTGGACAATTCATCTCAATCCTGCTCCGTTCCCTTGTTTTTCCGGTCCCAGCCCTCCTGTAAGCAAAGCTAATTACATGCCGATGGATGCAGTTCCCATGTGCAGTTAGTGCTCACACTGAGGAAATCTACGTTCCTGCAATCAAAAGCCAGCAGTTTGTTGTGCAGTGATGATAACAAGGCCCACTGGGATGGATCTGTCTTTATTGCATGCCCTGTGGAGGCATAAATGAGATTGCCAGCGAAGTTCTCCTCCTGCCAGACACTGGGACAGCAGGGTTGCTGTGGTACCAAAACATGCTGGTTCAGGCCAGGAAGGAGCTATTGCAGGGAGAAAAAATTGCAGCCATCTGCTCCCAGTCCACACACGGTGCCTCACCATCTCTGGGCTCTCTGGGAAACAGCCTCATTCCCGCAGCAGGATGAATTAGTTTGTTGGGAATGAGATTACTCTTTCTGGTTGATTAATTAGGTATTTTAAGGATAGGCTTTATTTCTGTAACAGAAATCCTTTTCTCGCAAACATACTTTTGAGGCATTAAAGGGGCTGCGTTAAAACGTCCCAGCTGGAAGAAGAAATACCCCTGCTTGTCCGCCCTGTCCTTCTGATCTCCCTGTGCTAGGACTGAGGGGTCATGTTGCTAGAAAGAGGGACTGGTGAGCTTGCCATGTCTCAGCAGTGGGTGACAACCTCAGATTGTCCTGCCCTGAGCAGGTGCTTGGGATCTTGACAGCAATGCTAGCCCTCCAGAAACAGAAATGCCACCTGGGAGGAAACAACCCAGACTTTAGCCTGAGCACCCTCAGGCCCAGACCTCTGGGAGGCCTCGTCAGGGCCAGGCGGATGCCCCAGCAATGGGACCGTGTCCCAGAAAGCTGGGAATTAAATTCTTTCATCATGAGCCCCATGGCGTGGAAAGCTTTATTAAGTCTGAGCAGCAGAGCCAGTAACTGCATGAAGCAACTCCAAAACACCATAGCAGTCTTGGTCATGCCAAGGCCTGTCAAAGGGGTGACATGCGGGACCGTTGCTGGCACAGGGCTGCCTGCGGCCAGCACAGTGACACCAACACCCAGGGTGTGTCCTCACAGCCACACTGACATTGCCTCAGAAAGGAGTGAGCTGGCTGCAAGCACCACTGTTAAGGGGGTGCTTGGGGAAGATGACTTAGATCAAAGCCATGGTGTTTACTAGTGTCTTCCACAGATTATTAGTGAAGTAAGCACCAAAAATAAACAATGCGATGTTTTTAAAACCACTGGGTTAAAGGACACCCTTTCCTATTTAGCAATCTTTCTGTCTCAGCCCTTTTTCCGGGGACCGCAGTCATGAGGCATCCTGGGGGCTGGGAGGGTTTGCCACAGCCTGGCCCTGATGGTGCTGAAAGGCAGGAAAAGCTTTGCCTCTAGTGCCTGCTTAGAAGCACAAAACCATTCAGGCTTGTTCCCACCCAGGTGCACATAACCAGCACTGACAGTGAAGATTGCTCTGATCCAAGCAGGCTATGTGGGTCCCCAGACATGCTTAACATGGAAGGTGGCCAGGACAGCCCTGCCTATGCCATTGCCAGGTCTGCAACATTAGCCTTATGTCGAGGGAAAGCAGTGGTCATCTCCAGCTCTACTTTTTTACATCTGGGGAGGTCCTGCCTGCTTCTTTCCATTTCTGTCCTGAGAACTTTAAAGGAAGGAGAAATGACATGCCTTCCTACACTGCCCCAACAGCATCACAGTGGGTTGACAGCAGCAAGTGCCTTTACAGTTCTGTTCTTCAAAGATAATTTGATAAGAGGACACTTTCATCCCCACTATCTGCTGATAAAGTCTCCTTGGGAAGCTTGGTTGGTAACTTGCAGAAACAGGCATGTGCTTAGGAGCTTCTAGACTCAAGCAGTTTTTTCAGGGCTAGAAAGGATGCCAAAGCTTTTATTCAAGTGGGGAGTTTCTTTCATTTTTCTTCTTGAGAGAATATATTCTGAATTGTGGGTCATTCTGCCTTTCTTTCTCTTCTAGGGAAGGAACTGCCATGCCCGTGGGAATCTTCCGGGTGTGCCTAGTGGTGATTACAGCTATTGTCAACCACCCGCTCCTCTTCCCTAAAGAGAATGGCACTGTCCCTGAGAACACGGAAGAAATCATCCAGAAGATGAAGGAGCGGGAGGAGAGCCTTCGGCTGGAGCAGTTGCGTTTGGAGCAGGAAATCGCAGACCAGGAAGCCACACAAAAGGCTCTGGAAAAGGCTGCAGAGGTAGTGGAGGAAAGCAAAGAGGAAAAGGTCCGATGGGATATGTGGACTGCCCTTTCCATGGTCATCTTCCTGCTGATCGAGCTTTGGAGGCAGGATTTCCAGGAAGGGAATTGGCAGGACACAGGAGGAGAAGAGGATGACATGGCTGTCCTTGGGAAAGCATTTAAAGGAGTGGCCTTCCCTGACAAGGCTGTCTTGGCCAGCTTCTATGAGAAGCGCATCCTAGGTACTACTGGAGACATGGCCAGGATGCGGGAGATGGTGGAAGGCTTTGCAGATGACCTGCTGGAGGCCTTGAGGAGTGTTTGTAACCGGGATGCTGACATGGAAGTGGAGGACTGCATGGGTGTGGGGAGTATGTATGAGAATTGGAGAGTGCGTAAACCTTTTGTCTGTGATCTGATAGTGCCTTTTGCCCCCCCCGAGCCATACCGTTTCCAGTCCCAGACCTGGTGCTCTGGTGACTCTTTTCCCCCAGATGAACAAGGTTATGGCACTATCAAAGTATGCAGGGCAGATGAACATGGGACAGGTTGCATCTGTGACAAGACTAAACTAGGGGAAGATATGCTGTGCCTCCTCCATAGCCAAGCCAATACTACCAGGCCAAGCAGTGAGATGGAAGACCTCCTGTGCTTCAAAAATACTCAATATCTGGATGCTGACCAAGTCATGAAGTGGTTCCAGATTGCGGTCACCAAGGCCTGGAACAGAATCTCCCACAAGTACGAATTTGACCTCTCCTTCAGCCTCCTGGACTCACCAGGAGCTCTGAAGATAAAATTTAGGTCAGGGAAATCAATTGCCTTCAACCTCACCCCTGTGGTGCAGTACGAGAACTCTGACGTTTACTTCATCTCTCATTTCCCTCAGAGCAGCTTGGCAGCAGACCTCCCGTCCAGCACTCACTGGTTTCTCACCTTCGCAGTGTATGAGAGGAGGTTCATCCATCTGGTCTCCAAAATGCTGCCCACTAATGCCTGCCATGTCAGCTGCCTTCAGATCCTCTCCTTCCTCCATGGGAAGCAGTGCAGTCTCACAGGTCCGAGCGGGCTCACCAACTACCACCTGAAGACAGTGATGCTGCATCTCCTGCAGGCACGTCCCAGTCAGGACTGGGCCCCAGAGAAGTTGGAGGCCCGTCTACAAGACATGCTTAAATTCCTGGAGAAATGTTTGCATGAGAAGAAGCTCTGCCACTTCTTCATTGGCAATGGGAAGGTACCAGCAGAGCTGGGCTTCCCCGTCATATTCCAGAGGGCTGAGCCTCTCAACCTTTTCCGTCCTTTTGTGCTACGCAGGGATGTTTACAGGAAGACAGTGGACACGTTCCACGAGATGCTCAGGAACATGTCTGCGCTGATAAAAGAGTACACAGTGCACATTCCCATTGCACACACCAATGGGATCCATAAGGAATCCCTTTAACAAAAGCCAGCAGGAAAACACTTGTTCCTCTAAGCACAAGTCCAGAGGACAGCTTTCTGAAGCCTCCTGGAGACAGTGGACTTTGCCAGTACAGCTTCTTGTCTGCAGGTGAACCAGTCTCGGGCTGTGGTTTCTGCAGTAAGGGAGAGGGGATGGGGGGAGGATAGGAAAAACTGGAAGACATGGTATAAAAGTAAGTTTCCACTCCGCTGGTATGCTGGCTAGGTTTTATGCAGCTAAGAATGTATTTTTCTATTGTGCCTCAGTCACGCTACAGTGGTGGTGAGCAACAAATATGACTAATTTATTCAGATGCCTGCAATGCAAATGGTGGTGGTGGCCAAATACTTCATTTCCTTTGGAAGGGGGAGATAAGGAAGGGGTGGAGGAATCAGAGGCAGGATCTTGGGATTACAAGAGCCTGTCTGCTTGCAGACAGCAGGAGCTCTGCAACCAACGGGAAGTACAACATAAGACTCGGTGCTGAGCTGGGGAGGAGGGTCATGCACAAGATCCGGACTGGATGGAGATCCTCAAATCAACCACAGCTCTTGAATCAAAAGGTAACTGTAGTTCTAAAAAAAAGCCTTCTTGACAGGACTTGCAGCAGTAGTTTAAATGGATTGTCCTGTCCTTCAGAAACACCCCTGCACATTTATTCTCCCTGGGGAGGATGCAGCAGAGCAGGCAGCAGAGACTGTGTCTTCAGACCATTTCATTCGAGTCTTCCATTTTCTTCATGGTAACATGGCTAGTGGTTTATATTCCTGGCCATTTTCCATGGATAAATGGACAGGAACCTTTTTACCTTAAATAAAAGAGAGAAACACCATTATTAGGTTCTGGCCGTTTGGTTTGTTTGTTTGTTTTCCTTACCTCGGGGCAGCAAGGCTGAGAACAGCCGAAAGAGGAAGGACTGCTACAGGTTTTGCTTTAATAAAAACAGTTCTCCAGAATTATCCTGTAATGAAGCTAATCTCAGCAGTCTGGTAGCAGAAGGGAACAATCACCCTTCAAATGAAAGTGTGACTGTTCAAGCATGGTTTTAACGAGGCTGAGGCCAGCAGGATGTCTCTGAGTTAGGAGGAGGGAATGCAAGAGGTGCTCATGTACCAGAGCTTGGCAGCGCTATCTCTGCAGCTGCCTGTGGTCTGTGTCACATGCCTTCTGCTCCCAGACACCCAGGCAAAAGCTACCTGTTTGCCTCCATATGGGGCCTCCTCAATCCTTTTTAAGACTGCTGCTCTGATGAGGCTCTGAGGAGCTGCGGGTAGCAGAATGTAATTTGCTGAGACAGGAGTGCGATAGGAAAATGACAGCTTCTGCAGGCTTTCAGGCCAGGGGAGAATCTTGAGGCATGTGCTGAAAAACCCAATGCAGAAATGGAGAAGCCTGAACTCTCTCAGGAAGCAGTATGTCAGTGCCGTGCCAGTGGGCTGCCCAGCACTGGTGAGGGAGCTTTGCTGGAGGAGAGGGCTCAGTAGCATCTCACCGTCCTTCATGTGCTTTGTGCAGGATCCAAGCCAGGGCCTCAGTGCGGATCTGCTTTGTGCTGGTCCCGGAGGCCTGGCCTCCAGTGCAAAGGGCCTTTCCCAACCATTTTCTTACACTAGGATTTCCTGCAATATTTTACACTAGGGCTTCTCTGAATCCTGTTTGCAAAAGGGTGGTTGTTCTGGATGGTGAGACCCATCAGGGATGATATTACCATGACTCCACAGGTCCCTTTTTATCAAACCTCTCCTACACATGCATCAGAGAGAAGATTTAATCCTGTATCATTACTAAGGACAGCGTGCAGCATGAGGTTTATTATCCAGCCTGTTGATAAGCAAACTCTCCATAAAGATGTCCTCTCCTCCCTTTTCCTACACCAGTGAGGGACATTTCATGCAGAAAGGCGGAAAAAGCTGTAACTCCCATTTCCACACCTGGTTTATAAAAAAGCACAGGTGGGGACAGGGAACTCTGCTCAAATTGCTGCTCCCCTTGGCTTTTACCATCACAGCTACGGGGTGATTAAGCAATACCTCTGCGCAGAATGTAAGGGGTAGGAAGCAAAATGAGAGAGAAGAGGCTGGTGGGTAGTACCAGTAGGACAGTCATGATCATCAATGCTTGTTTCAGCACCCTTGGCAACGAGTGCCTGGGAGACTGCCAGGGCTGGCAGAGCAACAGGGCAGGACTAATTGCTAACGCTAAAGAGTACAGTAAGCCCCTGGCTTTCATTAGCACAACCAAGTGAGAATTCCCCAGTAGAAAAGAGGGCAGGAGCAATCTCTGGGGACACAGCAAGCAAGTAGCGACAAGCAGAGGAACAGGGAGGGTGGGTGAATACTGAAGCCTGGAGGCTACATTGGAAGCTAAGTTGTTTGCAGACCGAAGCAATTTGCCATTTTTACCTGGCCAGATTTATTGCACAGCGCCTGTAGCAGATCCAGCTTTGCATGGGCTGCTGGCAGGCAGGTCGTGCCGAAGCAGTTGTGGTCAGAGTTGCTTCTAAATGTGTTCCCAGGCAGAGAGAAATAAAAATTTCTCTGCCATTTCCTGTCAGGAGTCTAAATTTAGCCTGTCCAAAGAAACAAATTTGTGACACAGGTCTCTCAGGAAATGACGTTCAGGGTTGAAAAATAACTTCTTTGTAAGGTTGAGCAGGGGGGGAGGATGAGAAGAAAAGGCTGTTGAACAGAGTAAGGTAACTCCCCTGTTAAAATGTCAGAACAAAGCTTTGTAACGCCAGTCCTACGGGCTTGTAAACATGCCTAAACTCGTCTTTACACATCTCCAAGCACTGCTGCTCAGACTCAAAGAGAACCTAAACTGATAAGTGGATTGAATCTTTTGTTCTTCATTTTCCGTATTTGTGTGCCTCTTCTCTCTTAAGCCTGAACTGACCCTGAAGCGTTCCCATGGGATTTAGTTGAACCCAAGCTGAGCTGAACCGAGGAATTTATGGGTTTGATTTCCCTGAAAACAAATTGCTTGGCTTAATTTTCCAACATGCAATATGCTCATTTTGCCCTGAGCACCTTTTAAGAGGTCTGTCCTGCGTTTAGGCTGCGAGGGAACCCATTCATACCTATCTGGGGGGAGAAGTGCTCTCTGATTATAAGCTGTGCTCCAGTAAGCCTCGGGGCAGAGATCTTTGTAAGCCATATACCGGTATATATACCAGAGGTATAGACACGTCCCATCTGAGGAGACATGGGTACACAGCATTTCCCTGGATCAGACCTCTGCGGTGATACAAGGAGGCCATGATGTGAATGAAGCACATCATTCCTTGGACTGCCCTCTCTCCCCTGTATTAAATCTTTGCCCACCAAGTACTAGCCCTATCAGTAAAAGGCCACACTCACATTTCATAAAAAAGGTTTCTAAGACAGTTCAGCGCCATCAGCTGTCAGCCAGTAAAAATGTCCTAAGACATTTTAGTGCTGCCCATGTTTAATTCTGCCTTGACTGAAGTCTGGTGGAGCATTCATAGGAAGCAGCTTTAAATGGAGAGGGGTGGAAGTTGGGTTTTGTGGCTTAACGTGAATAACGTTCTTTTAAAATCAAACAGCATATGCCATCTTGGTTACAAACATCTCTTTGGTAATGCCTGTATCTCCATGAGAGCTCCTGAGGAAGGGTAAACTGCCTGTCCTGGACCTCTTTCTTGTGTCCCAGTGCTGTTCTTGCTATTTGCTAACCAGGTGAATTTAACAGATGAACCCGTATTGCCTTCTGCTGGTTTCCAACTGCTCCCTCCACCTCAACTTGTGGTTTTAATATTTTATTATAGGCTTTGTCAAAGCAATGGAATTAGTGGTGGCTTGATAGCAGCCATTGATCTACAACATAGCCTCAGGTGTCATTTACCTTTAGGAAATGTGTTGGTCTAAGGTTATTATTTTTGTTCAGTAGCTGAATGTCTTCTAAGGGGAGCTGTTGGGAGTTCACGCTTTAGTGTGTAGCAACCATAGAATACGGCTTCTCTCTCTCCAACTTGCTCTGTATACAGGTCTTATGGGGGTATAACGATCTATTTCAGCAAAGCGATCCAAAACTTTATCCACGTATTCAAGCAGCAGGATTTGGTGCTTGGTCGCCAGATGTTTTTAATGCAAAGCCTTTGGAACATTTTCTCTGTGGTGAAGAAATTAGTTTTTTCCACCTGTACCAGTTGAGCTGCTGGTTATTGAAGGGTTATTCTCATAGGATCCTATATAGTAAACAGCTTTATTTATTACTTGTCTCTTTTTTTAGGACTGTGTGTGTTTGTGTAATATGTTAGCTCAGAAGCAAAACTGTACTATGAAGATCAGTCTTGGCAATGCAGCTGAGATGGGCAATAACACCAAAACTCTCCAAACTAAGGTCTTCCTTGACTGACAATGCTGTATTCAAACCGCTGCTTTTATAGCAGGACACTGTTGAATTTGTATAGATCTTCTCATGCAGCTTTATTTATAATAAAGGAAGTATTGTACAAAATCTAAAGAAGTCTGGGGTCTTTTTCTAGTTCCCCCAAAAAGGTTTCTGAGAAACTTCCTGAGAAAAGGTTCCCCCAAAGTTCCCCCAAAAAGGTTCCTGAGAAAAGCAGAAGGATGGAGTGGAGTGCCCAGTGCGAGCCTAGCACAGTGAGCCCAATAACAAGAATCCCTGTGATTTCTGACTGTCTATAGAAATTGTTCCAGAATAAGATGCAATGTGAACATGAAGTGGAATAGGTATTCCAGAATAATGCCAGGGATGTCAGACTTCCTGACAATATGAATCCACAGGAATTTGAAACAATTATTCTGGATATCTCTGCTCAAAAAACACCCTTTTGCACAAGCCCTCAATATTGCTGATTGATAGATGTTGCCCTTATTGGCTGAACCAGAAATCTCCTGAATTTCTAGTTCAGCTAGAGGAATCCTCTTTACCTGCTTGTTTTACAGGTATTCACAGCCAAGTTCCAGCAAGCACCCACCACCACTTAAGCCTCCTGCTTAACCTCTTCCCCTGGTTTAAGGGAATGGCACCTCCTCATTCATATTCTAATGTGCTCTGGCTCTGGAAAGAAGTCCAGAGGCATTTATGAATTCATATAATAAATAACACCACCACTGTTTCATTGGTGACATGTCTTCTAGCCCCATAGAATGCTCTGCACACCTTTAATTAATAACTCTGCCTTCCAGTGATTGCTGGGGCTGAATCAGCACTGAACAGGTCTGAGAAGCAGCTGCCTTAAGAGTTGCAGCACAAGTCTACCTTGCCAGGAGTTACAATTTCACAGGGTCAACCACACACTGCAGTAAATGGAGCTTGTGAGTGAGATCCTGCTGTGGCCCAGGATCATCAGCAGTTTTGGTTGTTTTAGTGCAACTTTGTTATTTAAATAAAAACCCCCAATATAAACCCAGGGTGCTCTAAAGCTCAGTCTGACAAGCTTAGTATCATTTTCTCCATTGCGCTGTTGATTTCCTGGTGCACTTTTTACTGTTTCTGTGTTGCCATGTAACAGAAGGGGGTAACATCAGTACAAATCCTTTTTCAGAAGGACAGTTAGATTTTTGGTCCATGCCATGGCCATTATTATAGCATTATCTGCCATAGTAGGCAGATGCAGAGACATAGAGAGGCCAATACCAGCCACTAGAGATTGGGTTTGGCCACCTCTTCTAGTAGTAAAACAGTTTTCCTTTAGGCTTTAATCTGGATTCTTTCTTCAGAGATTCAAATTCTTGTTTTCCTTATT
The DNA here is from genome assembly GCF_949628215.1 of Phalacrocorax aristotelis. Classification (NCBI taxonomy): domain Eukaryota; kingdom Metazoa; phylum Chordata; class Aves; order Suliformes; family Phalacrocoracidae; genus Phalacrocorax; species Phalacrocorax aristotelis. Next base: position 9,962,035 of record NC_134287.1, on the reverse strand, counting down.
TCCAGGCTTTGTTAAAGCCCCGATTCCAATGTGCTGATTTTTTTTACAGAATTTTTTTTTCATTAGAAATCTAGCAGCCTAGAGTTTCAGCATACAATTATGACTACACTGCAGTCCAGGAATGTGCTTCCTGCACCTGTAGACAATATTCCTAGAGATGGACAAAAGCTCCTGAGGTAACAACCACCTGGCAGCTCAGATCTTAAATATGTGCTTTATAGCTGGAGATTTAGCTAGCGTGCTTAGACATGGCTAGCTGTTTATGCTTGGTTGGTGTGTAAAGTCACTGTCCTGGGAAGTCCTTCACTCCTCAAGCAAAGTGACAGATCATCCCAAGCTTGGCTAATGAGCACATGAACTTGAACTGAGAGTAAACCTCTAGGTCTTGTCCTCTCAGGCTCAGCAATATGCAATTGCCTTTCACTTGCAACCGTATTTATAAAAAAAAAAAAAAACCAGGAGCTGCCTTTTATTAAACATTGTACCTCACCAGCACAGTATGGGGTTTGTGCACTGAAGGCCCTGCATCATGGACCTGGAAATGGCGTGCAGAGCAGCCATTCCCTCCCGCTGCTGCATGGTTAATTGCTCTGTGTCATGTTCCAGGTCTTTCTCCAACATTGTTTCTTCTAAAATCAAAACTCCCACGAGAAACTTCACAAAAAAAGGCTGATTTTTTACTTAGATTTAGAAAGCAGCACCATCTATTCTAGCCAGAGGCATCTCTAATCTCAGCTTTTATTACCACATTAAAATAATCCCTAAGAAGAGAGATGAGTTTGTAGCTGTGTACTTCGACATTTTTTTCAACACATTAAGAATAAAAAGGTGAATATGGGGAAGTTACACAAAGCAAATCAAGTCTGTCACGTGCCAGAAAATCTCCACTGGGTCTTGGCTTCTGATGCTGTCAGGTCTATGTGGGAAGGCAAATGCAAGATTAAAACAACTAACACATAGCAGAGTGAATACCTCCGCTGCCCTAGTTTAGTAGATGATCAGACCTTAAAGACCTGGGTATTTTTGCTTTCAATACCCATATGTTATTTAAATGTTTTAGATCATAGAAGCTGACTCAGTAATTATGGGGAGAGGTTTTCGGCATTTACAATTTCACTTTTGGGGCAAGAATACAAGTAACATTTACGTCCTTCTCCCTTACTGTCCAATAAAACTCCTCTTTTGGTCATCAAAAGCTTCCCACAAAGTCTCCTTGTAACACTTAAAATAAAGACTTTGGCAGTTTACATCTGTATCTCTAAGCTGTAAACTCAGAAGTCACAGTAACTGTCTATTATTCTACGTTAGGGCCTCCAATCTGGCACCGTAAAGTCGCTGTGACGCTGGGCATTGACTGCCACTTCATTTGAAAACTCCAGAACAGCATTTTAAATGCTGGAAATTTGGAAATCTGTCAAATAAAAGAAGACAAGAATAACAAGTACCATATTAACTGTGAAACCTTTCATTTTAATGAAGGTTTTCAAACACAGTTCAAAGTTCTTTCAGTTTCCCAAAATTCCCAGATCACCTGAGTTCACTGAAGTCCATCATTAACAACCCTCTCCAAACCCCCTGAGTGAGGGGTACACACCTCTCTCAGATGAGATCTTTCAGACAGGGCTGTTTCAGCTGCTTGCTCTCTACTAGGAGCTCTCTCAGGCAGACCATCCTGCCAGAAAGCCCAAGCTGAGTCACATCAGCATTTAGGTGAATGTTCTAGCACAGATGCTGTAGCATGTCTCTCCAGTGTGATGAGCTGCTGTACCTGCTACAGCCTAGTCCTCTCTCGACACAAGTATCACCATGACATTTAGGATTGAAATCAAGTTACCCCTGTGTGGTACCCAACTTTTGGGAAAACTCAGAAATAAAAAGCTTGTGAGTGCAGGTCCAGTCTTGCACCCCTGGTTGCTCAGCACAGTGGCAGACTTCACTGGACAGGTAACAATTGCAAATGCCATAAGCAGCCTTTTCCACAAGCACAAGAAAAAGATTTCCTTTTATGCACTGCCTGGATATGTAACTGTTACACTGGGTAGTTCTTATGGATTTGACATGAAACACTCCTGTACCTCACACCCTTCATGGTAATCAGGCACATAATTCTGATGTGTGGCTAATACTAAAGATCCACAGACCTTAGGAAAATTGTTTATTCCACACGGGAATGCATTTCTGTTTCTCAACTCTGCACAATGTTGTTTTTGTACTATGCAAATCAGGGTGATGTTTGTGTTGATACAAATTAGTACTTTTCAAGCGTTAAGTCATCCAGAGAGGCAGCACAGTAAAGCCAGGAGAATAATTCGTAGCTAATAATTTATGTAATTACTTTTTACCACACATGGAAATCCACAAGCAAGGACAGAATCTCCTTTATTTCAAGTAGGCATAAGAGTCTGTGCTGTAAAAAAGCAAGAGCAACCTCAGAGGATATGACGACCTACTGGCATGCTAACATTAATTTGGTCAGGTACCACTCGCAGTCAAGGTGGGAGCACCGGTCTCAGAATGGGATACTGCTCAGGCTTTGCCCACTTGAGCAGGTTTCCTCCTCTCTGCTCAACTCTCTAACGTTTCTTTGCTTGCAGGTCTAAAAGCTAACTCAGGTCTGTCCCCAGGCGCCACTGGCACAGTACCTGGTATATGTCCTGTATTTATCTGGATTGTGTTTCTTAGAGAATTTCTCAAGGTACTGGTTCAGTGGCTCCAACCAAACATTTGAGCTGTTGTACTCCTTCCAAGTAAAATTTCAGGCAGTCCTGCCTTTTTCTAAAATGATTAATTCATTATGGCAACATAACTAGGTTATTTTTAGCCAGCTTCCTATGCCGTCAGTGTGTGCATGTGTATTGGGGCCTGGGGGTGGCGGGGAAAGGAAGAGGAGGATCTATCCCTTCATCTCCTGCCAAATAACTTTTGAATCCATCAAACAATTTTAACCAAATTTGTCATATCTGTCGAGAGCTCAGAAATACTTAGCTCCAATAAATTTGAGGCAAGCATGCAGATGGATAGAGGGTACACACTCTCATAATGCTAAGAAAGCACACAAGTCGTCTTTTAAACGTCCCCAGTGCAGTAAAGGGCAGTTGGTACTCATGCCTTCCTAGATCTAAACAAACAAGCTGTGAGGAGACAGGGTCGTGTTACCTCTGCTACCCTCAAAATGATCCACACAGCTTTGTAGGTGAGCCTTGAGAGAAGATGGAGGTGACAAACAGAAAATCCTATTGTATCTATCGGACAAGTCTGGTCCCAAAACAGAAGTGTGAACAAGCCCGTGCTGTGCATCAATTAATGTTACAGTGTTCTTCAAAAGAAATTTCACTTTCTAGTTATGTTACATTTAGGAGTGTCAACTTGGTCCCCTCAGGTGCGAGCAAAACCTCTGTCTGCAGAGGCCTGAGGGACTCTACAGAGCAAAGCTTTTCAGTTGTTTCCAGAGGTGCTGCCTTTGAGTAAAGACACTGAGTTTTTAAGCAATTATGAATCTGTCTAGCTAAAACCAGAACTTATCCAAACTTTTAGAGGAGAAAAAACCCCAAAGGATCAGCAATTTCTGTCTTGAAGGTAGTATCTTAGCTTTATTGATCTACTCTGAGGTGGAAGTACAGGAGGTGCTGAAGTGAAGCATTTAAATACAGCCCTCACTGTTTAGGCATTTGAGTGCTTATAAAATTTCTGACTGTGGCACTGTTAAAAATTGTGCACAGGAGTTAAGACTAAAACCCCAATGAAGTTCTTAAAAGTATCTTAGGCACTCTGCGGGAAAAGGAGTCAATTTGCATCTACCAACAGACCCACAGCCATTAACAGTCTCACCTCAGCAAAGTTTTAATCGTGTGTAAGGAGCCAAGACTATAAATTCCTGTCTGTATTGTGGTACTTTCCAGAAGTGCTGCAACACTTACAATGTCATTGGAAATCCAGTTAGGCACCTTTCCACAGACAATCTAACAGTCGGGATCCAACACTGCAACACAGGCCCAGCGGGCAGAGCTAGTTAGAACTGGGATCAGTAAACCACATTGCTCACAGCCTGACTCAACAGTCACTTCACCTCCCGAGGTGCATTAAGGCAGAAATTCATGATATCGCTCCTAACCTTCAAGTCTTGCTCTCTAGCCCTCTGCTGGCAATCAAACAGCACAGAGGGATTTCCCAGATCCACAGGGAGATACTACTTAGCTCACTAACATTTTCCAGGTCTCATTCCCGCCAGCTTGCACCAGCCAGGGCAGGGCAGCCCTGGATGGTTCTTGGGCCTGTAAGCATGTGACGCACAGTAGCTCTGCCTGGCCTCCGTCACACAGGCATTCCCACGGGACAGAGGTGTTCTGCGCTGTCAGCGCAATATTCCTGCCAGTTCAGTTCACCTTCAGGGTTATCACATCATGTCAGTATTATGAAGCTCCTGGATGCAAAACTAGAGAAAAGCAAGGCTTGCCCACATGCAGGTTTCGCCCAATGGCCCCGCACCAACTCTCCTGCCAGACCCACACCTGCTTTGGAGGCAAAAAGTTTAATCCAGAGCAGATACACACCAGCACAACACAACTGAGCTATATAAAGCATATGAAGAGGAAGTGAGAGGCACCAAGCCTGTGGGTTTGAAGGCATGGGTTATCAGAGTTGCCTTCCCACAAAGAGAAACAGCTGATTAATCACCCTGCCTTAGCTATTACAAGAGGAGACAGACTCTGCTTCCAAGCCTAAACAGGCACAGAAGAGAGCTGTGTGATGAATGTAGAGGAAAAAAACTAGCCACACACTGACTTGTGGATTGGCTCAGAGCGCATTCCTGTTGAGAGCTCCCTTCTGAGGATGGTTTGAGTGACAGGAGGAAAGGCACAAAAGCATCCTTTGGGGAAATGGAAATGTATAGAGAGCTGCAGGAAGGACAGTATTAAGCTATAATGTCTCACTGTTGGTCTTCATCGATTCTTCAGGTGGTCTGAAGTTGACAGCTTTTTCTCCTTTTCCCAACCCTCCTATGCCTTTGCTGTGCAGACACATAGGTGACTCATGCAAATGGTTTGTAGCTTACAGGAAACACTGTCTGCTCCCTACTCAGCTTGTGGCTGTGTAGTGCCCCTTTTCTTCGCTCCATTTCCCCTGGCGAGATGGCTTTTTCCATCAGCTTTGCCAAGAGTGGTGGTTCTAAGACACAAACCTGCAGCACGTGCTGTAACTCTCAGACTGCCTCCTGCACATCAGAAGATGGCTGTGAAGAGCACACAACAGGCTCAGTACATTGGTCCCTTGATAGAAGCTGCACCCTAACTTCTTCATGGACTCTACAGTGTTACTGCACAATGCTAAACAGCTGTCACACTCCACCCCAGACACAGCTGCATCTCACTGACGAGCTTTAAAATTCTTGTTTTAACAAATCAGCAAAGTGTTTTAGGAGGGAAAAAAAAATCCTAACAGCCTCACATGGCATAACTAATTTACTCAGCTAAATCAGCAACTGCCATCCCTGTTGGCTTTGGACCAGCAGCAGCAGAGACTGCTTCAATCATGTAGAAATTGGGGACGGTTTAGTAAAATTGTATCTGATCTCATGACTGTAAAGAGACTGCATTTTCATTAGCCATTCCCAAGCGAAACCAATGTCTGAGGAACAGAATGGTGAAGTAATTGGGCTACTAGCAGAGAAAGGAGACAGGATAAGAAACAGCCAGTCCTTAAACCTTGATAACGTAGGGGAACATTACAGATGCCACAACAGTGGAAAACTGGGGAGAGCAGGCCCGGGAGACACTGTGCCAACTACACACGCCTAGCACACACACTCACACACAGCCAGGCACCTCTGATGAGCAGGACAGACAGCTGTTAAATGAATCATGGCAAGAAGCTGAGATTAAATGAATCATGGCAAGAAGCTGAGATTTCCTTTCTCTTCCTTTTTAATTGATTAGAAAAAGCAACAAAGCCACGGGCACCTATATGGAGTTCACATAGTGTTTTGGGTGTCCCTATTAGGTGCCATTTAAGCCTTTTCAAACCAGTATCTCCAGTTATTACCACTTCCAGCACAAGAATGACAGACCCTTCTAACCCCTCCCTGAAGAAACTCTTCTCAACAATTTCCTCAAGCAAGGGCCTTCTCTCATAGCCACAGCCCCATTCACCCAAGTTCTCATCCAACTTACCCAAAACTCAGAAAAACCTTCCCAGATCTGATAGCCTGGGATCCCCATCCCTCCCTCCCTCCATCTTGGCTCCCTTCCACGTGGCTCTCAGCTTCAATATCAAGGATCCTAAAATGATAATGAAGAACAAGAGGCTGGACCATGCCTTGCATTACGGTACTAACAATCACTTCAAGTGCACTGGTAAAGACACAGCAACATGCTACAAATGCAGGACAGAACGAGGCCCAGTGCCTTGCTAATCTGAAGTATCTATCCATCATGCTCCTAAACTCACTATTTCTACAAGACAGCCTCCATCCTTTTTTGTGCAACACTGAATTTTATTTTTTCTTTAACCTGTGCTGAGAGCAGTTATATTTGGTGGCACAACAGGGAACAAAAGAAAAAAATTACCATTTTTTTGGAAGCAATAGCACCACCACCAACCCTCATTACCAAAATATGGAGTAGAAAGTGAGTAAATACAGTACTTGCTGTACCATTTGATCCATAGATTTTAAGGAGAGCTCTGACTAAAGGGCAGAGCTGTTCATCTGCTTGATCCTTTTATTATTAACTTCCATCATTTTCCTGTTGACCAAAACTGAAGATACATGTTTTCTTTTCTTGGCTTCTTTACACTAATATGATGTATCCTTTACAGCCACCCGCCATGAAAAGGGAGTGCCAGTCCATTTCACGTAACTATTCCTTTCCTTTGAAGACTAGGCCAAAGCATTGCATATTCATTACCACATCAAGAACACTTTGCCTGAGGCCTGCATTTCTTGGTGTGCTGTAATGAGTTCAGGACCCCAGTTGTCTGCTTGGGGATTTAGAACACTGATATTTAATACTAAATTATAAGGCAGAATATTTGGGGGTTTTTTTTCGCTGAATTAGCATATTTATAATGGTACACTCTACAGCCACTAAATAAAGATGGGGAGAGCACATCTCTCTGTTTGGACAACACAGTTTCTGGGTTACAATGGTCTGGCCCTAGCCAGTTCAGTTTTTGGATGCCAGTCTCTGCTCTTAACCCACGACTGGATCTCCGTAATGTCATATCTCCTACTAGCATCCAATAATACACTGGAGCAAACTGCAACATATTCCTACCATGTTCCTAGAAGCCAATTTAGCGCCTACTATGCCAACAGCTTTAACAAGCCCTACAAAAAACAGAGCAGCTAATAAAACCAGAATGTTCTGCAGTTAATCCTTGGAAGTTTGCCATTGAGATCCCACCAACACCATTTCAGGGATAGTGGCTTCAGCAAGCTCAAACCCTGCTTTCTAATGAAACCATATAGATCCACATTCTGACAGCATACCTCACAGTTTTATGCTCCCTCTGGGTTCTCTACTGACAATCTACAGAACATGTACAGCATCAGATCTGGACTGGGAGGTTTTTTAAAGAACATCAGCTTTCTGGAAGGAACAGCAGAGTAATTAGTATTTCTCCAAGTACTGCCAGATATGTTTAAAAGCCACAAAGATAAAAAGGAGGGGAAAACCTGCATAGCTTGAATTAAAGCTAGTAAGAGCACAAACAACCCCCTTTAATAGCTGCAAGCTGACAGACCAAGTTCCTGCTAATTCTTTTTCCTCATCAAATCTGTCTTTCTTATCTGCTTTCCTACTTGAAGTTACACAAGCATGCACGTCCTCAGTTACTGCGCTGGGGTGGAGTATGTTAAAGGTAAAAAATGATTAGTCCAGTTTTCCTCCAGAAAAGCTCCAATACACTCAGTGCCTCAATTACCAGGAAAACTATGAACCACTACTCTCTGCTATGCTGCCTTACCTCACTGCAATGGGAGACTGATAGGAAGTCTTGTGCATCTCATGACAACCACCACAGGAACCACAGCCCCGTCCTTAAGCATACTGCTTTGCCTTGTTTCTTTCTGCATGCTTATTCCCTGGAATTATAGCTACTTTGGGTTGTTAGTAGTCTGACAGAGAAAGACATACACAGCTGAGCAACATCAGAATTGGTCACAGTTCTTTTAATGCCTCATGTGGAGAGAAAAAAAGAAAGAAAGAAAAAAAGGAAGAGAGGGAGAAGTCTTTCCTGTGACTACTTTTGATTCAAATAATCTTGTCCTCACTCTGCTATATTAGCATATAGGATAGCCTCAAAAAGACATCCAACTGCAAAGCTCTGATCCTGCCATTTACCTGCTGGAACAGAACATATTAATTCCTTCACCTGCAGCAAGACATCACCAGTACATAACACTGATTGAACTCCTTCCACCTCAGTTCTCTGAGTTCATTTCCTTCTTGACAAGTATAGCAACGCTTTGAGTTCTGGAGCAGAACAGAAAATAAATGTCCTTCTGCTCAGGATATGTTTTCTGTTAGCTTTACTCTCTACTGCAGCCTTTAGGATAATTGAGGTTAGGACCTAGAATAAACATGACCCTACTTTGGAAGGACAGAGAAGGATTATAACCACACTCCCCTAGCATATCTAGCCCAAACTAGAAGCCATTACTAGATGCTCCCTGCAAACATGACTTTAGCAGGGATAAGCGGGCAGGGTTGCAAGTTCAGTGGTTTAGCAGTAGTGGTGTCTGAAGGGGAGGATAGTTTGTACTAGGTAACTGCATCTTAACTTTGGAGACCACATGATCTGTTTTAGCCTTAACAGCACCTTGCTCCTCTCTGTGCAGCCAGTCCAGTGACTAATAGCTGCCTGCAAAGAGAAAGGAAAAATTGTGTTTAAAGACAAGATTGATTGCTTTTTATTTATTTTCAATTCATTATTATTACAATTTTTAAACCAAGTAACAGGGTGAGTTCAGGGACTGCCCACCAGCAATGCCTGCAAAGAGGCCAGAGATAACGCAACATCACCTCTGAGTAAAGCCAATATTTTCCTTTACGCGATGACTTTCCATTTCCTGCCTGAATCCAGCAGATCCTCCTCCTGACAGGAAGGAGTGAAGTTCACAGAAGATTTATCAGCCTTTTCGGCACAGATTTATTCCCCATTACGAAAAACAACAACAGAAGCACCCACACCAAATTACACTAGATCCCCAGCTCAGACCAAAAGAAGCACTGACACTTCAGCAAGTATGTGCCTACTGGCACCTCAGAGCCCATAATCACATGCCTCAGGGCTGTTCTTCAAATAGAGCTGGAGGTAACCTTTGAATGTCTGTGGGTCAGTCATTGTAGCCTTGACAGCAGGGTCCTCCTTCATGGCCTCCATCCAGCGTTGGAGCTTTGGGGTGTGACTCAAAGAGCTACAGGAAAAGGAAAGAGACTGAGTAACGCAAATGGGAAACTTGGAGGGCATCAAGGAAGTAAAACAGCTTCAGCAGTTCTATTTTACTGCTTGTTTTGCTTTCTCCCTCCCAGTATAATGTTCAGCCCAGAGCAGGTGACAGAAATACCCATCAGATCATAGAAGACAGACTAGCATTTGGAAATTGAAGGAATTCTTACAGAGCTTGTGCACATTGCAAAGCTAAAAAAAACCCAACAAACAAACCAAAAGAAAAAAAACAACGCAAAAATGAGCACTTTTTGTGCAAGATATCAGCATGTTTTTGCCTATGTTATCCCTGCTGCAAAAAAAACACAGCTGCTCTTATGATCTGCTCTGAGTTGAGGGCAGAGGCTTGTTCAATACTGCCTCCCTCTGGAATGCTTTGTTAATGGTGATTCTTGAAATAAATGCTGTGTGCAGTGGTTGAGTCCTCCTCCACAACTCATGAACCTCTTCTCTCCTCTCTCTTACATACCAAGACAAGCTGTGCAGTTTGTATTACCCTGCAACCCAGCAGCTCAAAACACAGACACAGTCTATTGGGGAAACTGAGGACTTGACTAACAGACTAAATCTGTAAACCCAGACACCTTTGAAAAAAAAAAAAAGTGTGGCAAATTGAAAAGCTTAACAATATAATTTGTTATTTTCATTCTCTTCTGTCAGACTGACCCAAGTACTTTGCATTACAATCTCCGACTGACAAGTTTAGTTAATGCATAACTTCTCCAGGTAGCATCTTTTCTTAACACGCAATGGCTCAGATCCTCAATCATTCAAATACCTTCATGACTATAGACCTATGGTCCCTTCCAATCAAGGGCGACACAGGAGACGAAGTCAGTCACCAATCCATCAGCAAAGCCATCATTTTACAGCGCTAGAAGTTTCAATGCGAAGGATTCCCTGAATCTATCTTCTTCTTCAGTGCATAGGATTCCCTGGCACCTTTCTTGTTCTTCAAGAATGCTTCAGGCACCAGGGTGAGACTAACTGTTCTACATTCATCCTCCACTTTTATCACCCGCTTCCCCATACAAGCTGACTCTTTAGACCTGTTTTAAGCCAGCTATAAAACAGTTTTCCTTTGATACCATTTCCCTATACATTAACACAATACCATGGTAACCAGAGCTGTTTCAGGACATAACAGACCAAGACATTTATTGACATACTAAAAAATGCTATTTCAACAGGGACAGACCTATTAGCTACAGCAAGGTAGCATACAGTTTACCCATCTCAAGACAAAGATCACACTCCTTTGTCAACCTAGGATTTCTAAAGAGGAGCAGAAGACTGCATTTCAAGTCTGAGGTTTTAGACCAAGAAATTTGAACCTAGGCCTTCATAACTCCACCCCCTTCAAATAAAGACGATTTTCATCTGTGATATTAGGGGCTGAAAGTCCTGTATTTTGACCACTTCTTCCAGATCTGTCACAATTATTTGGTGGGAAAACAGACCTTGTGAAAGAAAGCCTGTTCTCAGAAGATCCCTGAACAATTAATCTCTCTTATGAGAAGATGCTTCCCCCAAACTGTAACACAATACAAACTTTCTTCAGAGTGTATGCAAAGAATATTTATGCTGAGGCACTTCAGTATGCACTAGAAGCCAGGCGAGGTACTCACTCCTTCAGCTGCAATGGTTCCAGACGTTCAAACCACGGCCAGATCATGTAGTCAATCATGGAGATTGAGTCCCCACCGTAAAACACAGTGTTGCGTTTGGACAGAATCTGTGAAGGGTGAGAGATGACAATTGGCCTCAGAAGGAAAATTACCGCAGCAGGATAATACAGTAACAAAACATTCCCACCTCATAGTGGAATGTAGGCATACTGAAGGGATCAGACAGCAAATAATGCAGGAACCGCATGTTTCTCCTGTGCGCACAGTATTGGGGGAGTCAGAGCTAGTCAGCTGTATTATCAAGCTTAACGATTTCGTACACTGTCATTCCAGCTCTTCTCCAGTGGTTCAAAAACTGTCACAAACTATTAATCACTAGCGAGCTGCAGCTTGTGCACAAACAAAAAGGAATTTAGCTCTCAGAATCTGTCAGTTCATGATGTCTTACTTGTCAAAAAGCATTAGTGGCACAGACTAACCAAACATGAAAATGCACATACATTTCTTGAGCAATAAATCCAGCTAAATTTAACATCCAGGTAAACTAGAACATTGTTTTAGCAAGGACTCTTTTTCCCATGGCAGTTGGGGCCAAGTGGTGTCAGGAAAACATTTCTAACATTACATCTAGAACTGGATTTGATTCCAGCTGCAAAGGAAACAGGAAACAAGTGTAAAATCCACAGAGAAAGATCCCCACAGCTCAGCACAGAAAGCGAGGCCACAAAGAACACAGCAAGTTCTGTTACATTTATGTTTCTGATATGTTTCAAGTGCCATGGTTATCCAAGTTTCACATGCTTTAAAGAACCTCCAGAGCTTGGTCTCTTCTTTCATATGACTAGTCCCTCTCTCTTCAGGCACTTTGGCATTTTAAAGGTGGAACTTGAGAGACCTTACAAATCTTTGTCTTTTTGGACACACAACACTATAATCCCATGGCATTTACTCCCTGTCCCCTAACTACCATGATCTAGTAGAAATTTTAAAGCAGTCCTTCAGGAAGCATCAAGCTGTCTGAATTACCAGGTGTCTGGCAGAACATAGCCCAGCAGTTGCACAGTTGCAGAGACAGGAACACAGCTCCCTCTGTTGGGTAGCAGCAACCCAAATACAGAGGTGTTTCAAAACACTTCCCTTCTTGAATATCTCTTGCAGTAGGCTGAGTGAAGTTTGTATGGCTCTGTTCCTCCTTCCCACCCTCAGCTGACCGTCAGCTGCTGCTGCAAAATCCTTCAGGGTATTGTAAAATAGAGACACTGGAGGAGCAGCAAGTATTTCAAAGCATTAATAAAGCAGGAAGAATGTTAATTCTTCCTTAACATTTAATAGATCTGTATTTCAGGGAAGAGAAACACACATGGCATCACCCCAAGAACTCTTTGTCATCTGCACTACTCCAGCATTAGCCCAATCAGACAGACAAGACTACCCTGAAAACAATTTTACTTTGGCAACTCAAGGGGGTGGGGAGGCAGAATGCACAAGACTGTTAGGAGAATTAGGAGAGTACTAGAAAGCTATTGCTAGCTTTGCACCAGAAGAGAAACACTCTGGAGGAACACTTCTTCATCTAGCCAGACAAGCATTAGTCACGGCTGCTAAAGATGCAGAAGAAATGGGTACACAATACAGTCAAATCCAACAGCTGTTCAGACTAGCCAAGAGCCACTACTGACACAGATTGTGAAGTTGCTAATACAGCATCGAAGTCACCTGACGCTTCCTGGAGCTCTGCTGAAGTTCCATTACACCACCATAACAGAACATGGCCCAGGGACGGATTTCTACAAGGGACAGATTACATTCTGCTTCCCAACACCCCCGCTCCCCCCACCTCAACAAAGATAAGCTCTTGAACAAAAAAGATTTTATCATCACCAGGCTATCTACACTGATTTCAGCAGAGCTACAGCACAGGTGCTCTTCAGCAGCTCAGACTCTTCAGCCCTTGCTCTTAGAACATGCTGCAAGGTCTCCTTACATTTAAAGCAGAACAAAGATATCTAAGACAACAGCAGCCAAGCTAGGCTTCAAAAAAAAACTCCACAAGTTTACACAACCCTCATCATACAGATGAAGTTAAGTTTACCTGCTTAGAATTTACCCTAATGGTGCTGCTGTGCATCCTAGGTTGGGGGGAGTAAATTGAAAGATTGTTCATTGCTGTAATACCATCTAAGGAAGAAGAGATCTAGCTCCAAAGCATGAAAGAAAAAAGGGATCACACAATCATTGGCAACGTGCTTGTTACCATGAAATACTCTTACCTCTTCAAGTTTGCCAAACTTTTCAGCAATCTCCGCTTTCAGTGCTGTGGTATCCTGTCCATCTTTGACTGCCACAAAATACTTGAAAACTATGGGTGTTATCTATACAAATGAAAGCATAACGTTTTTAATGTTCCTATTACAATAACACAAGCAAGTCACTCAGAGATTAACATGTTAAATTAGATGTTAAGATACTAGATGCAAGTTAAATGTTTAAGATTTAAAGTGTTAAATAAAGTCCGTTAATAAAAATCTTTTATACTTCAGAAAAGGGAAGCAAAGGGTCAAAGGAAGAATGAATGCAGATACTAATGAATTTCAATCTTCTAATAAGAGGAGAAGAATGAAAAGAAGGGCATGTTTCCCATTTGCAGACACTACGAAAAAATGTAGCAAAAAAGGTAGCAAGGTGCAGAGTGGTACTCTCTTATAGAATCACAGAATCATTAAGGCTGGAAAAGACCTCTAAGATCATCAAGTCCAACCGTAAAAGACGTTTTCCCAGTTACGCATTTCTGAAATCCAAATGCACTTTCATTATCAACATTTAAGGTACTTTAAGAAAGATATGCAGCCCAGGATATGCAGGCTTCTACAGACCCGTACATTTTCTAATTTGGTAATTGCCAAAGAAATTAGCGTACAGTACCAGAGAGTTGCCCAGTGGCCAAGTTTAACTAAATTATTTTCTTAAAAGCTCATAGACATTTTTCTAAGACCTTGTCATTAACACAACCGACATTCAGTGCACATTTAATTTCTTGCAACATGCTTCCCTGTAACCCTCTTCCCATCATGCCCATTCAGAAAGGCCTGTTGTACATATACCCTCCCTTCTGTCCCCCTTCTTCATCCACATCTATTTGCCATCTTCCATTGCTTCCTCTCCTCTGCTGCCTCATAACCAAGCTGACTTGTTTCACTTCATAGACCCTTTAAAGCACATGATTGTACACAGAGGTTACTTCCAGTCAGTCACAGTGCCCAGCTCCAACCCCTACTGAGGGCCAAAACCAGTCTCATTATACATGTCCCACATCTACAGCCAGCTGCCAGCTCTTGTCCATGGTTGTGGGCTCTCTCAGTCAGGCACTCTTCACAATCTGCATTCATACGGTACTTCCTATTGAAAGACTTGGATTAAAATACAGCAATTGTCACTGCCTAGGTCTTGAGCATTCAGCTGTTTTGGTCTACTAACCTTTGCTCAAAATCCCACCTCAGTCTTTCACTTTTCACTAGTTTGGCTTTCACACTTTCACTAGCTTGGCTGTCTTCCCACATCCATCCCCACACATAAATGCTGGGAGCAATTCAGACACACAGTGGTGTGGATGTGCTCACAGCAAGAGATCCCAAATAACCCCCCCAGTTACTTAAACGCATGTGCTGGTTTTGGTTGGGATAGAGTTAGTTTTCTTCATAGCAGCTAGTATGGGCCTATGTTTTGGATTGGTGCTGAAAACAGTCTTGATAATTCAGGGATGCTTTCGTTATCGCTGAGCAGTGCTTACACAATCAAGGCCTTCCCTGCCTCTCACCCCACCCCACAAGCGAGTGGGCTGGGGGTGCACAAGAAGTTGGTAAAGGACACAGCTGGGACAGCTGACGCCAACTGACCCAAGGGACATTCCACACCAAATTATGTCAGGCTCAGCATATAAATCTGGGAGAAGAAGGAAGGAAGAGGGGGATGTTTGGAGTGATGGCGTTTGTCTTCTCTAGTAACCATTACGCATGATGGAGCCCTGCTTTTCTGGTGATGGTTGAACACCTGCCTGCCCATGGGAAGGGGTAAATGAATTCCTTGTTTTGCTTTGCTTGTGTGTGAAGCTTTTGCTTTACCTTGTTAAACTGTCTTTATCTCAACCCACAAGTTTTCTCACTTTTACTCTTATTTTCTCTCCCCTATCCCACCCGTGGGGAGTGACTGAGCGGCTGCATGGTGCTTAGTTGCTAGCCAGGGTTAAACCACAACAATACTTTTCCCAGACACAAGACCTGCCTTAAAGGATGAAAGCAGCATTGGCAACAGTGCTTCAGGGTTTAGTGCTACGGTAAAGTAAGAAACACAATCCCACCCTGATCGCGCAGTACCTTTGAGAAGTGTTCCAAGAGCATCTTCTGAAAGGCTCGCTCGTATGGGTCCGAAGGCATTAACTTCTTCCCTGGAAATGCTTCATCCAGATATTCACAAGTGATTGGGGACTCATAGATCAGCTGGCCCTTGCTGTTCTCCAGAACAGGAACCAGCCCAAAGGGGTTCTTCTCAAAGAACCAGTCAGGTTTGTTCTTCAGATTGATGTTGATTATTTCATGGCTAAAAGATCAAAAGAGACAAGGCCCAAACAGGCTCAGTTCTGCTACAGTGCACTCCATACCACAATCACATGCAGTCATTACACTGCAACAGCTACAGTACTTGAGAGGCTATACCTAGTCTTCCCCTAGGCTGTACCTAGTCTTCCCCGGCTGTACCTAGTCTTCCCTGAAGTCCTCTGCAGGACTAACCATTTGACCCATAGAAATACTGCCAGGGAGCACTTCCCTTTGCTGGAGAAAAATCAGCGCTGACTTACAATGAGTTGTTTCTTAAACTAATAAAAGACACATGAACAGACTACAAGAACACAACAGAGACAGCCCTTACAAGTCATGCTAAAAACAAAGGTTAAGCTCAGAATTCAGCACACAGAATGCTCATGAACCTCCATGTGATAAGAAAGCAGCACTTGATTGCAAATAAGCTACACTCCAATAAAGAAATGCAGAGCTTACACAGTCAAGGCCTTTTCTACAATCTGACCTTACGCCAAAAAGCAAGTCAGGAGAGCATCCTACCTACTTATCTTCCCCACCTGTGGCCTCACATAGAACAGGTGTTTAGGGTAAAGGCAAATAGATAGATTAAGAAAGATACACAGGAAATACATCTATGATACATTAACGAACCATAAGTTATATGCTATGTTTTATGTGACCCCAGGAAACCCCTAGTAAGCCCAAAGGTCTGCTAAACACAGCTGAACCATCAAAACAACTGAAAGGTTACCAGAAGATGACTACTACTTCTAAGGTAGCCATAAAACCCCTCCAAAATCACGATACTAAAACAAACCTCCAAGCCTCAAAATCACTCCAAAGACACTAAATAAAGACAGAACTAAACTGACCTTGAAGTTTTAATGCACCTCGTCTTTTGAAAAAAAGACCCAAGATAAAACAAAACAAACCCAACTCTCATATTGTTATCAGGGGAACTGAGCACTAAGCATTCGCTATGCTAACGTGGAGTCCCAGCCCAGTGCTGGTTAACAAACAGTTGGCAGGCCTTGGACTTGGTGGGAATTGGAAAAAAGGTGGAAAAACACATTCCTTTGAAGCTGTAAACTGAGGGAAGAATTAGTCCCCCTTTAAAAACACTGAAATGACATGGCTGTCTTGAAAAAGAAACAAACACAAGTACTGAATTCCATTAACTTACTACAGCACAGGAATAAGAAAACAGTATAGGAACACAGTACATTTCCTCCTTTAGAAAGGCCACTCATTTACTATTGTGTTTTGCTAAGCAGTAATATAACAGAAACACCAAATATTTGTATCTCCTAGAATTTTCACTGCAGTTTACATTAAAACCAAACAACAACATACATTAAGGCTCTATTCACGTTTACCCTGGACAAGCTCAAATGCTATTATTGTAGACATTCAGGATGACAGGTGAGAAGAAAAAAATCAGCTTGGGTTTTTTCCCCTATGGATTTACTTTGGGCCTTTACATAACTGATTTCATACACAGCCTACTTACTTCCCACTTCAGCAAGATGCCCCTTCCTAAAAAAGTCTTAAGAAGTTCAAGCTTTACAGGAAAGTTAACCACAGAAGCCTCCTTTCATTCAGTTCTTTCAGGCGTCTTTAATTAAGAGCCATTTAGGATGCCCGGGTGAGAAGGGAAGTTGAACCGCTCCCGGCGAGCCGTGACAGGGCGCCGGGCCGGGGGAGCGGGGGCGCCGGGCCGGGGGAGCGGGGGCGCCGGGCAGGCCTCACCTGATGCCCTTGGCGCGGAGGACGAGGCGCGCCCTCTGGGCGAAGGGGCAGAACCGCATGCTGTAGAGCCGGATGACCCCCTCGGGCACAGGCCCCGGAGCAGCGCTGCCTGCGGAGAGAACCGTCCCGGCCGTTACCGCCGTTACTCGCCTCACGCACAGCTCCGCGACCCCTCCGCAGGCCGCCCAGCCCCGGCCGAGGCGATGCGGCAGCCTGCCCGCTTCCCCGCCCGCCGGGGCCGCCCCTTACCCTTGCCCAGGCTGCAAGAGTGATCGCCCGCCATCACGCCGTGCTGGGTCGAGTTCAGCTGAGCTGGGCTGGGCTGGGCTGGGCTGGGCTGCGCCGCCGGCCCCGCCCGCGGGGGGCGGCCATGCGGAGGGCGGGAACCACAGCGCCTCAGCGGGCTGCCGGGGCGCCTGCCTCCGTCCGTGCCTGCTCCGGGGAGTGTGGGCACCCTGCCTTGGTGTCATGGTTTTAGCTGGGATAGAGTTAATTTTCTTCACTGTAGCTGGTACAGTGCTGTGTTTTGGATTGAGCATGAGAATAATGTTGCTAACACACAGATGGTTTAGTTGTTGCTAAGTAGTGCTTACTCTAAGTCAAGGGCTTTTCCAGCCTCCCATGCTCTGCCGGCTGCACAAGAAGCGGGGAAGGCAGGAGGCACTGCCGGGACAGCTGACCCAAACTGGCCAAAGCGATGCTCCATACCATATGACGTCATGCCCAGTATATTAACTGGGAGGAGCTGGCCGGGGGGAAGCAGCGATTGCGGCTCAGGGACCAGTGGCATCGGTTGCGGGGTGGTGAGCAGTTGCATCACTTGTTTGGTTTGTTCCCCCCTCTCCCTCTTGTTATTTTGCTTTTCATTATATTATTGTTGTTATTATTATTACTCTTACTGTTTTAATTATTAAACTGTTCTTATCTCAACCCACGAGTTTTCTTACTTTTGCTGTACCGATTCTCCCCCCCATCCTGCTGGGGTGGGGGCAGTAAGCGAACGGCTGTGCGGGGCTCAGTTTCTGACTGGGGCCGAACCATGACACTTGGGTGGCTGGCACCACGGAGCACGGAGAGCTCGGGTTTGGGTGGGAGGAGTGTTGCATGCCCTGGTTTGAGCTGACCACCCTCTCCGCCAGGCCAGGGGTGCTGCTGTTAATGCCCTCTTCTGTAAAACCGCAGTACAACCCCCCCTGCAGCTGGCACTCCCATTTCAATGGCAAACCTACAGCAAAACCCCATCCCACATGCCTGGGTATTTTCAAGCGGCGCCTCCAGCAGCTGGTAAAGCACCAGGCCTCCTCCCCGCACCGGTCCTCCCAGGCCAGGCCTTCACCCACTACGGCAGCACTGCATCACCTATTCCCTTCCAAATCCGATCCCATCCCCCCTTGAGGATAACAGAGTTCTCGCTCCTGCAGCATTCTGCTTCATGATGAAAACCCAAGAGGAGGCAACAAATAACCTAACAGTTACGTGGGGGACACAGCAAATGTTAGATTTAATTTAATTACTACCTTGCAGTCATAGAGGGACTCATGCTTGCTTCTGCAAACGTGATCTGTGGGACCATCAGTATGTTCATAGAGCAAAAGAGAGAACTGAAGCACAGGCTGAAGTCCTCCACATCCCTTTTGCTCCCTCTTCAGTTGAGGTGACGGCACCTTTTCCTGGGGTATGATAGTGGAAACAGAGGAGCTTTCCTCTTAATGCATTTCACACAGTGATCTATGGTTCCAGAAGTAAAATGCTTCCCCTCCTGGGGCTCCACATGCTTCCACCCAACCTTCAGGCCACCACTGTACGTTACTAGGAAATTTGTAGGCACCAGAGGGCTAGGGCAACAGTAGCTGAAGGGAGGGACGGTCCTGGCCATGGACGAGTCTCTGTCAAACCCCAAGGCCAACAGAAGACCTCAAGCTTCTCCAGTCTCCTCAGTGGATCCATACTTGCACAGTGGGGAAGCTTTGACTGTTGATGACTCTTGGTTTGGTCAGGTCACAAAGACCAATATTTTCTGTGGTGATCTCTCCTGCGGGCAAACACTGAGATAGCCACTAGTAAAGCAACCATGAACCTGGTGCCATTGTCCATTTGAATAGAGCAATATGATTTTTTGTTAAGTTGTTGCTGTTTATGTAGTTAATAAGCAGCTCTGCAGTGAAAGGGAGTTATAATTCATTGCACAAGCCTGCCATGCCCAAGGCGAACAAAAGCTGTAATAAGATGTCCTTTGCCAACAAGATAATTTCTACCATTAAAAAAATCTGCATTAGAGGACATTTTTCTCATTCCTCTGAGGGCCTGCCCTTA
Source organism: Phalacrocorax aristotelis (assembly GCF_949628215.1). Lineage (NCBI taxonomy): Eukaryota > Metazoa > Chordata > Aves > Suliformes > Phalacrocoracidae > Phalacrocorax > Phalacrocorax aristotelis. Next base: position 9,942,324 of record NC_134287.1, on the reverse strand, counting down.
GGAAAGATTTAGCAACATTTTGGGTCATGAAAACAGAAAATCCATTTGAAGTTTCTTCTAGCAATTAAGAGCACAGGCAGCCTGCATACTCACAGCCCAGAGACAGGCACATGGGAGCTCAGAGCAGCACCATGAAATCTGCCTGCTACAGTAGCCCCTCAAAGGCACCATGGAAAAATAAACCCATTTCCTCATCCTCTCTTGGTTTTGCATGGCATACAGAGCACCCGTGGAGACAAAAGGCAAGGTACAGGCTTGTCCTGCTGACTCTGGACAGCAGGGCCACCCTCTGCTGTTGCTCTGTGGTGCTGTGGGTGTGTAACAGTATCGCAAAACTGCACACTGCCGCTGTACTGATAAGTGACAACAAACTAACATAAGCAAGACACCATAAATAACATTTCTCCCTTTAGGAAAGGGAAAAGGAGACATTATTGCTAATTCTGCTTTTTAAATACTTGGAGGATCTTGGTGTGTTACCATGCTAAAAGCCATAAGTAGACAGGGAGGGATTGTAGTTGTACTTTCTCTACTACCTAGCAGCCAACTCCTCCTCAGCTCTCTGAGGCTGCAGGTGCAGCACTTCATGAAAGGAGAAACAAGAGAAGCAGTGGGAGAACAGGTACAGCTCTCACTACCTAAAAGGCCCAATGCTGCTGGAGCAGGAGTAGTCAGCATGCACTGCAGCGCGGTCCAGTGGGACGGCCGAGGGAAGGGGCCCCGGCTCTCCCTCGAGGCTGACCCTTTTCCACACCAGGTAAAGCTACCTGCTTCCTAGACAGCGCAGCAATGATAGCCCGGGTTAAAGGCCCCACACACCAGTGCCTCGGGCGCAGAATTACCCCATTAGCCGCCTGTACTGCTGCTGGCCTTTTAAATACCGACCCGTGCTCATTGGTTGGTTGGCGCACGGACGCGGGCCAATCAGCTCTCTGTTTTAAGCCTGGCGGGAGGTGTGGTGTCAGCTAATGGTAGAAGGCGTTCTTGTTCCTAAGAGACGGTTGTAAGCGAGCTGGTGGCGGCGTGAAGTGGATGGAGGCGGCCGCTGAGGCCCCGAGTGCGGGCCCCGCCCCGGGGGAGCTGCACGCCGAGGCCCCGGGGGGCAGCCACCACCCCTCGGCCGGGGAGGCCGCGCTGGAAGTGAGGTGGGGCCGGCCGGGCAGCCCGCGCCCCTCGGCACACGCCGCAAGCTCCTGAGCGCCTTGGCTTTGGTGGGGTGCCCGGTGCCCAGTCCTGCGCCCCCGGGCCCAGGTCCTCTCATCCCGGGTCGGCTCTGTGCAGCTGTCGGGGAGTAGGGCAGGTCTAGCAGGGAAAGGAGGAGAGGCTGCTGTGCTGTGGGTCTGTGGTAGAGCAGTACGTAGTTGCAGGGGGAGAGGGAAGGAAGTGCTTGCACTGCAGCATACAAGTGATAGGGCATGAGGCAATGGCCTCAAGTTGCACCACGGGAGATTTACATTGGATTTTAGGAAAAGCTGCTTCACCTGAAGGGTTGTCAAGCACTGGAATGGGCTCCCTGTGGAAGTGGTTGAGTTGCCATCCCTGGAGGTCTTTAAAAGACATGTAGATGGGGTACTTAGGGAACACGGTTTAGTGGGACTTGGCAGTGTTAGGTTTATGATTGGACTCGATCTTAAGGGTCTTTTCCAACCTAAATGATTCTACAATTCCATATAGTAGAGGCTGAGCCTTTGCTGGATTTGGATGAAACTTAGGTTCTCTGCCCTTAGCAGAGTAAACTTTAAGCTGGAGCTTGATAAGTTGATGAGTGTGGTATGAGTTGTTGTCTTTTTCAGCGTAGTGGTTCTTGCAGCACACAATCCTGATGAACTCTTGGGGTAATGCTTTTCTTTTCAGTACTTGACCTCGTGAACCCATACAGTTCAGTCCTGTTCGTGGCCACATCTTTCTTCTGCTTTACCCAGACTGCTTTAGCCTGTAGAATTTTCCTGGCTGTTCTGTACCCACTGTCATCATCTCCTGCCATGGCTCTTAATTTTCCTGGTATTCAAAGTCCTCACTCCTGCCTTTTTCTCTCAGCATCTTCACCAGCATGTCAGCAACTAAGATTCCCACTTCCCACAGACATAACCCACACTATATATAGAAAAAACGCACTTCTCTTCCAGACCTCTTGGCAATTCAACAACTTGCTTTTTGGTTCTGGACAAATAGGAGCTGTAGACAAATTAAGCCCTTCCTGCCCCACCTTGTTTGAGGCTTTCACAGCAATCTAGAATGTTTAGACATTTGTTTTTATGTAATGGGACAAATGTTGAAACTTCCTTGTCTATTTCAAGTATTTCAGCTGTTTCATTGACACTTAAAGGACATAGATCCATAATTATAGGTACAGCACTTCTAGTGGAAAGAAAGTTATTTCTTCTAGTAATAGGAGAAAAGGCTTCAGCCTTAACTGTTCTGATACTTGCAGAGTAAAAAAGATACCACCTGAAGCATGTCATTGCTATTTGGAGGAGGTCCCTTGTGTAAACTGGTGTTACTTGGAAGAGCTGTGACCCAGGTTTTGTGTGTTGTGAAAACACCATTATGAAATGAAAATATTATGCAAATAAATAATTTAAGCCCTATTTAATGTGAAGCAAAGCCCATTTCCATAAAACAGAAAAGTTTAAAGTTTGCCTGCCTTATACATTAATTTTAGCAGTGATAGTGTGCATATCAGTTTTAGAAGAAAGAGATAAAAACTATTTTGCAGTGGGCAATTGGAATGCTGTGTTCTGTGTCTTCAGAAAACAGAACTTTGACAAAACTCATGTTTCATATCATCTGTTTTGTATGAACTAGCACTGGTCAGTGGCAAAATGCTCTGCAAGGAAATTTCTGAGCAACTCTAATTATTTTGCCCCATCTACATTTCACCAGCTGGCAAAGTTTATGACTTAAATACTTCTGACACAATGTTTATACAGAACTGGAGACAGGCACAGCGTGGAAAACATGTGGGTGAGCCGTGGCTAATTACCTGACTCAGTGTGTACTGCACCAGTCATAGCTGACATCAGATAACAGCCTGAATCCTTGTCCCCTTAAGCCTTTACTGGTTGAATAAGGATGATAAATTGAGCTGTCATCCCATTAATTTATCCCTGCACACATTTTCTAGATTTCATTTTACATCTGTGAACAGAAGTTAAAAATACTTCGTTTTCACTGATTCAGATCTAGTGTTGGAGAAAAGCATAGAGCTGGTCCTGTGAGCATCTTCATAAAGGTTGTCTTAAGTGCCATGGCACGTCGTACATCCAGTTCTTGTGTAAAAGATCTGGAAAAACGTTTATCAGCTGAAATGTCTCCTCTTTGTTGCCATGGTGTTTGGTTCATCTGCACAAGCACGTGGTCAGCATGCTCCCACTCCCCTCTGGCTACACTTACTTCTTGGGTGTGTAGCAGAAGAGGCCAAGAGCAGAAACTACTGAAAAAAAGTCATGAGAAGTTACTGCTGGACATAAATATCTTAAGACTAGCCATTTAAAAATGTTGCTCACTATGAGAGTGCTGAGGCTGTAGTACAATCTTCTAGTAAGTGTACAGAGGATCAGCAGCTGAGCTGATCTTATGACTGACTTATGATAACGAAAGGAGCATAAAAACAGTACTTGCAATTGTGGAGGACAAAGATGTCTTCCAGTCAAATGCTGTTATTTGGAAGAAGAGGAGAGATGGAAAGTTTCTGAATACAAATTAGAATAGAAGGTGCTAACATCAGTGTTGTACACAGGATATTTGTTACGCTGCTGAAAGTCCTCTAACATGATATGAGCAGACTAAGCTGTAGGTCAGTCAGACATTTTCACTTAGTGGTAAATACAAATCCCTTTGGTAAGAGGACCGTGATGTTTATCTGCACACTTTCTGAAAGCTAAAAACATCTGCAGGCAGTTGTGAATTGTTGATGTTTTGTAATTTCATAAGCTGGCTCCTCTTCAGTAATTAATTTCAGTCCTTGTGTAACACATCCTATTTACATTCCAAAGTTTTACCATGTTGAAGTACGGCTATCTTTAAAGCAGAACAGTCCTTGTAGTTAGGTTCATGTAAACATGAGCCATGCCTTTGTATTTTTTATTTTATGCGGATGAGATGAACTATGACAGTGTAAAAAGGTTAAGCAAACACAATTGGGTCCCCAGTACAGATTGTACCTGTGTAATTCTTTCAGAGCAAAGGTATACTCTATTACTGTGACATATGAGTACCAAAACAGAGCCTGTGAACTGGCTAGCTTTAGTTTTGGTGAAAACAAAGAAATATAATCATCTCTCCATGTTTCTCCATGTTCTTATGACAGTCCTTTGTGCTCCATCAGGCTAAGATTGACCCAATGTCTTTGGAAACACTGAACTAGAATATGAGATCTTGAAGTTATTGTGGTTTTGCAGCGTTGGTAGGAGGATGAGTCTAACATCCCAAACATCAGTTCAGTGTAACTTAGGTTGCAACACCCTATTTTTCACAGTATTTTGAGAAATGTGTGTCTTTGATCAATGTTTTAATGTTCAGTTGCTCTTTCTTAAGTTGGGTTCAGGGATTCTCAAACAAGAACTTTGGGTTTATCAACAATCAAACTGTGTGCTACCCCTGTGGCAATTTCATCCTCTTCCTGGACACTGAAACAAAGATGACAACGGCGCTGCAGTGTCAGACTGGCCAGGTGGGAGCCTTTGCAGCGAACGCGAACAGTCAAGTGTTGGCCTTTTCAGACCGGAGGCTGAATCCCATCATCTATATCTACACTTTTCCAGAACTGAGTAAACTGACAGAATTAAAAGGTAGTGATGTGGTAACCCTCCCCATTACCATTTCATTAAAGCAATACTTAAATTATCCAGTTTCTGAAAGTTTTTTTTTATAAGACTTGAAAAACAGTGTGACAGGAAACTGTCTCATGACAAGATGCATGGAAAGCGGTGGAAGGAGTTTTCTACTGTACTACTTTTAATTAGGCTCAAGCTAGGGAAGTATATGATAATACAAAATGGAGCTGTTTTAAAGGGAAAACAAATGGAATAATACGGAATTCATTTTAGGAAAATATAGTCAGAATAACGAAAAAAATAATACTGCAGTTGGCTCCCAAACAGACTGCTGAAAGCCATGTTGAGAAATCTGAGATATGAGAGGAATGAGGGTTCTTGCTGTTAAACTTTGGTGTGTGGGATCTCATGTAGTTTTTCGCCTGTCTTATAACATTTCTCTCCTTAGTCAAGTGCTTACCCTATCCACGTTTCAGTTTCCATGCCTTTTAAATAAGGATCATGCTACTTGCTTATTTCATGTATATAAATGAAATTATGACTGCAGAGGATTTCAGGGTACTTGGGGCAAATATACTTTACAAATTCAAGGTATTATTGAATAAAATTGAAAAAATTCCGAGCAGTGATACATAGGGAACATTTTTATTATCAAATCAAAACAATAATCTGGAGTGAAGCAAAGGAATAAGGGGTCTAAAGAATGTCTTTAAAGAGTTAAAGTGGACATAAAGGAACTGAGAAGAGTACTGTATCTGTGATAGTACACAGTAAAGTCAGAGGCAATTAAAGACCATGTTCTTTAATTTTACATTTCAGGTAATGCTCAGCTGGACTACACCTTACTTGCGTTTAGTTTCGCAGGGCCATATCTAGCCTGTTACTCTTCAGTCCCAGAATTTGTTCTTTCAGTATGGTAAGAGTAAAAAAATCTCTAATACCATTTACATTTAATATTTGTGTGTGTGTGCTGTTTTAGCATAAATTAAGTTAACAGATGTGGAAGACACACTGGTTGCCTTCATCTTTTTTTTCCTTCTGATTGATCATTGTCTGCAAACTTACTTTACCAATTTTGCTGTTTATTTTATGGCATTAGTAGCCACTAGTCGGAATGACTATTACTTTGCTACAGGTATCTTCTACCTTCTTTGAATTTTTTTTATTTTGGAGTACTTCTAAAGTCTTCAGCATCAGTTAATTATCTGTCACCCTTGGAAGCTGAGTGCCATGCTGTTTGTGAAAGTTATTTGCCTGCTGAAAACAGGAAAAGCGTTCTAAAGCTGATTTCTATTTTTTTGTCCCCCTGGACCGTTCAGTGGTCCTCTTAATTACTTGTGCTTGATCTGTGTTCCGTCTTACAGTTTTGCTTGGTGATTACACTGCCATGGGTCACTGGGTTAGATCATAATTTTCTGCTTATTGTGATGAAAATAAATATTGTATTATCCAGTGCAGATACAGAAAGTTAGACTATTTAGTTTTTTAAATTCTTCTGTAAAAATCTAATCCTGCCCTTGCCTCCATTGCCAGCAAGCTTCTATTGATTGTAGAGTCTGAGCAGTTCTTCAAAACAAATGGGGAGGGTGGAGTAGGAGGAAGGCAAGCAAGGACATGTAAGGAACATTCTGTATACTCCCAATTTAATTATGACCTTTTCTTGTACAATGATTAGTGAAGAGGCAGAAGCTCCTGTAACTTCAGAATTTTAGGAATCATAGTAGATACTATTACAGATGCCTCTTTTTATTCCTTATGAAGAAGAATAGTGTTTGCTGTGAACTCTGATCATACAGAGTGTTTCAGGACGGATGTCTGTGTGTATATCACAGTAGAAACCAACAGGACAGCCTCACTTGCCTGAAGAGCTTATGTGCTTGTCACAGCAGAAATAACACACGTGTTCTAATGTGTTCATTGTGCACATTTAAACAAAAGTCCACCATCTTGAAAGACTTATCTAGATTATGCTTAAAAATATAAATATCTAGAAATGTTTAAATGCTTTAAAGTGGTGACAATTTCCAAGGCCAAACAATTTAAACCTATTTGAATCAGCATGAATATGACTATTAGTAGCTAATTGTCATCAAAGAACCATCCTAGCTTCCAGTCAGAAAGAATTTAGCAACAAAATAGAACTACCTAACAATATTAAACTTAGAATTTATCATAACTTGAACAGAGGTGTGTGAATTTTGTGTGAGATCAGGACCTTCATTTTTGCAGTTGGATTATATTCTGCATTCATTGTAGAAATGTGTGTGTACAGATGAAAGAAATCTCAGGGTTTAGCATTTAGTCTGTCATTACCATATGATGATTGCACAGTTCCTATATTTTAAGCAGATAGTTTGGAATCAGAGGTATAAGAGATGTTTTGAAAGTTATGTCAGTCTCAAAATACAGAAAGCTTATGGATAACTAAAAGCTGCCTTTCATCTGAGATATTTTATCCCTAGATCTTTATTCTTTTCTGTTCAAAGGAAAGGCTTAATGCCAGATTCTTTTTCCGATATATGTACCATATAGTTTCAGATCTTAATAAATAATCTACTATAAAAGAGTCTTGGCACTATCTGCTAGGTATGAGATGAGAACGTGCTGACAGATCTTTAGAAAGAGAGCTAAGCTGATATCTTTTAAAGTCAGAATTGCAGCTTATAGCTTTCTGTAATTTTAATGAGAGTTACTCTGTGTTTGTGAATACTTCTTACTTTTTGCATATGCTATCAATATTAACCATTGTCTTCCATCCTGATGTGTTTCTGTGAGTCAATTTATTACAGGCCGGAACAACAGGATTATACTAAATCCATTTACAGCAGTGTATGCATTTTAGGTTTTTTCCCTCTCAGCAGTAATGACAATACTAAAGCTATAAATGCTATTTAGATTAACAGTCAGATATATTCTCCAAGAAATTAAGAAACAGTTTTATCCATTTTCTTGAAATGATGTTAATCAGTTCTTGGGCAGCGCCTAAAAATGCAAATGCAGTCAAGAATTCATCTGGATAATGGAGAAATATGGCAATTAGATGGTGAGAACATAAAATAGGTTACACTGGGCAAAGGAAAAGTCAGTGGAAAGCAGATTTCTGAGGCTGTGTCAGCTATACACAATGGCCCCACACAAATTCTGCCCTGTTTTGTGCTCAAGTTAGTTAATGAAGCCATAGCTTGCATGTCTGCATTCACAACACAATTACTGTATTACCTAAGTAATTAATCCATAGATAATCATGGGCTGACTGTGTTTTATTTCCTAATACCTTCCAACTGCAAGCCTGCAAGTGCTGTAATCATTATTTTATGGATTGGAAAAGTAAGGCTGAGGTCTGGGTGCTGAAGAGTTAATTGTTTGGGCCTATTCAAGTAGTCAGTGATGGAACTGATAAAAAAAATCTGTGTCTCTTGTCTCTGTTGATCTTTTCACAACAGGAGTGGTAGTGTTGGTAGTGTTGCTAAAATGTCAGTTTTCAAAATTGTTTTACTATTCAATCTTTTTTGTAGCAATAATAATTTTATGTGTGGCTTTTCATTCTCAAGCAGACCTTACTTGTCTGACAGCAGAAATTTTTTGTCAGTGACAAAGTATTTGTTTTCCAGACTTGATCCTGAATGTCAGTCATAATCACATCCAGAACTTTGGCTTGAATGTTTAATGGATTTGATTTTCTTTTACTCTCCTTAATGAAGGAACTGGCAAGAAAATGTCCTCCTGTGTAGTGAGTCTCAGCCAGGAGTAACAGTGACGTCTTTAAGTTTTAACCCTATGAATTGGCAGCAACTGTGTTTTGTTAGTGAGAGCTCTGTCACTATCTGGCATATCGAAAGGAATAATGATGAGCATCACCTTAAGCGAAAGTAAGTGGAACGCCCTTCAGGGTAAGAGAAAGATCTAGAAGTGCATTTTAATAACTAAGACTAGCAACCTACATCTGTTTGCAAAGAATTTAATCCAATTTAGTTCACCTAGCAGCTGCAATCAGTAACTGCTAAATCACAGCCAGTGTGAATCTGTCTAGTCAATCAAGTGAATTGAATTTATTATTTCATTTCTTAGCATTCACATGTCCAGTTTATGCACATCATGAAGCTAATACTAATCAGCTGCTTTGGCAGCCTCCTATCAAAAGCTGCACGACTGAATTAAGGTGGTGTCTGGACTGCTTTCTTGCAAGTGGCTGTGTTGAGCATTGCTTTTGTAGCTATGAAAGCACCAAATTTGGGTCAAGTTGCTTCCTAGTGAGTATAGTTAAACAATATGTTGTTGTACTCACAAATTGTATCAAAAGCAGTAGCAGTTTTCTGTGTGATTTCGAGCTTGTGTGGCCAGTTTACAGGTCCAGAGGGGGTAGCTCTGTCAATGCAATTCAGTGAGCACAGCAAACCTAGAGTCTATTTATGCTAAAATGTTTTTTGAGGATGGTATAAAAACAGTATGTATCATTCAAGTTGGAGGCCTTGAAGTATAACACCTATGCTGTTTCAGTGGCAGCTACTCTACAATTCCCAAGTGTGTTTAATCTTGTTAACTATGAATATAACCAACATATTGCCACTGACAGAGTTATACTAGTGAAAGTATAGACAAGGCCTTAATTTGCAATCTGAAAAGAATACTGAAGGTTTTTTTGCCTTTTGTCATTATAAAGTTCACATGTGAAAATACATATATACTCCTTTTTCCTCACTTTTTGTTCCATTCAGTAGAGGTTGAACCTCCACGAGAATCATTTCACATAACATTTTTCCAAGTCATAAATCAGTGTAGTTGTAAACTGTGCAATCCTCAACTCCTGCATTGTAACAGCCACCCATACACTCATTACCAGAGGGCAACGGGCAAATACTACTAATAATTTTTTGTCATCATTAAACTTTCTCCAAATAAACATTAAGCATGAATCCTCACAGTATATGCAAGTTAGGTGTGTGACTTTATTAACCCTGGTTCATAAGGAAACAGTAACGTGGAATAGTTGACTGTACAAGGCAACAAGAAAAGACACAGAGCTAGAACATGGCAATCTGTTTCTGCCAGTTAGGAATATTCCTCTTTTGTAGTAGAATTACTACTGCTATTCAGTGAAATGGTATGTGCCGTGTAGAATGATCGTCTACGACAATCCTCCACTACTCTTGCAGAAGTAAAGCCCATTAACTGAGTTGGTGTCTCAAAGTTTTGAAAATGTGCTTCTCAGTTTTGTATCAGCATTTACTATTTGTAATATTTCTTTTTCTCAGACAGTGCCTTTTATTTTTTCACAGCCCTGTGAAACTCCCTGACAGACAAGGGTCCGTGAATCTTCATAAGGATTTGTTTTTCCCAGTTTCTCGTAGTGAAGATTCATACTATGGCCCAGATTTGCCAGTTTCGGCCATTGCTGGACTGGTAGGAGATGAAGCAGAAACATTCATGGTAGTTACTAATTTTTTTTCCTTCTTACTATTCCAAGTCATTATGCTTTTTAATGCAAATAGGTATTAATAAATTAATAATTTTAATGTCTGTTAAACTCAGTAGATAGATCTGTTGTCTCAATATTTTTGAAATTCTTTTTTCCCAGAGGGTTTACAGGATGTACTGCTACTGTACAGTGCAGTACAATGTAGAGATTTCTGACACAGGTCCTAGCATGGTCATATATCTATGCAGTGGAGGTACTAATCCATATCCCAGAAGCAGTATTAGCATGTCAGCATTTAACCATGCCCAAGCTAATATGACCTGCTCAAACCTTGAAAACCTACTCCCATGCTAAACTGATAGTAACCTTCAGGTATCCTTACTTCCCTTCGAGACTTGTTTTCTTTTTGACTCTGAAAATGTCTCGAGCTATGGAAACATTGAGGGCTTTATTCCAGACAGCAACCCCTGCTTCTGAAATACATTCCCATACCACTGACAGCGTTGGACCTGCCCACTCGTCACTTACTTGTTAGCCTCCCTTGAGATGCCTCTTTTGAGAGGCTTCAAAAGTGTTCTCATTTTGTTTGGAATTTACTTTCACCTGACTACCAGACACATCTGCCAGTGTGAAAACATTTAACTTGCAAATCTGGGATTCTCTTCTAAGATTAAGACCACCAGTTTCTAATTGGTGGCTTGTGATATATATGAGACACCAAAACTACCATGCATAAGGTGATACTGGTATTATACTACATCTTTTCAATGGACAAGTGTGAGTTCTGAATTATCAGATCAGTATACCACAGGCTTCTGCCATGAACCTTTCTTATAAAGCAGAATAAAAAATAAAAATAGGGAATGTTGCTTTCCTGACCTTATCATCTTTTCATGGCTTCATGCATTTGCATTCTCAGATGTTTTTAACTGTGTAACTGCTGATGCCCTTGGTTTCCAGGACAATCAATAACTACAAACAAACATCCTGTACTGATGCTGATTACACATGAGCTGCTTATATTTCAGATCCTTAGAACATGGAAAATGAAGATAATGTGTGCTCATCGAGGGCATTGCCTTTTTCTTCTGCCTTACTGCCTCTTAGATTATGTGCAGATGATGAACTGCAAAAAGCACTTTTTTCTTTAACCTATAAAGTTAACTACAAGAGGTATTGGGGAAAGAAATAACTGCAATATTAGGTCTGTGAGGCTTAATAGAATTTGTCTGTCCTTGAATGGATGCTGCTGTTCCATCCAGGAACAGGTAGGTTCTTATGCTTGAACTTGCAGAACCATGTCATGAACTTTTTTACATGGAAAAGTTTTTGTGCTTTCAACCATACTAGATACCACTATAGGGTCTTTGCATTCCCAGACACCTTCAGAAAAACATGAATTTATTTTTAGCACCTTCACGGCGATTATGTTCTCCTTATACATAGAAATATTCCTGGAGCAAAAGTAGATTGTTCTACTAGTCTTTGACAAAGATTTCCTTTTGTTTCAAATTACGTGGTAAATATTTTGATAGTTATTTACTGTCCAAATTCCATAGATGGGTGTATTTTGATTGTGAGTATTGACAAGGTAATGAAAATCAGGTTATTTAGAAACGGAATTTTTAAAATAGAAATACAAGCTGTTATTGTTCCTTTTGTTGTGGTAGTGGTATGTTGTGAGGTGTGACAGTCATAGTTTAGCACCGGAAGGCAACGAATCAATTTCTGGCATGTTTTTGTCTTGCTCCAGACTATGATAGCTGAGTAATTTTTTGCAGGACTTGCATTTATTGTGCCTTACAGCACTAATTTTCCCCTCAGTGCATGCCTGTGCACATATGCTCCATCTCTGACCTAGCAGAAAAACTGAGCCACTACTAAATCTTGTAACTGCCCACACACAGGGGGGAATTGCACACATATGTCTTGTCAGCTTAAGCACCCCCTTCCAGCACCCCAACATGGAACATGCAATTTTGGCAAAGCAATTCCTGCACAAGTTAATCAGAATATACTTGATAGATAAGATACTTCTCTGAAATATTGTTTTATCAAGATCCTTATATTGAGAAGTGTCTAATGCAGCAACTTTGAGATAGATTGAAATTACTGAACTTGCTGAGTTCCTCAGATATCAAGATATCTTTGGACTACAGTTGCTGTAAAGGACCAGGATGTCCAAAATAGAGGTGGTATAATGTATAACTACCGTTCTTCACTGTCTTTATAAATTCACAGGCTGCTGCAACAGATGTATGAATGGTTACTATCACTGATGATTTGTATAGCGTTACAAAATGTCCATGAGCAGTTATCTGACTCTGGCCTAAAATCAGTGCCTCAACATTTGTAAATACCTTTGAGCTATTTTCCTCTCTACTATTATTAATGCTCTTTTAATTAGTAAGAGACAACCTGCTTCTCCTGTGGTGGTTAATGAGGTGTGTTCACTTGAATGCAATGGGAATAGTATCATGGCCTGATGAAGCTCTCCCTATTTCCGCAGAATTTGACAGAAGGAGTTTTTTCTTTATCACAAAATCCAAATCAGCTGAGACCAATGTTTTTCACGTTTGTGTAAGCATCCGAAGTGGAGAATCATTTATTTAGGCTATTATTTAAAGGAGTTGTCCTCAACCTGTAGTCCATGGTCCTTGGAGGCTGTAGCCCAGTCCTAAGGAATGTGTGATAAGAAAAGCGAGCCCGTTGCCAGTGCACTTGTTTGCTTCTTTGAAATGTGTTCCATACTCTAGAGCAAGATACTGAGGCTGGGTATGTAGCAAATCGCAACCACAACGGGGCAGCAGAGTGAAATGAATTGAAATATCCTACAGCTTTCAATCCTTTTCTTTCTTGCATTAGATTGATTTAGTTTTGTTGCAATATTTCTCACATCTGGGACCTGAGTTTTCTGAATATGCTTTACCTTGACAAGATCACTTGACTCCACTTCATCCCCAATACCAATTTTATTCCATTGTCTTTTTAAAAAACTTGTCATGACAGGATCCATCATGGATTTTTTTCTCTGAAGAGGTACTACTTAAAAGGAAGAGAAGTTCAAAAAAATGTGGCTTTATTATTATTATTATGCACCACCATACCAATACACAGCTCAAGATGCAACATGGTTTGGGATTTACATAATCTCATCCTAGGATTAGCATATTTTATCTAGTTCTTGTGTAAAAACAGTCATGACAGCGAGTACAAAGGAACATTACAGAAGTTGTCTTCACACAGAAAGCTTCTGATTCACAGTAGTTCAGTTATGACCTTCCCAAAGATTTGTGATGTTCAAGCCTCATAAAATCAGCGACAATGCCTATATAAAATGTTTCTCTTGATGGAAAGCCCGATTTGTTATAGATTATTACTGTTAGTCCTATTTGATTTATAAAGTAAATATTAATATTTACTTTATTTCTGTAACATCTTCCCCTGAGAAATTCAAATTGCTCTGTAAGTGTAAACAGAGAGTAAGTTACCCAGAATCATATAGCAAGTCCTTGGCATATTTTACTAATGAAATCTAGGTATTTATGAATTGCTGTCCCATGTTTTCTTCGCAAGTCCATCCATATTTCCTTTTTTTATAGAACATTTAGTGAGACAGCAAGTGTTTTATAGCACTATAGACTTCTTTTTTTTCATCCGTCATATTGTCTAGTGTTCCTCACCACTTCTGCTCATATGCATGGTTCTTCGAATCTTCCTATTTAATTGTTCTCCCAAGGTTTTCCTGTGGTTTTTTCCCTTCTCCCCCTCCCCTAATTCTCTTCAATCTTGTTCTTTCTATAATGGTATTTATATTATCCCAATTACCGTTGTATCTGAACAGGTCACTAGCCTTAATAATATTTGGCAGAGAAGTCCTGTTCTTCCTGTTGTATGGATGATGGATTTATGAGATTTATTTTAGCAAAATGAAATTCAAGGCATATGGGAAGTCTGTAGCAGGGATATTTCTAGAACTAATTTGAAGATGACACAAAGGTTGACAGAGCTGTTTTACAGAGCAATTTGGATTATACGACAAGATCAACTATTCAAACAAAGTGTGTTTTAGTACTGCCAAGTATACAAGACCGCATGTGCAGGTTATGTCTACAAAGTGGAAGACTATTCTGTAAAGCATTTTGAAAAGCATTTGTCAGAGTGGGTAACCATTGGCCATAGTGGGTAACCATTTCAACTTGAGCTTCCAGTGCTATTCTGATGTTAAAAAAAAATCTAGGGCATCAGCATGTTGAATTTTATCATAATTTTATCATTAAAAAAATGGGAGATGACATGGTTATGGTGGGTCAATATTTTTGCAAGGGTAGGGAAGATACTGGAGGGATTTCCAAGCTAGGGAACAAAACTGTAACGGATGCAAGTGCTGGAGAACAAATCCAGATAAATTCAAATTTTAAAATATATCATTTTTCCATGAAAACATAATTTATCATTTAAACAAGCTTCTAGGGAGAGAGGTGAGTTCACAGCTATCTCCAGACATAGACTTTTCTGGAAAATGTTCTTGTTTCTCAAGTTAGTAGCCTCAGTGAAGGGATGACTGAATAAAATAAGGCTGATGTTATACAAGTGGTCAGACTCTATGAGGCAATGACCTTTTTTTTTTGCCTTAAAATGCATGTAACTGCTTGTACAGATATTTGTCAATTGTTCATTGAATTTGTTTATTTTTGTGCTGAAGCCTAGAAATTATATTAAGCCTTCAGTGCATCCTACTGCCCACTGCTGGACTGCAACCTCAGAAATTTACCTGGGCTGTGAAGAAGGATATGTTTTGGCAATTGATGCTGAGACAGGCAGTGTTTCTGTTCTTCAACAAAAACCTCTACCTGGTAAGAAATAGCCAAGTTGTGTGTTTTGTTCAAGTATGGATGAAAGTGGATAGGTGAAAGCATTTTTTCCTTTCTTCTGTTCTCTTGTGTACCTTACGCAAATCGTAAAGCTATGTTGTAGAACCATGTTTCTTTTATTAGTATGATAAACAGTTGAGAATGTCTTTTGAACTTCTGTGTGGGTTTCTTTAGCACCCAATAATGGGCTTTCATTTTTCTTTGGCAAAAAAAAGAGAAAAAAACTCTAAATACATCAAAACTGATAAAATGAACAATAATTCCAGGAGCCCAGGTCTTATTAACCAGCCCTACTAGATTAACATTAGCAGCTAAACACAGCCTTTTTACTATTAGTTAAGTACCAGTAATTTATTTTATTTTGCATGAAATACTGGAATGTCCTCATTTGGTATGTTAGCTAATGTTAGAACAGATCTTTGAAGACTCATGATGAGTCTTCAAACAACAAAATTTAATGTACTGTTGCTTAATAGAATTCCTTAAGTTCAGCTCTTATATAAAGTATTTTCTAATTAAAACACTGTTTTCTAATGAAAACAAGGCTGTAAAGACTATCAGGGTTTACTGCAGAAAGCATGAAGCAGGGAGGGTGAATAGAAGATATCTTTGGCTTCAAACACAGAAATCTGCTTTTAATTTATTCTAGAATGGGAGGACCTCAGATTGACTGCAACTTGCAGAGGCAACTTGTCTGCCATATGTATATTCCCACCTGTCTTTTTTCATGGGGACCCTTGGCAGGCTAATTACTGACTAAAGCTTTCTGGAAACAGCAGCCCATTCCATGCCTTCTTTTTTCTGGGAATTCTGAATTCTGTCTGCTACCTGACACTTGCTCCCTTCTGTGCCTGTTCAGAGGGCTCCCAAGATGGAGGACGTGAGACACAGCCGGCATAAAGTGTTCTGGCGATAGCAACCTGTACCTTATTGTCCTTTGCAGGGATGGAAGGTGTCAGTCCTTCTGTGCACATGAAGTTCCCTAGTTCAGTCGGGTGTAAGAGGAGTACTGGAATATGCTTCTCCCTAGCACTAGAACTGGGTAATATCCTGTTGTAGACCAGCATAGAACTGTTTCTCTAATAAACACTGAATCAGTGTTAATAAACAGGCTGGTGATAATCTTGTTTTCTTCTTTTGCCATGTAATACATTATTTTTTAAGCAGCAGCAGCAAATATCCCTGACTTCCCAAGTACTGTATCTCTGTTCAGTTTTGATAGTTAACACAGAACAGGAGGCTACTCTTAAAAAAGCCCCAAAACCCAGCATTATTTCTTTGCTTTTGAAATTATCAGAGTTTTAAATTTACCAAACCAAAAGTTGGAAATCATCAACAAATAAAAAGCTGAGGTGTGACCTGAAATGTTTTTACCAGTTCAGTAGAAGACAACAAGAATATTTGCCGTTCAGGCTTTTCCTTGGCTGGTGTATTCTTTGAGTCCTGTCCTAAAACTGTGTAACAAAATTATCTGATTCATACTCTGCTGAAGCTTCTGCTTCATTTAAAGCATTCTGCAATCTGTGTCTATTTAGCAGAATGCTTAGGTGCATGTCCAACTTTAAGCACATGCTAAATTCCAGTCACGGTGTTGCAAACAGAATCATAAGCAGCCACAACATTTCACTTTGACAGTTCTTTCAGACTGACTGAAGTTTTCTTCATAAGTACATAAAATAAAAAAAAATCATGGTTAGAAATAACAATATCAGAACTTAGCACAAGAAGATAGATAAATCTGCATCTGTACCACTCTCCATGCCAAGTGTTGCTATCTCCCTTTTACAGCTGCAAGCTGAATCACAGAAAGATTGTGTCTGCTCAGTTGCATAAATGACAGAAATGGAGGATACTGGGGAAGAATGCACATTTTTGATGCAGTATACTGAACCTGGCATTTTGTTCAGTAGACTAGAATACAACTGAATTTTATTGCAATGTTGACATATAAACAAGGTTGATGTTATAAATTTTCTTTTGTGCAGAGTACATGCGTAAAATATCGGACGTGGTGTCATATGTTCGTAAAGAAGTACAGAAAAAGAAAGGTAATTTCCATGTTCAAATCAAGCTAATAGATTTTTAGGCAGCACGAGTGATGTCTGGGAGTAATAATATGTGAGTATAGCTGGAAACAACTGGTTAGAAAAACTTAGCTCACCCTGGCCTCTGTAAGACACATTGATGGCAACCTTTTATATGTTTACATGACAAATGATTAATAGCTTTTTTGCTAATAGACAGAGAAATGAATAGTCTCAGGAGAAACAGTGGCGGTGGAATAATTTTTGTTCATTCTAAGTTGGAAAAAGTGATGCTAGAATAGGTTCCCTACTGCTCAGTTTTAGTAACTTTTTTTAGAACTGCAGTCACTTGTAATTTAGTTAAGTTAGGATTTAGGGGTTTGTTTCAAACACTTTGTTTTGAGCTCCACAGTACAAAAAAGAGATTCACATAATGGATGAAGTTCAGCACAGGGCCGTGAAGATTATTGCAGAGTTTAAGTACATGACATACAAAAATGGGCTAAGAGAAATATGTTGGTTCAGCCTGGAGAAAAGGAAATGGGGGATTTTACCATTGCTTCAGCTACCTAATGAAAGGTTACAGAGAAGATGGAACCAGACAGGCAAAGGACACAGTTTGCCTCAGTGGAAATTCTGGGTAGGTATTAGGAAAAAAACCCACACTTTCTCAGTGAAGGTAGTCAGACATTGGGACAAATTGTCCAGAGAAGCTATGGAATTTCCCATCTTGGATATATTCAGACCTCAGCTGGGTATAACTCTGGACAAAATGATCTAACTCTGAAGTTGGTTCTGAGCTTGAAGTTGGCCCTGTGCTGACCAGGAGGTTAGATCAGAGGACTTCTAGGGTCTCTTCCAACCTAAATGACTCTATGATCCTGTTATTGACAAACTTTAATGTGGCTATTTAGCAGCCTTTACAAAATCAAATTATTTCTCAAATTAATTTCTAGTTCATCAGACGACAGCAGTACTGTCACTTCAAATTACGTATACCAGCCTTCTCCTTGATTTCACAGCAAAAAGTAAAAAAAAATATATAGCCCATGGAGCCTTTTTACTCACAAATAGTAAATTATCCCAGATTTGAAGTTGAGACACATTGTTGCAATAAATTAAATTTGAAATTTTATGTTGGTTTTGTGCTCTCAGGTGGCAAACCAAAGGACCTGCAAAAACCAGCTTTATTTGCCATGGCATTTTGTAAAGAGGGACTATACGCAGCTGGAAGTGTAAGGCATCCTTTATGCTTTTAACTTATTGCATGAAAATCAAAGAACATTCAAATAGAGTATATTTGCAGAATTCACTGCAAATACAAGAGTCAGAAAAAGGCAGAGGGCTGCAGAACTATAAAAGTCCTCTCTGGTGTTGTATATATTTTCTTTCTTAAGACTTGAGACAAGAAATCGGAAGGGAGCAGGGTGGGAAGAGGTTCCATTTTTGTAGTCAAAGAAGCAACAAAAGAGGGCAATCCTATTTTTGACAGAAGACAGTATTCTAGAGGAACAGAAAAGAAGGATGGACAAAAAATAAGAAAGGAGAGGAAATGGCCAAGAGAACTGCCAAATTATTTTGTGCAAGTTCTAACTCAATGTTTAACTCAAACTGACAATGCCATTGTACATTGCTGCTGGACAGTTGGGCAAATTCTTACACTGCCTCAAAAAAACAATATGAAATCTTAGGTATTAACTGATGAGCGAGTCTTATGTTATCAAAAGTGGACTAAGACTTGTATTAAATAACACCTTCATTTTTCAATCAATTTATTGTCCAGGGTAAGAGTCATTTGGATTTAAACATAATGAAGACAAATAAGACCATTAGTGATGGGATACAGTTAAACACTGTTACTTTAGAGATTATCAGAAGTTCTTGTGGTTCAGTTTGCCAGAGTGGGCTAGGATAAGTGACCCAGACCTCATGTGGATTTGTACTTTTCTGCACAGGAGGGCATTTTATTCTTTTATCATATCAAAGATCTGCAGTATGAGATGAAAATCTGCGCTGATATCTTACAACCTATATCCAGCCTCATATTCTCTCCTGATTACAACATACTTCTACTTGTCACTGACCAGGTATAGCATTTGAGATAATAGCATTACATAATGGGATGTTCCTGTGATTCTATATGTGTGCGCTGATACTGCTGGCATGATATGTCTGTAATGTAATCACACAAGTCAATATATTATACCAGAGGTGAACTTAGTTCATCTTGTCTTTGTAATGAAAGATAGGAAAAACTTTTAATGAAGCACAAAACAATGGTCTATTATAAAGTACCTAATGCTGAGATTTCCCAAGAGAAATACTTGTGTGGGTGGACAATGGAGTACATATTCAGGGTGTCCAGTGTGTCCAGGCCATGTGGGACCTACTAAGCATAAGCTCTAGGCTTGAGGTGTGCCTGCACAGTAAGAAAAGTGTAGCTTGGGTACTTGAGACCTACTGTGGCTATGCGGTAGGGTTGTTCTCTACATGTACCTGAATTTGTCTGGCAACCCAGTCCAATATCCTTCTTTGACCAGTCTGATGTCCAGAAGTCTTACACAAGAGTCCCAAATCCTCAAATTCCACCTGTTTTTCCAGAACTTTAATACTTTAAATTGTCATTTTTAAAGCTCTTCAAATGTCTTTATTGAGGGTGTGCGTGCATGTGTGAGAGTATGTGTGTGTAGGTTCTGGGTTCACGACAGCCGTGCAATGGTAACTATGGTCACACCCTCTGATTTCATTCTCCCTTTGTAAAACGAGTACAGAAGTTCTAAAAACTTTGTCCATATTAGTTATGAATCGTTTCTAAGAGGCTTTGAGATCTTTAGGTAAAAATATCTCTTAAAGCTTAAGATTTATGATTTGTGTTTTATGTTGGTTTAGAATATTTATCGATTCCTGGAGTAACATGAAATAGGGTGTTTTAAAGTTATTTTTTAAAGCAATTTTGAGAAACAAAACTTCCTGAAAATGTGACTAGCTGGATCACTCTAAAATGAACTAACCTGATCTTCAGCTAGTGTAAATTAATATGATCCACTAAATTCGGCTGAATTCTAGTGGGCACTTTTTATCTCAGTTTAGTCAAATATAAAACTTCAAAGAGTGAAGCTCAGAAAGATGGGTAATTTTTGTTGAAGACTTTGAAAGCTTTTAATAAAAAGTTTTGTAGCCCAGTGATGGATTATTTCTCTTTATTTGTCAGGGGACAGTCTATACTTACAAACCTGCCCACAGTGGAGAAGCTGTCAAACTCCTGGACGCATGCAGCAGTTGTTTTCTGGCAGCTGATTTTCTTACTCCAGGGAACAAGTACTGTGTGGTAAAAAATGGTATTCTTATATATAATAGTGGCTCTTTTCAGGTAACCAATATGTTGCTAAGGCACAAAATCAAAAGCCTTGCAGAGATTGGGACTGTTCTGATATTTGTTACAGTTCCGTGATTTCTTGTTAAGGAAGTATATGGGATTAATTCATGTATGGCCTATAAAAGGGTCAGAACTTGCCCTAGAATTTAGAGTGGATAATTCACGGGCTGCTAAAATGTTGTATTGGTTCTGCTGTTGATTTATGTGACTCACTGTAGTTCAGGAACATAGCTGAGCAAAAGATGGATTCATTCAGAGAATAGATGTTGGAACAAAAATTTCCTACTGATCTTTTCAGCCTCCAGCACAAATTAGAACAGCCTGAGAGATGCCTCTGCGCTGGGTCCAGGGACTAAGAAGGTCTTACTCATGGATCTGTCCTTTCTGAGAAATTCTTTGCTTTCCTCCTATGTCTTTGACTTCCACAAAACATATATTTTAGCCAGCAAGTCCGATTAATCTCTAGGCAATGAATTCTTCAAGTAGCAAGGCTAGGAGTCCTGGGGTCTTAATCAGTTAGGTTTGCTGAATCAGTTTGTTTGTCGTTAGCATGGGAATGATAAATTTTATCTGACTCTGAATGAATAATGTGAGGGTTGATTGATCACTAGCCATACATTACTGTGGAATTATAAAATTGACTGTATAAGAACTCAAACACCATTATGATATGCGTAATTTTTCATGTGAGAAAGCAAGACCTCTCCTTAAGCCCTTTTCTATGCAAAGAAAATTATAAACAGGGTTTTCTATTGCTGGCTGAATGGTGGGTGTCCTAATATTGATCAAGCTTGCATGTTTTGCACTAGATTATCTCATTCTGCTTGAAGACCATTCCTGTAGTTTCAGCAATTCAAAAAAATTATTAAACCTTTTCCTTAGGTATGTGTACCTTACAGCAACTGAACTTAAAGGAAAAGCAAGAAAATTGCAAACAAAACTAGTAACTCTTGATCTGCTATGCTCAGGCTTTAGTTGAATTTATATTCTATAGGAGATCACTAGTCACTTCCAGACTATTTGGTTATTCCACCCTCTTTTGACTATGTTTTTCTCTGTTCAACAGTCTGTAACAATTTCAGGTGAAGTACAAGTTTGGTTCCTGGAAGATGGAACTTGCCTCAGCAAGCTAAACCTTGATATTGAGGTACACGTAACCAGGAGCTTATATAGTGACTGATACTTAAAGTTTTCTTTAACATTTTTCAATTCATAGCATAATGTTCCACAGATTTTGATCAACCAGTGCTGAGGAAAGCTCAGTAGTGTCTTCAAAGAACCCATTAAAGAGATTTAAAAAATATTATCTTTCAGAATGTTTCCTTGAACTAATCATGTATTTAACTTGGCCATAAAGCAGAGGAAACATTTCAACCGAATGTCCTAGTGGTGTGTCTTTAAGCATATATTTGTAAATAGCAATCTAAATTTTTATTGTGTTTATTAAGTTTTTATTTTTAGTGAGTGTCAGAACTGAAAGGAAAACTAAATGCCTTGACTGATCTGAAAAACAGGTTTTAAGAATTGAGTTGATAAGATACTTCAAACTGTTAATGTTTTGTCTGAATTTAAGAAGCATTCAAACCCTGAAATCTGACGTGGTAAGAAAAAAAATTCCCTTTCTATTACAGCTGCACACATAACAGTGCACTCACTGTTTTATTTAGATGGAACTTCTTTCACTTAAAATCTGGATAGTGGATATAATGGTTTTTTTTCTGAGAAGCGCAGAATTAGCTTTTGGTATGTAGATACAGAGCATAGGTAAAAATGCCTATGATGTCTCTAAAATCCTTTCTTTGTTAAAAGTGTTTTTAGATAAACCGCTTGGGGTTTCTTCTCCAAATTTCAGGGACTTTTACATAGTAAAAGAAATTGCATACTAGCATACAGCATAATATATTAAAAGATATAGAAGTTTTAAGTATCTTTTACTTCTCAAGTAGGCAACTGCTATGGCTTGCTGTCCCTCCTCCAACTGTGTTGCTGTAGGGACCAAAAGAGGTCAAATTTATTTCCTTGATGTTACCAACGTTGAAGCTCCACGGGTTGTTCACAGAATTTTTCTTTCCAAATTTCCCGTGCTGTCTTTGCAGTAAGTATCTAGTAAAAAGGGCAGGAATATTGTCAGTTTCTTGCTTGAGTAATACTGTTAGTTGAACAAAAAATTTGAAGTTTTTATTCTAAAAATAACAAAGTAAAATATTTTAACAGCTTCAGTTTTTTCCAACGTATCCTGAATTGCTTGCAAAAGGAGTAGTAGCAGGATTTATATGAGAAAAATACAATAAACCTCTATTTTAAGAAGGTTTAACCAAGCATTGAAGATCCTTTCTGACAGATCACCATATGCCGTAATTATGCATAATTCCATGTATCTGAATTTAGAGGGTTATTTCTCACTGAATAAAAATTTGAGGTTTTATGAAGTTAAGTTTAAGCTTTTTGGTCATCCCTTCTTATATTAATTATTTATTTGCTTACAGTTCTAGAATTTACCAGTCTTCCTGTAATTAGCGCTAGTGACCTAAAGGGATTTTTTTTGTTTGGTTGGTTCTTTTTTTCTTCAATTATTGAAAAAACTGGGAGTATATTGCTTCTACTTTTTAAAAAAGAGAAGGGATTTTGAACTGTTAAACTTTAATATAAATCTGCCTGTTATTTGGAGACTCAGATGTGATCTCTTTTCAGTTACCTAAGACAAAACATTTAAAATAGATTCAGAAAGCAACTTATTCAAAGTCAAATCAATGTAAACAAAGGCATGTCTATTCAAAATAATACCAAAATCTGTACAGTGGTTTTATTTTTAAAGAAGTGAACTTCAAAGAAAGATTTAATAAAGTTGTTAGCATAGACTGCTGTGGAGTAATTGACCACCCACTCAATTAGAAATTGCACTCATAGCACTGGGCTTTAGATCAGGCTCTAACCCTGTAAACCTAGAAGCTGAAATTTCAGTTGTGTTTATGCCCTCAATGAATTCAGCAGAGCTATGGGAGTGGAATTATTTAACCCTTTTTATTGACTGTATTGAACTCTTTTCTACTTGGTTTATGTTTCACCTAGTTATGATCAGGGTGGCCAGTTCCTCATCACTAGAGCTGCAGAAGGATATATCTTTATTCTAGATGCCCGGCCTTCAAAATTATTCCAAGTTCTTGGATATGTAGGTAATATATGCAACAACATTAATCACATTGTGTTTTCGCTATTTGCTGTATTTTAAGTATACTTGCTGGTCAGACTAAGCCATCATTCTACTTATTTTTCAGGAGGACTAAACATATTCTTCCCACCTATTTCCCAACCATATTTTGTCCTGGCCAATCTTTTTTTTTTCTTTTTTAACTTTGTAATTTTGTTCCTCTGTTAGCAAATACCCCAATATTACTTTTCTTCCAGGGCATATGTAAGTCACAGGGAAGAGAATGGATTAGCTGACCAACTGATCTCAACTCCAGGACAACAAAAGTAATAGTGCTGCCAAAGAACTTAGGGCCTTTGTGGCTCACCATATGAGAATTTACACTAAAAAACTGTAGGCCATGATAGCTGGGTGCAATCTCCTGTTAGAAATGTCTGCGCTGACATCTTTAACATGAGGACTGCTGGAATTGTCAGCTTTGCTGGTTGATACTGGAGAATGAAAAATGATGGAATTTTAACTCAAAAAAATTCTTCTGAAATTTTTAAATTTATTTATGCAGTCTCTCAATTCCAGTAACATCATACTTCATATGTCATCAGTGCATATAGATCATCATAATTTGAAATATAAATGACATTATCATTTTAATTGGTTTGGCAAATACAGAATTACATCTCCTTAGATGCGTTTCAGAATTTGCCTGATCATGTTCTCATTGTCTGGCTGGCTTCTTAGAGGAGCTTTTCTGTGCTTTATTGGGAAGTTTTCGGCAGACAGCCTCAAAATTGCTACAATTCAAGCTGGATGTAAACTCAGATTTGAATGTTTAATGTAATAAAACCACTCTGGTGCTTAGCGTTCTCAGCACCCAATGCCTGAAGCTGAAGTTATGTGTATGCAGTGCTTTCTGAAACCAGGTTGTGGCTTGTCTGCCATTTTAATGCAAGTTCAAAACTGTGTGGTTGAGCTGAGATGTGTTCTGAACATGGAGCTCATATTGTTTCACGTGATACCTTAGTAAAAACAATGTTACCATGATTCAGTAACAATTTGCATTGCTGTTCCCTACCTGCTTCAGTGGTTGCGGATGAAGTGCTGGATCTTTCTGTAGTTTCTGACTTCAGGAATGACTTAGTTGAAGTGGTCATACTTCTTAATGTAGCAGATGTCCAGCGAGCAAGACTGGAAATTTTTTGTCTAGCTGCAGCACTCACAACAGGTAAGAATTGAAATATATATTATGTGATATTTTTCTAAGGCAAGAACATATTATTGCCGTCCCTTAATACAAAATATTAACAATCTTAGTATCTATCTTCATCTCAGCTGTACATTATCCTGGAATGCCATTTCTCATAGAGCAGTCTGTAGATTTATAGTCAGCTGTAACATTCCCGCAGAAAGACTGATACTTTGTGGGAAAGCCAAGGAAGGAAGAAGTAATTCACAAGCAGAATCACAACGCCATGACTTTACTACTACTACTACTACTGGTTGCTGTATTGTTGTTGTTATTACTACTACTGTGTTGGCAGTGCCCAAAGTCAGCCTTGTGCTTGGCATCACCCATATGCAAGACTAGCATATCAGATGTTCAAAGTGGGATCAATCCCACCAGCCTCTTCAGAGAATTATAGGTATATGATAGCTCATTAGGAAAAGGTTAAGGGTTGACATAGCTCAAAAAATAATTATTCCCTGTCTGTTATAGCGTTTCTATATAAAACCACAAAGGTAAACGTATTTATTAATAAAACAATTAATTTGTTAATATTTTTATTTACTAATAAATTATTAATGAAAATATTAACTAGTATCCCAATAAGCAATGTTACATGGAAACACTCTCTGAAAAAATTTGCCCTGTGAGGAAAAGGAAAGAATTAAGGAGACTTAGGAATAGTGTTCCTCCGTTTGCTTTCTGGAAATCTGTCCCTGTGCATCTGCAGTGTGCAATGTACATATTGGAACACCAGTTAGAATCTCTGTTCATAACATGGAAGTAAAATGAAGGGAACCTGTTAGTCTTTCACTAAATTGGGTAACCCACACTAAATTCTCAATTACTGTTCATGATTTGTTCCATATATGCCATCCTCAGCTGTGAAACAACTCAGTAATTTGTGCCATTCAGGGCACTGCTATAATATTATAGCATTTTGGAGGTACTATAAGCAAGAAAAAATGGACCTGAGTGTCATGGGTGATCACAAAACTTTTGTGTCTGATATTGTAGGAATATCTAAAACATATTCTAGGAATGCATTGATTTGGAGCACTTTCTGGAATCAGCAGGTAAGCTAATTCAGTTTTCAGGAAAGGGCTTAAATGCATTAAATTAACTAAGGCACAGCACAGGCTAGTGTTGCGCTTGGTGTCTTCATCTATTCTATTCTATCATGTAGCCAGCTTGGTTGGCAGTGGCACTATGCACTTCAGTTTTATGCCTCTTCCACTTAAGAATTGCCAAATCAATATAGTTTAAGGTGTCAGTGATGTCTTCTGTCTATCACATTACAGCAAAAGGCAGCCTGTGTTCATTATTAACATCATTCTATTTTTATATCATTTTACTCACATGATATGCAAATGAATTACTAACAAAGCCTTCTGTGGAGAAAACTTCCATAAAATTGTTAGTAAACCTCGTGTCAGATTTTCTGGTTAATTACATATTATTTTTAAAAGGCCTTAAAATTTACAAACTTTTAAAAAGTACTTTTCAGTGAAGTTAGTGTATTCTTTAAATATTCACTATGTTGGACTTCTTTTTGGGCCCAATTTTAGACGTATAAAATGCTACTTGATTTTCAAAGTTGCTGAAGATCTACAGTTATTGCATCAGTCTTAATTTCAGGTGTCTCGTTAAAGCTCAAATTAAGCAACCTAAAAGAATAAAATGCCCTTTTGAAGACGTGAACTTAAGTGTTTTAACCAATACCACCCAGGCTCTGTGTACTTCATGGCAGAGATGCCTAAACAAGTTCTAGATGAAAGCAATGATGACATAACCCTCCGTGCAAACTAATTAGCATTCACTGCTTACATAATACCCAAGAAACAGGGTAAATTCATGTATATAAATTGTCACATTACTGTGGTTAAACTGTTTCTAGTACTTCAGAGCTAGTAGAGCTCTCTCTCTGCTTTACTGCAGTGGGCTATATCAGCACAACCCACAGAGTTAGTGTTAAAGCCAGGTATCTTAATTCCCAGTCCCCTCCTTGAAAACTCACATAACGCTCTCCCCTTGCTGAGACTGGTTTTCGTAATTACTTGATAGGTGAAGCACCTGCATTAGTCATAGTGATGCCTCTTCCTCCCTATTTCTTTTTTCAATCTTTTAGATAATGATAAGTATGTTAATGAACAAGGAATGCTTAATGCTAGTGCCATTAAAAAGGAGCAATATGATCTGGATTACCCTTTGAGCTCAGCAGTCAGATTGAAGGATAACGTTGTGTATGGCTACTGTACCTGTGCACCTTTCATCTGTAAATACCGTCTCTCTGAAGAGGTAATTCTCTAAAGCTGCTTTATTTTGGGTGGTGGTTAAATAACAATGAACAAAGACCATAGATGAAGTTAATATAGCAGGATATTTTCTTAAAGAAATTCTCTCTGCACTAAAAATACCTACTCCATCCATAAACATCAACTTTCAGTACCCTACCACCTGCTCAGAAACCTGGCAAAAGCAATCTCCTTGTTCTGTTACAGAGAAAGCCAAATATTGGTTCTTAAACTCATAGAGCTTGCAGGCACTTCTCATGTAGCTTCTGTACTGAAGCTGTGCTTTTGTACAGTCTGCTGGGTAACCTGAATATGCAGCTATAGAAGGAACTGAGCCAATGTGAGCCCATGACTCTAAGACACAACTGCAAACCCAGCCCAGCTCTGCCTTGCAATGGAGTAGTGGGGGCTTCAGGAAGCCACTTTCATTGCCTGCTGATGAACTGGAGCTCTCTGCAGCTCAGAGGTCTCCCTCAGTTTAAGAGTCAGGTCAAGCAAGAAGGTAATTCCAAAGGTGAGCATTCTTCCTTGACAAGTCCTATACTTTCTGAGCCAAGAAACTCCAGGCCCAAACATACTGAATATAGACCCTTTTGAAGAGGTGAGAAGCAAATCAGCAGCATTTTAAATTGCAATGCACATGATAACCCACAAAGTTCTCATTAGTCTTCTCAAAATAGCATCATCTGAACTGCTGCTAACATTTTGTTTGTTTGGCAGAATATGTTGGAAGATTCATCAGTATTTTTATCAGAAGAGAGGACTCCTAGCAATCAGTTTGGATCAGGTTTCCTCTGTTTATCACCCAACAGCAGGTGGCTGGCATCAGCAGCAAAGGATGGTGTTTTGTTCATCTATCATACTTTTACTATGGTAGGTAGGCATCCAGGCACAGGCTTTGTTTGGTTTACATGAGAGAGGTGTGAAAGTTACTTTCATTTACTGTAGGCTTTTCTTCACTGGAATATAAGGTGTTTCAGAAAAATTTATGTTGGACGTGAACTGACGTAGCATTATACATTACGATTGTTTTTATAACGAATGTCTATAACATCATACAAACTACTTACTTTGTTCTCCAGTAAATCTTAGGGTAGACAATTTTACTGTACCTCTTTATCTCCTGCAAAATCAGTCTACTACAAACTTGCCCCATCTGTAGTCAAAAAGTTTAAACTCATAAATCCTAGTCTTTTATGTACTTTGTATTGACAATTTGGATTTACTTTTATCTAAAAATAAAGAAGCATAGTTTACAGACATATTCCATTACAAAAACATATTTGCTGATACTGCTTCTGTGACTTTTGTAGGATATACTTGCTCAAAAGCATTGCCACTCATATCAAGGAGGGGGAATCAGATCCATGGTGTTTTCGCTGGATGGCAAATTCATCCTCGTTAATGGCGAAAATGATGGTGCCCTGGTGTGTCTGAAATGGAAGTATGTATGAAGTGGCAAACCAATATTGATGATGTAAATTCTTGCGTCTTGACAGACTGATTTTTGCATCTACTTGTGATTCTAGATTTCCTTTTTATTAGTCTCAAAGTGAGGAGAAGAGTTGGATGGAAATTATACCACTCCTCTCATCTTTAGAGGCAGTCTCCCTAGCTCATGAAAAGTCTTGTACTTTGGGTATGGTTGCAATAAAACATATAGAAGTATCTTCTGATAAATATTACCCAGAGTGAGCTGCTTATAACTCTCAAATAAACCATCTGGAAGGGGCTCTCTGGGGATGTAAGGGAGGTAATCTCATGAGATACTTTTTTAACTCAGCATTTAGGAGACATCACAGCTTTAATGGGAATTCAGCTGTGCCAACAGAGAACTCTTTAGCAGACATTAGGAGTAAGAGACACTTGAAACTACAGCTTTTCTTTGGTGTAACAAATTTTCAGTTAAATGCATAGATCAAGAATTACTTCGCCAGAGCAATATTTCTAATCTGGGTAATCCATCTTTTGGAATTTCTAATTCTGTGGAAACTTCACTTAATTATGCAATTCAAGAACTCAAACAATATTGAGTTTTATGTGAAACATTGAATAGGCATTTTTAAGCAATTTAATAATTGTGTTATAAAGAATATTTCATACTTCATCCTTTTCCGTAATACACTATAGAATACATCAGTTCCCTTTCTGTTTACTAGGAAGATAAAGAAAATGGAAGTTAAAGAAGCTGCTTCTCACTGGCAGTCTCTTCTTGCTATACTGAACAAGTCTACTTTGAATGAAAATGCGGTTTTAAAATCTATGGCAGCGTGGCAGTTTGACCCAGAATCCGCATTGGAATCACTTCCAGAAGAGAAACTTATGGTATTTTCTTTATTTTTATGGGGGGAAAAAAGTTTGATCATTAACCTAAAATTGCACATGATAAAAACTGTCCTCAAAATAAACTCTGATCTTTTTGTAAAAGTAGAAGAATACCCCTGAGAATGGGCTGAATATGCTTAATTATTAATTTGTGGAATAGTATAGTCAAGGAAATGGAATAGTTATGGGAAGATGACATTCACATCCTCAATTTCACTTGGTTTCTTCAACCACAGAAAACGCTGTGAAAGTCAGTTTCTCCTCATGCGAAGTTCTGTCATTCCCAGAGTGATGTTACTGCTATACATCGTGGGTTACTAGTTCTGTATTTTCCTGTTGAAATCAAGCAAAGCAGTGATTAGAGATTAGTACAGTCAGCCCATTTGAGTCAAAAGGCTTTGCATAATAGCAAGGGTTTGCAGGATCAAATCTTGGGACTGGTTAGGGAATAAAAATGTTGTAACGTGCTCTGAAATTTGGTGGTGTTGCTTCTAATGTGAGTCCATTTTTTATTTCATTTCTCTCTCTCTCTCATTCTGTCTAAGTACCTGAAGTAGGTGTTTATATCCTTAATTTCAGGAATCACCACTTAAATCTTCCAATGTAGAGGTGACAGAAGATGGAAATGTCACCCCTTTGTATTCAGCCAGTACCAATGACATGACATGGATAGATCAGAAAATAAAGAAGGTACTTTCTTAGAACTAATACAGAACTTTCATAGAAGTATTAATCAAAGCCAGAGTTTTCAAGACTCTGTAGTGATTTGGGGTGCCAAATTATATGCTGTAAAAGGAATCTAGTTTCTGAAGCTTTTTTGACATTTGGATCTCTCTTTAAGGCATTGTGATCTAGACTTTTAGAAATCCTAGGTCAAGGTTATAAACACATTAGAGAAGGTACCTATCACAGCAGGAGCTCTAAAGACCGAAAGACCACTTCTACACAAGGAGTAAACTAAAAAAAAATTGCCAGAGAAATTGGCTTCCTTTAGAAACATATAAAGACTTTTTTCTTCTAAATGTCAAAAAGTTGCACAGAAGATTATTACTAGAAACCAAGCAGGTGCTCTTTTCTTCCCAAGGGCCAGAATAACAACATCTACTGCACTGATAAATCAATACTCAACAATATGACATTAATTACAAAACCCCTGAGGTTTATTTCAGATTAAGGTTGAGGTGAGTACGTTATGTAACCAAAGTTTTCTATAAGTGAAATGCATCAGAGATCTAACTGTCTACAGAGAGGGGATTTAGCACTTTGTGAGCCTGGAAACTGCTATGGTAATGTTAGTATAGATTTTTTTCTTCCCAGAAATATGAATTTATGGATGCTAGGAGGTTCTTTCTGATATGAGCCAGAGCTGTGTATTTTATCCAGCTTTTGCAGTTCAGTGCTAAGACAACGCAAAGTATCATTGCTTTCTGCATGATCTCAGGAGTGACTTTCCAGATTCTGATGCTCAAGTCAATCTAAGACATACTGCCACTGAAAGTGGCATCTTCTCCGTCCCTTTCCCAGACGTGTATTCCTGTTTCTGCTTTGATGCTGGCACTCATGCTTTGGTGTCTCTGCTGAGATTTTTTGGCAAATCCATGGGACTGTGCATGCACACGAGTACCGTATGACTGTTAGTATCAGCTAGGGACAGGTGATGAGAAGCAAAGGTTGAATGGCAAAAATGTAGTCCTGGGTTGTTTTAAGCTGCTCTTAAATGTCCTAAGAGACTTGCACCTGACTTCTAGAGGATGGAGTCCATCCAATGTCAGAATGATACACCCCTTCCTTTCAATCAATAGCCATGATCCTACTTAAAGTTGTAAACTTATTTTAGAAAGCAAATTCCACAGCTGCAGACTAATTGCAGTTTTTTTCCTAAATGATGAATTAGCAAGGCTGTAGGGGCAAAGAAAATATCACAGATTCCAGAGTGAGTAACAGATGTTAGTTTACTCGTGTCTTTAAATATCCCACTGGAAATGCTTAGTGAGAATGAAAAATCTAAGGAATGTAAAACACTTAACAAATTCTAGAAGTAGGCTTTGTGCAGTTCAGTGTGTCTGTAGTCATTGCACTTGTAATTACTTCTTTCTTTAATATTTTCTTTCTTTTATGTTCTGTTGCTGTACAACCAGTTTACAACATGACCTGGTTGTACAATCTTTTTTCTCTTGAGCAATTCTAAGAATCATCCTACTGAATTAGGATTATATCTGTTTCAGTTATTAATCCCTTTAGAGTCTTGTTTTCTGTACAGCTAATGTTCTTTTAGATTATTTCAATTTTTTTATTTCTTGTCTTTTATTGTCTTTCAACAATATATTTATTGTATGTCAGGTCATTAGAGAAGAGACTCAGAGATTTGCTAACCAGAAGAAAGAGCTGCAAATGGGAATTAAAAAACTGCGTAAAACTGTGAGTTTCTTACAAGGGTAATGGCTCAGCTTACTGGTTTTGTTTACAGGTACGCTTACTTAATGGATATCAGCTCTAGCACTTTGTTACATTTTTGTCATAAACTCTGAGCAGACAGGTAATAAAGAGGAATCCTTCTTCAGGGACTTACATGCTGAACCTGCCAGGAAATGCTGTCTGGTTCTCAGTTTCCTTTGCTCCAAATAAATATTCTGTACCACCCTTATACATTGAGCAATCTATTCCCTCAGTGGGCTAGTTTCTGCCTAACAACCTTCCGTTATAGAAACTACTGTCCTCTCCTCTTCCTTCTGTTTCCTTCCATAAAAACTGCTATCTGCAAGAGGATAAGGCAGAGGGGTCACCTAGAGCAGTCTGCTCAGGACCATGTCCAGAGAGATTTTGATTATCTCCAAGGATGGAGACTCCACGACCTCTCTGGGCAACCTGTTCCAGTACTGAGTCACCCTCACAGTAAAAAAGTGTTTCCTGTTGTTTGGGTGGAACCTCTTGTGTTTCAGTTTGTGCCCACTGCCTCTGATCCTGTCACTGGGCACCACTGAAAAGAGCCTGACTCCACCCTCTTAGCACCCTCCCTTCAGGTATTTATATACATTGATGAGATTGCCCCCAAGCCATTTCTTTTTTAAGTTGAACAGTCACAGTTCTCTCAGCCTTTCCTCATACCAGAGATGCTCAAGTCCCATAATCACCTTCATTGGACTCTCCAGTATGTCTGTGTCTCTCACCTCCCTCAACCTGCTAACAATACTCTCAGTACAGCCCAGGATACCATCAGCCTTTTTTTGCCGCAAGGGCACGTTGCTGGCTCATGTTCAACTTGGTGTCCACCAGGACCCCCAGCTATTTCTCTGCAAACTTGTTTTCCAGTTGCTCACCAGTACATCCTGGTGCATGGGGCTGTTCCTACCCAGGTGTACAGGATTTTGCACTTCCCTTTCTTGAACTGTATGAGATTGATAACAACTCAATAAAGTGCTCAGAACTAGGTGCAGTTCCCTTCTGCATGAAATAGTTCACAACTTAATAAAGTGATAACAACTTAGTAAGGTTCTCAGAACCACAGAATAAAGAATTGTATACTACAGGTTCTTAGAAAGTATACGCAACTTCACATATAACATCCAAATCAACTTTAAGATTAAATATATTCACATAATACACTCTGTCACTAGCTACAGGCAGCACATGCTACTGATTACCATGAAGCAGTTAAAAGTGGAGGCAATTAAAATAATTTTCTCTGATATGAAGTTCTATAGTGTTAAAAATAGCATTTCCTCAATTTACATTCAAATTACTTTTTATTCCTTATACTCATTTTTTAAAAAACAGATTCAGGAAATGATGCATGAAAATGAACAGGTGCCAGACATTGAGAAACTGGAGCAGCAGGAGTTCAACCTGGATATAGAAGAACAGGAAAGAGCGCAAGCAGAGGCTGAACAAGAAGTGGCCAGGGTATGATAGAACGGGGGAGGACATTTTAAAACTAGCAGTGAAAAAGAGAAAGAATGATTGAAGAACAGAGGCTGATCTCAAAGCTGCTGTTCACTGCTGAGAAGCAGGAAAACTTAAAAGTATTTAAAGTCACTTTTTGAAGCAGGTGAAGCTGCTGACGCAGACATTGCCAATGGGAATACGATCTATGCTAGAAACTATAAATCTGACACTGTGGCCTTGAGCACATTGCTTAAGTTCTAGAATGCTTTACTTCACCTTTAAAATGATGCCTTTCAGTAGCATGCAATATAGTTTTTGGAGAATATAGCTGCAATAGTCTAAGATGATGAAATAATGGTAATTCATTTCATCTATTAGGTTTCTTTCAGTAACTCAATACAAATTGCCCATATCTTGTAATTTTGCACCACATCATTTTTTTTTTTCTGTATCTTGGAAGGTGAGGAAGAAGATTGAGATGGAGAATTTAGCCAACCACTATTTGCAGGATGTCATCAAACGTGAGTGCTGGGATGCTATGTGTGTAAAAGGACGCACAGTGAAGGTAACCTCTGCTTTCTAATTTATTTTTACAGTAGCTTGTTAATTTCTTAAGGTACATGGACAAAATAAATAGAATTATAACACATTTCTGGTTTGCTTATGGTATACAAAAAAACTTATTCATCCCAGGGTTCATACAAATCTTTCATTGTATTAATTTTGTCTGAGCCTGGCTGATTTTACCTTCTAAGGTGGATAGGAGTGCTGATAAGCAAATAAACAACTCTTTAATTCCTTGCTCTCAGATAATATCTTTATGCAGTCTTGCTAAGACGAGGGGTAAATATTATTTTTCTGTGTGCAGTTAGTATGACTTCTGCTACACAGAACATTAAGGCAAAATTTAATCCTGATTTTCCCTTTTGAAACAAAGGGAGATTAGTCAAACTGATGATACTGGATTATCTCAAGGGTAGTGAATGACCAAGTCATTTTACAAAGAATCTAGTTATGGCTTAATTCTGTGGATAAAGAGGCCATATCTATATATTATTAAAAAAAAAAAAAAAAGAAAAAGAAGGAAAAAGCAAATTTTAAACCATTTTCACTCCTAAAAAGGCAAGTAGTTTTTGTCTTACTCCATTGTCTATATTTTTACTACGTTGTCTATATTAATTGATCCTCAATTTTATTCCTGATTTTAAGAAGTGTCTATAACTGTTTAGCATTCAGGTATTGAACAAATTAATTGATAGATGCTTTCTGAAGAACTTTTTACTTTGGGTTTTTGGGGTTGTTTTGGTTTGGTTTTGTTTGTTTGTTTTTTAAATTCAAACAGTGCTTCCATATGGCTTGTGAAGTGAAGAATTATCCACTGAAGGAACGTAGTGAAGAAGAGCTGGAAACTTTGGAGAAAGTTCTGCGGTTAAAGGAGCTTGAGACAGCTGATTTTAAGGTACAATCTCTTTGAAGGATTGTATAAAGGCATTTCAGATCAGGATGTTCTGAGTTGGCATCTTAACCCATCTTACATAGCTATATTTCTGAGATCCATTTTCTTGCTGTAGAAACCATCCAAAAATTTTTAAAAAGATAAATAAAGATGAAGTGTTGTGGTTTTTTTCTCAGAACAAACATATTAGTATTAAAGAATCACAGAATAGCTGAGGTTAGAAGATCCCATTTGAAGTCATCTAGTCCAACCCTCCTAAAGCAATTTACTCAGGTTCGTGTCCAGTCAGGTTTGGAATATCTCCAAGAATGGAAGATTCCATAACTTCTATGGGCTACCCCTTCCCATGTTTGACAACCCTCACAGGAAAAGTGTTATACTAGATTTAAATTGGATGTCCTGTATTTCAATGTATACCTGTTTCCTCTCAATCTGTCACTGAGCACCACTGAGAAGAGTCTGGCTCTGTTGTCCTTAGTCCCCACCATCAGGTTTTTATATGCATTACTAAGATCCCTGCAGGACACCTTCTTCTTGAGGCTAAACAGATCCAGCTTCACAGCCAGTCCTTGCATGTTAGATGCTTCACACTCTTAACTGTATTAGTAGCCTATCACTGGACTTACTCCAGTATGCCCATGTCTTGTACTGGGGATCCTACAAACGGACCCAATATTCCTGATATAATAATTTTAACTTGCATTATGTTGGTGACTGAGCTTAATTGGAGAATATAACCTCTAGAACTTTCATACATGTGCCACTGGTTCATGTACAAAATTAACACAGTTACCGTGTTTGTGATATCCAGGTTCAGAAGAAAAATCCTGAGATTGAGCCTGAGACTGCATTATCTAAGGAAGAAGAGAAGGCAGAAGTAATGGCTGATGATAGTGCATCTTACTGCCTGACTGGAAGTCTTAGCTCTCACTATGGTGGAGACACATCTATCCTATACCACCAATGGGACTTGCACACCAGGGAGCAGAAAGTCAATCAGATAGTATTATTGAAGGTGATGGCTTCTTAAATTTGTATTACTGCAGTGACACTGCCATATCTGTTGGTTCTCACAGCAGTCACAGCCACCATTAGATTTTGGGCATACTGACACTATACAATGGAGAGTTGCACAGGTCTCTGAGTTACTGAGATGAAAGCTGATAAATGCACATAGTGCAGTAGAGCACCATGTGGATTTGCCAGTTCAGCTCTGGAAGAAAAACGTTTTTATGAAATTGGGTACCCAATTTGAGGGTAACTGCATTTGCCCACTGGTGCTTCAGTTTAAGAGTTTCTATAGCCAAAGCTAGCTTGCACATCTCAGCATGCCCTGTGAAAACATGAACTCTTTCCCTATTATTTGCTGCAGAATGAAAGATCAGCTGGATCCTCACCATTTCCTTTCTTTCCAGTCTTACCATCCATTCATTTGGAATCTTCAATGTCTCTGTTATTTGTCATTCATTACTGTCAGACTCTTAGTTCTCTTTCCCTGGCCAGTTTATTAAGTAGTAAACATGCTACAGAATAGGCTTGTTACGAAGATGATCTACAAGGGTAGAATTCGTTTAACAACTCTAAATCATTGCCTCC
The DNA here is from genome assembly GCF_949628215.1 of Phalacrocorax aristotelis. Taxonomy (NCBI): domain Eukaryota; kingdom Metazoa; phylum Chordata; class Aves; order Suliformes; family Phalacrocoracidae; genus Phalacrocorax; species Phalacrocorax aristotelis. The sequence continues at coordinate 9,905,936 of NC_134287.1, read as the reverse complement.
TCAGAGCACTTTAAGGCTGTAAATGGTAGCAAAGGTCAATGATTATGCATTGTAAGACATAAAATCTAGTAGATACACTAGTGTTTAAAGTAGATGGGGAAGAAACACAAGGAGCACTTTTAGATGTAAGCTTGGATGTAACAAGATCTTTATGCTGTATGGCTTTAAAGTGTGTGTTGTGTATCTAAGTGTAGATATATCTTCAGTGTTCTTGGCCAAAGCAGTGAGCTTGCTGAGAGCTAGATGGCTGATTAGACATTGAGCAGAGCCTTTTTAATTGCAGCAGCATTGTACCCTGCCATCCTGCCTTATTACATCCTAACTTATTATTATATTGAAAATCAATGAAATAATCATGGACACAAATATTTATTGTAATACAAATTGCAAACAGCTAAGCATCTCAAAATATGAAGTTTAGTGATAGAACTGAAATCGTTTTCATGTTTCATTTTAGTAAATTGACAAAATAGGAGACATGCATGGTTTTCTCTCTTAATATTCTACTTTCCTTTCTTGAGATCAATTATTTAGGCTAAAGGGCTAATTTATTCTCTAAGAATACATGCTTTTTAAAATTGCTTATAAAGTCTCAGGTGTTTTAGAAGGATTAGTTTCCGATGTTTGTTTATTTAATGGGCACATTTTGCTTACATATGTCAGAGAGAAAATCACATAAAGGCATATTGAAACTGCAGGTTGCATCACTTAGAAATCAGGAAAGTATGTCCGTAACACTGCCTCCTTGCATCTGTGATTTATAATCACTAGATTTACAGGTCATGTGTTTTTTTTTCTTTGAAGCCCCTTCTTTTAGCGGAAGAGCGCAAAAAACAGCAAATAGAAGGCAGCCTAATTTTTTATCTAGTTTTGGCAACAGTATGTTTCTTTCAGAATCTTTGTCAAATGGCAAATATGTAGAAGAAAAGGAATAAAAATTTATAGGAAAAAAGAAAAAACCTAAAATTTGCCCACCTCCATTTGAAAGAGCTTGAACTCTGCCCTTATGATTATCACAAAGAGGCTTTACCAGTTTATCTTCCTGTCTCACATCCACATCCACACATTTATCATTCTGATGGCTTGAGGAGTGGTATATAATCACAGATGGATGTGGCCTGTGCCGTATTGATGTTTCCTTTTTTGGTATTTCAGGAAATCATATATAAAGTGAAAACTGCTTTTAATAAGGAATTTGACATAATTGCACGACAAAAGGAGCAGGAGATAGCACGAGTGAAAGAAAGAAACCTGAGGATCCGAGAAATCTTGGCACAACTTGACCTCCAAGTGGAAGTGTGGGAGCCAGCTCTTACAGACGATGAGATACCAGAGAGAGCGCTCACTGTTCAGAATTCAGAGGTCTCTGAAAAATAAATTGTTCTCTTTCACCCACTCAAATACAGTGTTCTCTTTCTTCTAATTTCCAGATATTGTGTCCATACTGAAAAGCCTTAAAACAGATGTGTCTGTGTAATTAAAATAATCTTTCTGACTCTTTTGCTTCCCTTTCCTTTTTAAGGAGAAAGCTTTTAATAAGTGAATCTGAAATTAATAAAATGTGTACAATCTTGATTTATTGCTGTTAAAAGTTTTTAATTGTCCAGAAATTAGGTAGAAATTCCCCCTGCTTCTGGCTTTAAGATTCAAACCAGGATTACTCCCATAGATAAGGATTTGTCTGTTTTCTCTGAGCACCATTTTGAAACTAAGTAGTTTGTACTTATAAGTTCAATTGATAATTTATAAAGAAACACTATATAACTTATACAATATATTCGACTGATCTCATCTGCTCTTTTGGTCAATCTTTCCCCACTTCTCGGTGCTCTCCCACCAGTCCATGTTATTCTACCATCAGAAAAGGTAAGCACAAAACACAACTAGTATCAACCAAAATGATGGTAGGTTGTATTTTATCATTTTAAATATAGCTTTTGGAGCTGTTCAGAAGAACAATTTTCTTCTTGAGGAATGTGATCATAGAGCAGAGATACAAAAAGCATTAAGAATTAGTATTACACCATCTTTCCAGATGTTCTTAGTCCACATGTGATCACTTTTGGAGAAAAGAGCCCTAATATGAACCTCATTTTCTTCCTTCAGATCAAAGTTGAAAAATTCCTGACTCAAAAAGAGAGAGAGAAAGCAGAAATGCTGGCTAAGCTTGAAGTGGAAAGACACCTTGCTGCTCTGGTACTTAAAGTAGTATCTTTTTTGCTGAATAGATCTTTGTCTCTGGTTAGGCTTATTTAGTTAATGCTGCACTCAAATATTCCAGTAATGTAGTATGGGAGAATAAATTTAAAACGGTAGGTAATAATGACATATGCCTTTTCCCTTTTATTATCATTTACAATCAGAACTATGTAGACAAGCGGGGGGAAGAAGAGATTCAGTATTAGGCTCAGAATTTTTAGTAGTGTGCTTAGTGACAATTAAAAGTACTAGATACATTTCTAAATGCATGCTACTGCTCAGCTTTGTGCTATGTGTTGGTCGACTGAGTGACCTCTGTTCTCCAGGGGTCAGACTAGAAGATCATAATGCTTTCCTCTGGCTTTAAAATGCATCTTTGAAAAGCCTAAGATGGTTCTGGCCCCAAAAGAGATGCACAATAAGACTGTGACACTACAACTTCCTTCATCCTAGCCAGTCAGCTGGCCAGGAGTAGTCTAGGCCTGTGTATTCTTTCCAAAACTGCCAGAATGGCAGTTTTAGTAAGTTATTTGGTATATGAACACCCATCCACCAGAAAAAACTCTGAGAGTTTTAACACACACCCACAAGGAGCATTAACCCTCTAGTGACACACAGTATAATCATATGGGTGATCTAGAGGTGAACTACCCTATTATTGTTCCCAAAACTTTAGATTACCACACTTGCTTTTGTACCCTAATATACTTTTTGTGGTCATTCCCAGGACAATGAAAGACTGCGTGCTCTTAATGACATGATGGGTGGAGTGCTAGAAGTCAAAAAGGAAGACATCTTGAAAATGGTGAGCTGCATGTCTGTCATACCGTTCAGGTAGCTTGGGGGCTTTTAAGGAAATGTGAAATTCAACTGGCAAATATTTCCACCCTAAGCGATAGAAGAAAGTTGGAGAATTGGATTATGCCTAGATAGACTCCATAAGAGACCATACACTGGACTCAAAAAACCACAAGATTCCAGTGCTTGCACGTGATTTAGCCATCAACACCTGTCCCTATCACAATGCAATATTCTAGGAACATAATCTGCTATTACAACAACTGTATTGCCAGGGAAGGGTCTGTTATCCATGGCTGTGATCTTACAGAAGAATACTGTGTTCCATTTAGCTCAGCAAATATAGATAGTACAGTAGTAGAAGAAGAAAAGAATGTGAAGGAGTGTCAGAAAAAGGATAGGGCAGACCCAAGCACTCTTCCTTGGAATTGATCTGTTACGGAAAATTAGGACTCCACTTAGAAGTATACATTAGCATGGAGTTAGATTTGGGGTTCTGAAGCAGAAAGTGTAGTATATCTTGTACCAACAGTAGTATGTTTGAGTCCAAAATACTTGCATTTTACAAGAACCGGTAGTGAATTCCTGTAAGCGAGTGAGAGAGAATATCACAATATATATACACCCAAAACTACTGGTGCAAGTAACAGACCAGAGAAACAGAATATATATGGTACTTAGACTTAAGGCTTGTACCTTACTTACCACTAAGAAATACCTTTAATTAAGTTTGATGCACGATATAGTTTGTTAGGGTGATGATGGAGACGTAATATTGCTTTTGAAGCATGTTTGTCTTTAATACTTCCAGGATATTCCTCCACCTTCTTTTATATCCAAGCCTGAGCATGTTTGGAATGATGAAGAAAAGAAAACATTTAAAGAACATGAGAAAAAAGTCAAGGAGCTGAATGAAGAAAAAGAAAAGTATAGAAGGGTAAATTAAAATGAGAAAAGGAGTGGTTTTGTTTACAGTGCCCATGACCAAAGCTTCTGATCTTTCTCAGGAGCTACTTCCAAAAATCAATACTAATAAGTAGAATAAATGAAGAGCAAAGATCATGTGGCATATTAAATAAGCGCTGTCTTAGACAGTAAAATAAGGCAATCTCTACTTACACCAGTTAATATGTGCCAAAACTTGTGGTATGTGCCAAAACTTGTGGTATCTGACAAAAGGTAACTTTCCTTCATAAATGTACCAGTATTCCTAAAATGTTTTCTTCAGGTTCCATTCCCAGAGTTGCTGATGCCATATACAAATAATACAATGCAGCAGCTCTTGTCCTTCCCTTCCCCAGGCACTGGAAAATGAATTGAAGAAACTTGACACTTCCATCCAGAAAACAACACAAAACTTTGACGAGACTGTGTGCAAACTCTCTGAAAGGAAAGTGAAATTAGAGATGGTCATCTATCAGGTATCGCAGAGAACATCAACTTTTCCTCTCTGCCTCTGTGCAGCAGGAATGTTAACATTTTTTATTACAATCTTTTCACAGGAAGAACTCAAAATACTCAATCTTGTTTATGCTTTACTGTTGAATGAAGAGTTGGACACTAGAGAAGCTGGACTTCATAATTTCCTTATGAAAAAGGAGAAAGAAAAGGTTAAGTTATCGTTTGGCATGTTGTTCTCAGGAAAAGTTTAATATTTACAATATAGTTTCTTGTGAAGACTGCTCTTTCCAAATCAAAATTTTGCTATAAATGATTTTCTGACAATTTACAGGGTCACTGAATTTTTTTCCAACTTGTACAGGTGACATATGTTATAATTACGTATGTTTTTTAATAGATACTCATCTTCGTTCATCTGGAGTTCTTTCATAAAACTCCATACATTGAGAAGGGCATGCTGCTATTTTTTTGCTATGTCTAATATCATTTAGTATCCAGTATCAAGCTGGAAGCACCAATTATGATGCTTTTATGACAAAAAAGATGCACGAAGGAATGTGTAATGCCATCCCGTTTTTCACTGAGGTGTCTAATGTCGGGGCCACACTGACTTGTGTTGCCAGTCAGAGCACAGACAGAGGTGGTGTGTGAGTATCTGACCATAGGAGCAGAACAACCATGGAGTACAAAGTGTTTATAGTGTTATCAACCAATTTAATCTCCTGAAGAGTTTACCCATCCTTGTCAAACCATATACAAGTCAACAGAAGACTGGAGAGCACAAGTAGTAGATCTGGATTTCAATACAAGTGCTTACTGCCCACAGTAATAATTTTGAGTGACAGTTCTGATTCCTTTGTCCTGCCAATACTTGTGTGACTCAGGTGATCTAAGTAGTGGTAGTCTGCAGGCTGGTTCTGTCTCTTGGGACAATATTATCCCATTTTCCCACTTTGTCTTTGGGGATCTGTTCCTGAGTCCACAGAGAATATAGTAATGCCCCCCATGTCAGATCTCCTACTTGACCTGTACAGACCTCTGTGTGTGGAGCTGCAAGCAGCCATTTGTATGTGAGCTACAGGGAGAGGTTCCAAAGTAGGCATCTAGCCCCTACCACTGAATAGGCTCAACTAGTTTTAAAATTCTCTGAGGCCAAGTGTAAACCAGCTTACATTTTTCAAAATACAACCTTTTTTTTAAAAAAAAATTTCTAAATGTTCCCATTAGTATATCTTTTGGTCCATGCAAACTGCCAAATAGAACAAAATGGTCTCTCCAGCAGAGTATAAGCATTTAACAGCCTTGATAAAAGCTTAGTATCCTCACACATAGCAGAACTATGTCGTGACAACAGGGAAACTGCATTTGAAAATGGAAAACCCTCCACTGAACAGCATTTGAGAATTTTTGCCTGGTTTTGAGTGGCATTTGAGAATTTTCTACTGATCCTACCTGTGACGACATGAAAGGAAAAGGAAATCTCTATGCAAGTGAAAACAAGTATCAATATAGGTCCTTACATTCAAATTTTAAACAGAAGACTGTAAGCATTTGTATAAGATATTTCTTACACAGATTTCTTACTTTCTTAAGCAGTGGACTAGTTTAATTTCACACCTTCTGACCTTTTAGCAGTATCTACAAGTAATCCCCTGAAGAAGACATTATACTGTTAGTAAAAATAGCCCACAAGGTTTTTCTAGAAACAAGAAAGTGTCAGCTTTGTCCGTGTATATGATTGGCCATTCAGTGCGTCTGCTGGCAGAGTTTCATTCCTGAAATCTTTTGGCTTTGCTTTAGGTCAAGACTGCAAGAACAATCCAGACTACAAAAAGTAAAATTGAAGCTTACACAGAGACCTATGAGAATGCAATAGCTGAAGAGAAGGTGAGACTCCGAAAAAAACACAAGGAGATTCAGAAATTTAAAAAGTCAGTGCTGTATCTTGATAATGAGAAGAGCACACTTCGCTGTAAGCGTGGGATGCGTTCTGGTCAACTTGCTGATCACTGAAATTAAGCCGTAAAGGAGAGTATGTGCATAGAAAAATTTATTAAATAGTAAATTAAGAGCACCATATTCTGTATTTCTAATATATGGGCAGGTTGATGCTTTTTAAAAAATAACATTGTGGTAACAAGGAAGCTTTCTGTTTTCCTCCTAGAATCTGGAGTGTGGTTTTACAAAGGAGTTTGCTGACGTACCTGTCAATCTCCTTGATGAACTTTTCCAACTTTACAAACATCGACCACAGTAAGATCCCCCCGATTCCTTCTGATTAAATACTAGTATTTCTCGTGTGTCAAGAATGAGAATGCTATTTATTTTGATTTATCTAGTTATTATTTTGATAATAACTAGACAGCCTGCTTTTTATTGGATAGTTAGCAATGGTTCATTTCCTATCGTACTAAGGATTGCTATTTTGAGTACTGACATTTCCTTATTCACCCCACACAATATATTTTAAATGCAATGTAAATAATCAATTCTCCAAAACATATATTCTTACTTTGTGTAAGATGAAGCCTTGCCTATTTGCACTTTGCAAAAGATTAAGTATGAAGTGTTCTTAGTTGTTTGTGAGCTTCTTTTATGCAAGAGAAAATAAAAAGTAAATACAGTATGTACTGTGTACTGTGTATGTGCACTAGGATCCCAGTGACGGAAACGCTCCTTGACACTGCTAACCCATATGGGGGCTGTTCAGGCTCAGCTGAAGATTACAGAGATGCACTTGCCCTTTTAATGAAAGCCATGGATGAACTAGATAGTCCTGAGCACATGCCTATTGGCTTAGACCCATCTATATGGGAACACTTTTGTCTAGCTAGACGAAATAAAATGGAAAGTGAGGAGCTGGTATGTAAAATTCTTTATTTTGCCAGTATACTTGGTATTTTCAGGTCTTAAACTTCTGTGGCGTTCAAGCATAGGGTCAAGCTAATGGTGAAATGACAATGCAGCATACATAAGCTGCATTTGAGTTTGAACGTTGCTTCTGGCCACATTCAATTCAGAATAACAGAAATTTCATCAAGGGAAACCAGCTGTACTTCGCCTTCAGAAGAAAATTTAGCATACGAATGTGGATGGATTTGATGAGAATGACTGTGACCTTGATATGGTTTCATTAAAAAAAAGATCATTTTCCTTTTCTCTGTCCATACCAAAAAACTATTAAGGTATTTGATTTCCATCATCTGTTGGAGTTTTTCCCTCCCATTAGCGCTCAACCTTTGCAGCAATGCATTCCCGTATTTTCCTAGAACACCAAGAGCAATTCTTAACAAAGCGTGTTGCTGGAAAGTTCTAGCAAGCTATCTGTTCAGTTTAAAAGCACGAAGGTGTAAATCTGAATTATCCAGAGACAGAGATACATGACCTTTGACCAAGAGAGAAGGAAATGTGATTTCCCTTCATGTGAATAAACTATGTATAAATGAATAAATTATTTTCTGAGCAGAGTGTAAGGACTGTAACCTCTGTCTCATGTGCTCTACTGGGATTCTCAAAATACCAGGCTGCATATTTATACATATGGCCTCTTAAGAACTTGTCTTCTCTCTTCCTGAAGCAGCTTGCCCTGACATACTGACAAAGTTGAAAAAGTGCAGAATGTCACAATATTGCTTGCTTAGGTGAAATGGAAAGCCCGAACGCTGGCAGAGATGCAGGCCTTTCTCCAGAGAAGATTGGATGACAATGAGAAGATAAAGTCAGAAATAGAAGATATTTTCCAAGAACTCACTTGGTAATTTTGATCTCTTTTCCTATGTTCAGCTACATTTTAATACTCGACCAACACAGAACCAGAAGTTACATACAGAACTACACAGCTGTGTTCTCCAATACACTTTTATCTAGGATTCATCTAAGAGAAACAAGGTGTTATTGCAGCACATGTGAGCAGGCCAAATCACTCTTAATCTACCATCTTAAGTAACACCATCAGTAAGGATGGCAGCATGGTCTTCAATGCAGAGTGATTGCCCCAAAAGCTACATCATACAGTGAATCCCCCAAAGCCTCCAAGGCCATATTTGTGCTAGCTTGCTCAGTTAAATTTTGCTCACGTAGGCCTAAGATACAGTGATCGCTCCTAATTGCAATATGCTGCTCAGTCACGAGACACCTGATTTCACTGAGCTGCTTCGACATGCAATATTTCGGTTTTTTCATGTACATGACACAATCTTCACATCCATTGTCATTCAGGATCAAACCCCAGGATAAATTATACAAGAAAATGGGTGCTGGCTGGGAGTCCTCATTTCCTTTTCAGTTGTTGTTAAGATTTCTCTTCAGTAAGAACACTTTCTCTAAGAACATCCACTAGAGTATGTTAAACTGAATCCAGTGGTTGAAAACTTCATGTATGGAAGTAAGTTGCAAATTCTGTTGTCACTTTGGGAGCAAATAGAAGACAGGCTGTCAAGGAGTAACTCCTACATGAACATACCACTTACCAGTAATAAAAAGAAACACTTTGAGAATCACAGGAGGATTTATATAACCCTGTTGAAATCACTGAACATTGTTTCTGTTTTCTGCCATTTTAGGCTGCAGGAGGAGAAGATGAAACTTCAGCTGAATCTGACTATCCAGTTTTTGCTAAAACAAGGACAAGTGGAATTGGAAAGTACGGAGATCCCAGACTACACTGATGCCATTCTCATTAATAAGAGTGTTATTGAAGAACTGAATTGGTCTATCATGGTAATTCACATTATCTGAAGGAAATCTAAGCTTTTTAAACAAATGTATTGTCCTTCAGGGGCTCTGCTTTTTATCCAGTTTGACATCTAGTTTCAATTCATTACTACACACCAGTAGGCTCCATTGTAATCTAGAGGCTATTAAGAATTCTGTGATGTCTCTTATCATGATGTAAGGATTGCAATACAGGCTGCTTTCTTGACATTTGATCAATACAATTCAGATCAATGAAATGGCAACTGTTTTTAGACACACCATCACTTGCACACACTCCGTAAATAGGAAATGCTAATATCCTGGGCACCAGGCTGAAAATTCCCTCAAGGCAAACTTATAGTCATGTTAAGAAGCATTTGAACAATAGCTTACATTAAGATTTAAGAAACTAATACACTTTTTTATGTAAGGTGAAATTGATGATCATACTTAAAACAGTTTTTCATACTCTCATTAAATGTTGGTTTTTTAGGCATTCGAGCTGCACAAAAATTGCTTGTTACTACTACTGCACAAAGCCTTCGGTAAAAACTGCAGAATACCTTATACAGGGCAAGTTTGTTTTTTGTAGAGTTAAAATGCCTTTGCATTCTTATAAAAGATGGAGAGAGGTTAGCTGTAATTTTCTTCATCTCCTACGATCCAGGGCTGTGGCACACAGCATAAAAGGGAACAAAATTCCACAAAAGATAACCGTGTGGAGCAAAGTCTGGAAAGAGACTGCAGTATAGCATGTTTTCCTTGCTAAAATTATAACTTTGGAAGTTTGCCCATCATGTTGCAAATAATTATTCCATAATCTGTAAAGTGTGTTAATTAAGATTAATCTATTTTTTCAGGCTCAAGGGGAAAAAAAAATCGCTAGCATGGTGGAATGTAAAGACTTCTCTAAAGGGATATTTCAGCTGGAATGGGAACACAAGAAAATGAGAATGCAGATAGAAGATCTGAAACAGAAGGCTCGGGATATTGTAACACTACCTATCTCAAAAGATCGCCAGCTAGTGAGTTACTCTAATTTATATTTTGACTGCAGAAAATTTTGCTGCCTATACCTGTAAGATCATTTATACCACTGAAGTCTCTTACTACTACGGAGAAACCTGATTCCTAATAGGTCAACAATTCAGCTTTCAAGGGGAAGTTTTTCTCGAGATTGATCAGTGATGAAGTTCTTCGGGATGTTCAGGTGTAAACAAAGACAAAATTAACCCTAACTGTTAGTATTTCAAAGTTGGCACTGAGAGTAGGGAATCAGGATTTTGCAGCCACAAGCAAGAGATCTTTTAAATCAAGCACCATAACTTCCTTTTAAGTGAAAGGTCTGAAGTGCCCCCATCTGGTATCTCACAGAAATACCGTGACTTTTGCTTAGTGTACAAAGATTGAAGGAGCCTCAGTGAGCCCCACTCACTGCCATTTGTTGGCACAGCAGCAGAACCACAGGGAATTGTTTGCCATGCCTGGCAGGCAAGAGGCAGCAGCTGACCGGGAAGTCAGCACCCACATAGCTTTGGATAAGCCCAGCTGGCAGGCCAGGAAACACACGTAAACGTTGTGGGAGAGAGCCAAGGATACCAGTGGGAGAAGAGAGGAGGAAGAAGAGAGGTTGTAGGGGAAGCCTGAGGGTATTGCAGTATGCAATGTTGAGGACTGCAGGGAAAGCTGATGGTTTGGTGACAATGAGGTGGGGGCATAAAGGTTTGGAATAAGGGATGATGGAGGATTGGTAGGCTGGAGATATTGAAGTGGGGAGAGCTATAAAGCACAGAGAAAATGAAGAATGTTGGAGAGCAGGTAAGGATATTGCAATTCAATCAAAAGATTAAAAGAAAAATCCAAAACACCTGCTTTACTCAGGCTTCATTTATTTTGCTGCTCTCCAAACTGCTTGTTCACTTCTGAATCACAGCCAAGGGACTACCGTAACTAACACCAATGAAACAGCTTTCCAAAGAGGTGATGTGACAACACACTGAAAAGTTCTTGTAGCAAATTTATCACCAGAGTGTTGCCGTTAGCTCAAACTTCATTTAAACTGATGAGCAGAACTATTGCCCTTCAGAGAGTTAGACTTGCCCATAGCAAAGGCATATACCAGTTTAATGAGAATTTTAATGCTCTGAGGGGCTTGACTTTACTTCACTTTTTGAGTAGAAATGTGGGGTTGGTAGGAAAGACAAGGCAACAGAGACTGCAACAATAGGAACAGAAAGAAAGATGGTTTCGATAAATGCGTGTGGGCAAGGACCTGAGAACACCTAGAATGAGGGCTGAGAGTGAAGCAGTAAGTAAAAGCAATTTGGTGCTGTAGGCAAGGAGCTTCCTGTTTCTCCTCTTCTAACTAGAGCAGTCCACATAATTTTACCTGTCACTTTGGTGGGACAGCACTCTGGAAGGATGACTCTACATCTACTGCCTGTTATGGGTCATACAGCCGTTTTACCGTTTGTCATTTGATAAAGAGACATTTTAGTAGCAGTGTGCCAAAAAAAAAAATCTTTGATAAATTCTCTGAAACCTAAATTACTACGTAGATACAAGAACTAGGAAGCCACTTGACAGAAAAAACCCAACTTTTTTCTCTGGCTTAAAGACAGACTGCATAGCACTTTGGCCTCCAGCTGTGTTAGGTTAGACTACCATATAAGCAAAAGTATAGCTTGGGGTTTTTGACAACCTCACAGCAAATTTGCTTGTTCTTTGTTTCCATTACCACATAATAGATGACATTCTTTTTAACAGCTGTACAGTCTAGTATTCACACAGCATCCAAGAATATCTTTACCATATCCATATATCATCACTAGTAAGACTTTCCACTGTGCAGAATTCTAGTTTTTTGAGTTCCACATAGTATGATTGTCTTTACAGAAGTGTGGAATTTTTGAGAACAAACAGGCTTAATAAGATTATTATTTTCTGGTTTTAATTCTTCAGTTCCTAACTGTGCTGAACTATGACAGCCGCATCGCCCACCACATTTCAGTGATGGAGCAGACCCTTGGCGTCATGGATAAGGTAAAACCTAAGTGAACCACCCCATTTAAGAGACACATCCTTAGTTTAAATGCAACTCCTCTCCTTCATTAGCAAGAGATGTTTGTAAAGAATAACTGCAGTTGATGCAGGCGTACTAACTCTTCAGCTAACTCAAGGACTGTTGGAGGATAGCCATAAGAGCACATATGGATGAATATATATATCCATGTATTTATTAATCTGGCTTTCAATACTTTCTTCAGCTTGCGCTGAGCTGTCTACAGCAGCAGTTCTCTAAAGTCTTTGGAAGCAGTCATCCTACACTGATTGCTGCATAGATCAACCCTATGGAGAGAAATCTACTTGCTGGGTTACTGAAATTAAATGCTTTCCTTCCTGAGCATCTGAGTGCAGATCTGCTTATCACTTCTTACACAGCATTGCCTATAAAAGTCACTCTTCCATTTCTAATGAAGCATTCTTCCAGTCTTCACTTCTTAATGTTTCTCTCCAGGAGTGCCAGCTTGTCCATAATATTACTCCCCCGCTATATTCAAAATAACACAGACAAAACAATCTGATTTGCTGGCTCCCTCTTCTATTTCAACATTCAAATTATGATTATCCTTGTTTTTAAGCTATTCCACTGGATTTTCTCCATGTTGCTCTAGCTGGCATCAGCTGCCTCTTCCTCTTCAAGCTTTAGTATTTATGTTGTCTCTTTGCAGCCCATCTGACAGCTTCAGCACAACCACCCTTTCTTCAGCAGCTCCTACCAGCCAAGACAGAATTCTCAACTCACTGATTCCATTGACTTCCTTGCCTTCCTTTGCCTTTCAAGTTTTATCTTTGATATATCTCTCTCCCTGACCCACACCTCTCTGTTCCTTGTCTGCTACTTATATTAGAAGTCCATAAAGCATACTGGAATGCAGTGCCTGTGAAAGACGTTGTACAAGTAAAGCTAGAATGTGCTACTAGTCAAATCAAAATACATGAAAGTTTATTGAGCTACAATGCAGTGCTTGAGATTATATGTTTCCATCAAAAGTTTGTCCAAGCAGCTTTTGTATAAGCTCATATATTTGCTTTATTCATTTGGAAATGGACAGCTGCACAAGAAGAATGTGAAGAACCGTCAGAGAAGAGTTAAAGAGTTGGAGAAGTGCATCAGTTTAAAAGAGCAAGCAAACTACGAGCTCAGCATGGAGCTGAAAGAAATGCTTGTCTCTGTTTCAGAAAGGAGGCATATCTTTGAGGCAGCCGGTGAGTCACAGTAATGCACTTGAAGTCACAAGCAAAAAATATTCAGAAAATATCTGCAAGGCCAGATGGTCCTGTTCTCCATCATCATCAGCTAAGGGGCAAGGAGCACCTATTTATTACTGTATGGGCACAGTTAGCAGTGCCCTTTCTACTGCAATAATTTAACATCATTTACTTAAGAGCATACCTAGAGATTGTTGCTCTTGTCACCAAAGTTAATTGACTAAATTGCTGAAACTATTTAAGTCAAAATATTATAGTCATAACTACCTTCACTAGACAACATGCTTTCCGTCTTTCTCAGAACTCTTCAACCCCCTTCTTTCCACCCATTCAAGGGAACAGAGGAAGTAACATGAAGCTGAGAAGGGGATTTGCTGTTAAGTTCTCTACAGTTTTCCTTCCACTAATAAAACAGAGATTTTCAAAATAGTGGGTACTTGCTAGAAACTAAAAGAAGCATGGCCAGTGCCTTTTTGAAATTTTTTGCTTTATTCAGTACTATAAAGACTCTTAAGCCCAACTGTGAGCCTTTTTTAAAATGCTTGCCTATTTTATACAGAACTTGGAATAACCTCAGGACAGGTCCTATATAACTACAGACTATGCATCCCCTACAAGTACAGGCTAACCCTTACATCTTGTTTTATGCAGACACACAGCACATTTCTGGAAAGACTGCGAAGCAGCGTTACCGAGAGATTTTGAAGCAGAAACACCTACGGGATCTTGTAAAGGAACAGGAAGAACAGTTTGAAATTCTTCAGGCAGAAGTTGAAAGACTGAGATCAAGAACATTCCCTGTTCTTTAAAAACCAGAGTCCAGGTGGATGTATAATGCCGTGGTCTTGTCTAAGACGAGGAGCTTGGACAACTACCTTTTGTCCCTGAACTTTTCTTTCCACAAATGATTTCTTCTGCAATTTCTATAAAAAATAACTTCAGTTTGAAAGATGCATGTTTTTCTGTTTTGTATATTTCATACCTTGTTCCCATTATATTTCAGTTCATTAGATGTATTTCTGCTGTTTTGATTATATAAACTATATAGCTCATTACAGAAGACAAAGGGTACAAGAAATTGTAGACTGATAGAACAACAGCTGTATTTGGATAGCCTTAGTCTGCAATATCCATTTGTAGAATATTGTGAAGGTGAAGTACTGCAAGAAATCAATGAATTTGCATCTGCTAAAATTAATGGACTGTGTTTTGACTACATTTTGCTTTTTAAAATATCTTTACACCTGTGATGGCACAGGTGTAGGTGTGCTACTTGGCCCAGGTCTGAAGGCTGCTGCTTATGATAGCATAATTACCCACAGCCAGCAGTAGCTGTGGCTGCTGCCACTGGCAGAGTCACAGGAAAACCAGGTTTGGAAGCATCTGGCCTCCTGAAAGAGCTGTTGCTATCTCCCACCCCTTTGCACCAATCTGTAGTCTATTCTCCTGCCAGATCTCTCCAAGACAGCTCAGACAAAGAACCCTTAATAAAATTAACCACTGCTAGAGTAGGATCTACCTACTCAGGCATTCTGACTGATTTTTGTTTCCTTTTATCCACAGTGTGCATTGATTCTTCTCCTCCTTTCATAAATTCACATAAAATCCAAACTTATTCCCTTATAAATGCATTAATAGCTTTGATACATTAAACAAAAATCTACACCTGTAAGGAAAAACGACTTGTACACCACCTCTGTTTTTGCTTTACCATCACTAACTGGGGTGCGTAAGGATTCTATTTACATCGCCCTTCTTCTTGCAAGACTTTTTTCTTCCTTCTGAAATTTCCCTAGAAGCCACAAAGTTCCAAATTTGCCAAGTATCTCTGGGAAGAGAACCAACCCCTTCACCGGGCACCATCATCTTCATTTATTTATCTAAAGAGGCAGATGAAATAGTGTTTTAATACTCAAAATGTGCTTAGCAATAAAGGTTGCTCTTCGTTAATTGTGTGTAGACAGCAAGATTCCATATCCTTAAAAGCAAGTTATGGGTACAAATTTAAGTTTAACAAGCCCTATCAATGTTAAAAGGGTCTGTTTGATCTGGGATTTTCTTCCCCTTGAAATATGTAAGAAATTACTCCCTTAAGAAAACAGGAAATGCCACCTGTAAACAAAACAGTTAAGGTACAACCCATAAGGAATGTGATCACCTATGAAACGATATTCATAGCAGGGAGAGCTGTAGAGTAGTGAAGATTTCCTTTAAAATCATCACTCATTAACTGTAACAATATGTAAAATAAAAGCAGGCAGAAGTCACCACAGTAAATGCATAGGCCATCCTGATAAAATAAATTTCAAGTTAAGATTAAAAAAACATTTTACAAAGACAACATTTATTGGAGGATAAATGAAGTACTGAAGTTCTATTCAGCTTTATGATGCTGTATTTGAAGCACTTGCATTAGACAAGGCCTTATGTTTCTTAATTATTTGAAGACAGAACACCTTGGCTCTCACAGGAAGTAGTAGAGTAGACAGATGGTTGCCATTTTCTTGCCTTCCCTTCTATTGTCTCAGGTTGTGGCAGAATGCTTAAGAGAGAGCTTCCCTGAAGACAACTGTCTGGCCCGGTATCTGAAAACAAGTGCGTTATGGCACACTTCCCTCAGTAATAATGCTGTTGAGAACATTTCAGTGCAGCTTCAGAATATTAACAACATGAAAAAATCACTTAACTCACCAAATGCTGTCATTAACTGACTGGCAGCAGGAAGACATTTGTAAAAGGAGGGATGTATCTATGAACAAAGAACTGAACTCTTCCCCATCTGAACAGCAGAAGTGACAATTAATTTGAGTTCATTATTTCAAGACAAGTAACCATGCGAAGACTAATCAAAGAACAGACTGCCTTCTACCTGTTAAAGTATGACTTGATTCAATTTTATTGTTGTTAAATAACTATTATTGATCAAGTTTTCAAGCCAGGTTTTCCAAAACAGCATGAGTTCCATCTTTTCCATGAAGTAATGCCTTTTACAGTGCCTACTGTATCTAAGTACATAGCTTTACTAGTATTTCCTGAGAAAACCTCTTAACCTCAAAGCATAAAGTCCAAGTCCACCGCCTAATCAATACTTCTTATGCGATCAGAATTTATTCAGTCTTTTCTGCTCGTGCCATGTGGAACTGAAAGCTTTGCACCTGTAGATTACACATCTATAAAGTCTTCTTCTGTTCTGCTGTAGTGCAATAATTGGTCTTCTAATCCAAAAGTATCTATCAGCTGAGTGAGACTCACTTTCTTGCCGTCTGCAGAAAAGGCTGACTGTAGTTCATATAGCATCAGCTGGGTACTACTTCTCCATTTCACTATCAAGGCCTGCAGTTCAGACAGGTTGTTCTGAAATTGGGACAAAACAAAAAAATTGTCATTTGCTGAAATGTGGGGTGTTTTTTTTTGATACCTGCAGATCTATTTTTAAAGCACAACTTAAACTGAGACAACACACAAACACCACATTAAAAAAAAAAAAGGTGAGTCAGTATTGTTACTTAAATCAGTAAATGAGGATTACACTATGAATTCTACTTCCAAGGATGACTTAAAAGTGCTTTTTCAGAGGTTTGCCTCACCTTGGATCGGTACCTCTTAACCAGCTTGAGCCTTCGAAGTAGTTCTTCCTTCTCTTGCACTTGTTTCACCAGCCTTACTTTTTCTTCAAGGGGCTGTTCCTGACTAAGATCAGCCTGTAGTTCACGAGAATTCTCTGCTGATCCACAGAGATCATTCTCCTGTAAGGAACTTTTGACACATGTACGTCCAGTGCCATTTCTTTCCAGGTTTTCAGAACCATCTTGTAATCTAGAACAATCTGTACTTGTCTTTGGCAGGCACACTTTGTCAGCACCAGCACTGTCTTTTTCTTCAGTGTCTATTTTAAGCCTCTTTGCCACTGTAAAACTGGCATTAAATGAACGTCTTGTTTTCCTTAATCTTTCCCTCAGAGCTGCACTCAGTGGCTAAAAAGAAAAAAGAACAAAACCCCCCCAGAAAGATCATTATAATCTAATCTTTGGATCAAATTTCAAAGAACTGTTTACCCTAGTTATTATTTACACGGAATGTGTCATATATTTAAAGGTCACTGTAAAGCCAGACTTCCTAATTCTCACTACAACTTTCACAAACATAACAAAGTTAACTTCTATCTTTCACAAGTGTTTGCACACACAGCTGGAAGATACAGAAAGATGTACCTCCACATTTTCTCGGAGCAAATCCTGTATTCCGTTGAGACAAACCTACTCATCTAGTCTTTGTGCAGAAGATACACCGCATATTTCAACTTGGCTGATTTTATTCCATCATGTTCAATTTCCCCCTATAGTTTAATGGAGATAAGGGATGGAGTTTTTTTGCTGTTCCATCCCCACACACATACACTTTCTGTATTAGCACTAGTATAAAACATCTGTATTCTACTTGAGAGTATTAGAAATTTCCTGTATAGTTTTGACTTGTTCAGCTTTGAGATCCTTCACTGACAAGCATCTAAAATAGTGATTCGTCTTCTTCAAAATCATTTTTCTTTATAATCTGTGTCTAATATTTTTACCTGTGAAATTATACTAAAATATGGGAGAGGGATTAGTTAAGGAACAGTTGCAAACTAGCCCTGTCCTGCATAGGTCCGGATGCTGAGCGTGACAGCATCACCATAATGCATGCTAGGATGGACATCAGAGCAGGGCCCAGCATTATGGAGAACATACAAACTGAGAGCGGTGTACTTTGCTCAAGTGCAAGCAGAGGTCACGGGAAGTCATTCTGCGTACACAGAGACCCAGAAAACTAGGATTTGAGAAAACTGAAGATGACAGATTTAAAAAAACAAGCAAACAACACCAAAACCCACCACAAATCCTAAACAGCAGTTAAATTTATTAGGATAGCATTTTGGGTATACTACTCCATCACTTTGTATTCACAGCAAACATCTGCATATTCAGAGCAAAGTACACCAAGCACATTCCTCACCTGGACAGCCTTGTAGCTATAGGTATATGCTACCTATCTTTAGCCTTCCAGCAAACAGTATCTCGGTGACTTCGAACTACTTGATGATTTCACGAGCATTTTTCTTACTACGAAGAGTCACATTACTAGAAAAACAAGTAAGTTTTCATACCCGTTTCCCTGAACTAGTCCCCTGTGGAGCTGCTGTCCCAGAATCCTTTGGAGTATTGCACAAAGATGATGTCACTTTATCAAATACCGGTTCTTCCATCTCAAGACGGAGAGCAGTTTCTGTTAAAAGACAGAATTATGTATGGTGCCATTTTCACCTTGATTATAATGAGCCATGTGGCTGCAGCAATGAGTAAAAAGCTCTAGTAAGAAATACTAAGGCTTATTTTCTAATTGTTACATTCAAAGAGACATCTGCGTAAGTTACACACTGTTTCGTATGCTAAGTGGCATCTTGCTTTATGAATGGCTTTTCTTCAAGAGGATGAATGACAGTAGTAACTGGTATAAAGTATCTTACTATTTGATTTGTATATTTTTTCCCTCACTCAAAACTCTATAGAATTTTTTCTTAAAAAGATGAAAAATATTATAAAGTCTTACAGATATTCACCATTATATTTTTTTTTCTATCTGATATCCTCTTTCAAGTGTTAAAAAGGAGCAAGACAACGTGGGAAGCACTGGAACCCATTGTATTATGCCTATAAATCCAAGGTCAGATCCTGCAACATCAAACTCATCAAAAAAGCTCACTCCAAAAAACCTGTATTTTCTTAACCTGAATGACCTTTACTGCTTGCCTCACTCAAAGGAATAATCACTACTAAGCCAGGTTGTGAAGAACCAGTCCTTTCATTTAACTGCATCCCAAGCAGCAATAAAAGTGTTGTTGGGAGCCACAATATTTTTATTGTCCACATGTATAAACAATTCATCTTTCTATACAACAAAATAATTGGATACCCAGGTCTATGGAAGTAGTCCAGTCTCATTTGATCCTTCTGGGGATACTGCTTTAAAAAGTAATTACTCACACAAGTAGAATTTCAGATTAAAAGCAAGCATCCTCAGTTCACTCAGAAAAGCACCTTAATTAAAATGATAAGTCATACCTCTCAGCAGGTACCAACTCCAAATTGATTTGGCAATGTTTAGTGTATTTTAGCACTTGTGAACCACCTACTAATCACCAAAATGCAGCTGGAAAATTGTCAGATACACCTCTGTTTACCTGCAAATTGCAATTAGGATTTTCAAAACAGAAGCCTCTTAAAAATATAATCCTGCAAAATAGACACGGGGCAACACAAGACTGGCACAAGGGGCTTCCTCTTCAGAGATGAGATGTACCAAAGCTTCAGGATGCCAAAATCGTATTAATCCAGCACCCCCAGTCTTGCTGGCTCTATACCAAAGGACGCAGGCCCTCATTTATCTTACAAGTCAACATTCCCCCCAGTTGTTCAAAATTCAACATATGGTATTCTATTAACCCAGACTTCAGCAAATTGGGTATTTCAGCTATCTAGCAATTAAACAGGAAACCCACAGGACTCATCAAATATAATACAAGTTATCACTATTATTTCTTAATGTAAGAAAGAGCCTTGAAAAAGCTACATCATGCCTACCTATACAGCATGTCACAAATATGTAATAAATCGTACTAAGCAGCAAAATAAATGCAAGCCTAAGAGCTAGCTTTAACAGAACCGTTCAACTCTTTCAAAAGGAATCCCATGACTCTCTGCCTTTACATTCTAATGCAGATTATTTCTCTTCAAATGACCACGACTACAATTAATATCTTTGCCAACGCTTCACTAACGCTGTTACTTTAACTCTGTTTGGCAGCACATTCACAGACTCCCGCACCTTTAAATCCTTCCCAAAATCTCAGCCTAAGAATCCTTTACATTCTCAAGCAGTAATGCTATTTATCACACAGAATCTTGTCCAGCAAGTAAGGAAAGCTTGGGCTAGACGGAGAAAAGACAATTTTGCCCTTCGGTATTTGATTTTGCACTTTGGATGCAACCTACCTCAGCTTTCCGCTTATAGCTATATTATGTACCAGCATTCACTCCTTTTACGTTCTCCTCTCACCAGCCGAAGGCTCTACTAACACTCAGCAACAAATTTTCCCTACCCACTTTTCCACCCCAGAGAGAGGCAGAAGGAAGGCTGGACAGCCCACAAGCAGAGCCAGAGACGCGGGGGGCTCCTTCGGCGGCGATGCACCCCGGGGGGCCAGGCAGCTCCCCCGAAGCACAACCCAAGGCAGAGGCCGCTGACACGCCGCGGAGCCGGGGGAGGCCCCTCGGGAGCACAGCGGCCCGCAGCCCGGGGAGGGGCAAGGAAGGAGAAAGCCCTGAGGAACCCCCGACACCGCGGGGAGCAGAGCCCGCTCCCCTCAGAGACAGAGAACAGGAACGCGCCCTCCGCGCTTCAATTTCCCGCTTCCGGGGGAAAGGGGCCGGCCGCCGGCAGTGCGCCTGCGCACAGTGAGAGGCCGTGTGGGGTTGTGGTGCGGGCGGGCGCGCGAAGCTTGCTCTGCGGCCGGGCGGGCGGTAAATGTGAGGCTGGGCGCCGCTCCCGCGGAGGCGGCGGGCAGAGCAAGGGCGTGCGGAGCGCCCGGTGCGACCATCTTTGGGGACCTCGTACGCTCTTCTGTTGGGGCTGGGCATGCAAAGCCATGCTGTAGCCCTTAGGCCACCATGGGCCTGCCGCCCCACGGCTGGCCAAGGCCGGTGCTGCTCTCCTGCAAGTGTCCCTGCGCCGGGCAGCGCGGCTACAGCCTCAGCTTAGGGCGCCGCCCTCCATGGGTGGCACGGCGGGCCCGGACACAGCCTTTCGGCACAGCCAAGGGAACCACAGCTCCCCACCTCGACCTCAGGCACCGCCTCCTCACAGGAGGGGAAGCACTGTACCCGAGGGACGCGCCAGCAGAAGTCTGACCTGGGCAGTGCTGTCCTGGGTGTGAGGGAAGGAGAAAGCCGTGAAAATGAAGAAACCTGACTGGGAAAACCAGCAGGTAGATTGTGGCTGGGACAAGGAGCAGCCCCAGCTCTGGTTGCAGTTATGCCGTTCAGAGCAGGGTTAGAGAGTGCCCTGGTGCTCGAAGGCACTGCTGAAGCAATTTTCGTACCTATCTCAGCAAACTTCCCTTCCGTGCTGCAGACCTGGTTTCCCCATGTAGATTTACGTTTCTGAAAACTGATTTGTACAAAATCTTCCAATATAACTGTCAGGACTGAGAAAATGAACTAAAGAAGCCGTCATGGTGATAGCGCCCAGCCCGCTGTGTATGTCGGGGTTCCTCCAGCAGTGTGCACAGCCCAACTGCTCCACGCTGTGCACCAGGCCTCTCACAGCTGTGCTGAGTGTCGCACGTGCAATATATGCACCCGCACGCTCTTGCTAGATCATGCCCTTAATTTGTGTTGCAGGAATGCATTAATTTCCTGCCTGGTTCCTCCTCACAACCACAGATGAGGATGCTCAATTTTCTCTGCCTTGTGTAACTCCCATATGCTTTGAGACAAGATACACTCTTGCACTGCACTGAGAGGTGAGTAAGCACTGAGTGTAGGTGTGATAATGTTAGCAGTTGCTGTGCTTTTGACATTAAGTATACATAGATTCAATCACTTCAAATAGAATTTTACTGGGATGATAGCAACCTTTTTTTCTCCCACAGTAAGAAGTATCTAAGCTTTCAAAGTCCATCTAGAACAAGTCACTGGGAAATCTGAGAACTTGGGACCGTTAGATTACTCCTTGTATAGGAGTTGACTATCTGTGAGTGAAATTGATTTAGAAATAATATTCCTTAGTAGCAAATGTGGGAAGTTAGATTATGTGACTGAGTTGTATGATCAGTTATAACCATCTAGCGAAAAAACTCACATGATACCTCAGCTGTTGAGGCAGTTTGGAGGCATTTTTTAAACTTGCCCCTTTTATGTTGCAGGTTTGGTGTTTTTTTTTTTAATATCTGCAGCTAATTTAATGTCATAAATATTTTATTTTTGTAATGTGTTAAAAATGGACTCCCAAGTGCAATAGTAAAAGTGCTAATAGAACTTCTGCTGCAAATTTATCAAGTGAATTGGATCTCAAATATGCTATTACTTTGAGATGGCACGTCTCCAAGTTCCCAACATATTTCCTTCTGTCTCAAGGACGGTCCCTGCTTTAAATTACTCATGCTCTGTTGTACAGACATGTTAACAGTTGAGTTGCACAAGAACAACAGAAAGTTTGAGATTTTAGATCGTGTGCCAGCTGAGATTCCAGTAAGATTTTACAGGAACATAACACATGAAAAAGTCATCCTGTGCATTATCATTGCTACTTTATTAGAGCAACGCCCATGTGCCCCACCCCAAGCAAGGATTACAGTCTGCTTGAGACTGTGAATATAGAAAGGCAGTTCCACACACTGGATTTGTGAGATAAATATACTACACGTAGAATAGAGAAAAGGAAATATTACCATCAGTATTCACTGATGCTAATCATCCTAGGAAGAGATCCTGTTTCAGGTTGGTATTAAATGTTTAGCTGTGTTTATCACATTTACCTATTTGTTTACTTGGCGTTTACACATACTACTGCAAAAACATGACTTGTCCAAGATGTGGCAGGAGGTCCCAGACAGAGCTGGGAGTTAGAGTGTCATCAGTCACTCTCCAGTGACTGTCCAGTACTTTTATTGCAGAAATCCAATAGTGATGGGTATTATTTTACCCGCAACTTAATGAAGGCAAACAGAAGACACACTAAAACCTTCCTCTGAAAAGGTATGCATCTGTTTCCCTGAGGAAAAGAGATTATCAATGTGTTATTGATACTGGCATGTTTATGGCACACTGCAGAGCGTTTCTAATACTGTTCAGTTAAACTCACTGGTATGTGCACACAGCTAGCGAGTTTGTTGCAATACAGTCTTTATTAAGCACTGTAATGCTATTGTTTGATTTTTTTTTATTCCTTTTGTGATCAGAACAGTTTGGAGTAAGCAAAATAAAAGAAATGCATAGGAAATCGTGCCCTGGTAATAAAATTATTGAGCTCTATTTGCTGAGCATACTGCTTCCCTTCAGAGAAACTTTGTTCCCCAAAGAACCAGAAGGAAAATGTGCTTTCTGGTTTTATTTTCTGTTTCTGTGATGACATTTTAGTGACTGGATTTTTTTTTCCCCAGTTTACACCAGTTTGCACAACTGAAAGATACTCTCTATGTATCGTCTCTTTCATTAATCTTATATCACCAGAAGAGCACTAGGGCTCACACATCAGCGCTGACAGGACAAGAACATGTTATATTCCCCTATAGGCAACATCTGTAGTAGCAAAGCCAAAGTGGAGAGTGATAGTAAACAATATTGACTTTGGGTTTAGAGACTCCTCTTTGACCTTTATTGGTTCTTTTCTTCCAGGGTGCCAGGAGCATCACAAAACTTCCCTTTAAGAGCTTGCTGGGCACAACAGCCAGGCCTTTTGTCCCTAAACATTGCCAATGAATAACAGAGATGTTAGTCAACATACTAAGTCTTAAGGCACATACGCATTTACCCCCTTCTCTCATTTTTCTGAAATCTTTTGATCTTGTTTGAAGCCAAATGATGTATCCTGACACATGAAGTACACTCTGCACTGTCTGCATATTCTCTCTTGCCGGAGGCAGGAGGGTGGAGTGTTTTTATGTGCCTAACCACTAACTGCTGCAGAAATTTTTAAAATCCTACCCGCTTCAGCATGGGCCTAGGGCTGTGTTTTCGCTGGCTGCAATTCACTCCTCAGAAAAATGTTCGGACTTGCTTATAGCTGTATAAATATATCAGGGGAAGGGCTTTATAGACCAGATTCCTGGAGTAAAACCAGTTTGCTGCAACAAAACCTGTCCTTGAGAGATAGATTCTGCTCTCATAATGGTGCAAATGTCCAGAAATTACAGTGAAGTCCCTAGAATGACATCAGCCTGAAGCTATAGCAAAAGCAAAATTTTGTGCCTTTTCTGCTTTACAGCTGGAGCGTGCTTAGACTATCCCTTATTTTTTACTTCAATTTTCAAGGTACCTGTCTTGAAAAGAAAAACTGACATAATTTATTGTAGCTGAGAGGCACTGCAATTTGCCATTACAAAAGATAATGTAAGAGCCAGCTGAGATAGGCTTCCTAGTTCTCACTGCTGCATATGCGAATAACCAAGTGGGTGAGGCACAGTGCTAATAAAAGGGAATGGTATAAGACTGTCTTTTAGTTTTGTGCGTGCTTGTGGGGTTTTCTCTGACATAGTCATGCCAAAAATTGCAGTTTAAAGTCTTTACAAGACTGTACCAGACAAAGGAAACAATAAACAGACCTTCAGTCTTCTTGTCTTTGTTGGAGAACTGATTGATCATTATTTTAAGAAAAGTCAAGCCTTTTAAATCTAAGCCCTTGCCCAAACTAGTCCCTGGTACAGCTTTTGTCGTCTGTGATGGTCTGAGCCTATTTCTGTGTTAAAGGTATTTGGATTCTAGTGGAGCTTGAAGAGTTGTTTCATTTTCTCATGTAGTTAATACAAAAGTTCATTTCATACTGTACGCGTGTAACTCAGGTTGCTCTCGTTTATCCGTGCTACTGAAATTGGTGAAGCTGAAAAAGTGGACATGGTTTATCTGCTAGTGCAGACGAGCTAGTTTGAGAGCAGTATCCCATAGTCTGTAGGCCTTGGGTGAACCCAGTGGATTAAACTGGGGTACCAAACAAGTCACTCTGTGAGCAGGTAAGCACAGGTGGAGGTGCACACCTTACCTTCTTCCTGGACTCCTGGGGATTTCACTTTTGCTGTGAGTGTAGACATGAGTTAGTAGTGTCCATCATCACTTCAGCAGCATCACTGGTTATTGTTTTGGTTTAGAACAAATAACCATTCTACTGAGCACACCTTCTTCCCTTCCAAACTGCAGCATCAGCAAGCAGGATTTAAAAATACACTTCCTTCCTGTTATTAACAGACAAATTAAGTCATTTACCTAAGGCTAGAGAAAGCCTTATAAAGTAAAAATTTAGAGGTCTTTTCCTGAGGATAAAATACAAATGTGGTGTTCATGGGAGTTTTCCATCTCTGAATGCTGCTGACAATAAAGTCACATCTGGAGGCCTGAGACTTCAGTGTGGCAATGTTGTCAGGCACTGACCATGCTTATGTTGCAAACCAGGCTCACAGGTTAATACAGTCATGTGAGAGCTGGCTTAAAGCTCTCTGCTGTTTTCCTGGTCATACAGTTAGTAACTTACATATCGTTTTAAGTGTGCATAGTTGTTGTGATAGGGGGGATATGTCTGTGTATTATTCGTGCAAAAAAAATCACGTGCCTAAGGACAGCTGCCTCAGGATTGTGAGGCAGGAAATTCACCAAGAACTGTGAACAGGCATGAAACTCTCACTTTTTAATATAAAGGTTGAAGCAAATTCTTTAAAAGTCAAAAGACTTAAGGTACTCACAGACAATGGGAACTTAATAAATACTTGCATATCACCCCTCCTCTCAAAATACTCAGCTATAAGGAAGGCAACAAGATTGTCTTCTGTGCCAATTCCTTTAGCAAGTAAAACATACAGTGAAGCTTTTTGACTTCTCCAAGTTTCTTGAGTTAATATGCTGTTTATGCCAGTTATGGCCTATTTCAAAATGGATATTTCAGTGTTTGTGAGCTGTTTTGCTTTTGTTCTAATTATTTCCAAAGTAATTTCAGTGCAAATATTCTATTAAAGTTCGTATCTGAAAAAACTGTATTTTGAGTCCCTTTCTCTACATAGGCAAACAGAAGGAGCTTTACTGATGAGTGTGTAATATTTTCTTGCAACCTCAATGGGTTGAAGTGATTATTCTTACATTATTTTTACCATTGTCGTGTTGCCTTACTGCAGAAGGGCAGCTTAGCCCTTGTGACATTTGAAGTCATTGAGAAACTTCCTACTGAACTGAAGGGAAGCACAACTATGCTGTTGCGATGGCAGAAGTGTGGCATATGGAGTGAGCTAATGCTACGATTTCATGTGGTGCTGAGACACTGGAATTGCAGCTGACTGCATTAACACAAGCGTTTCACACTGTGTTTGATGTGTGAGAAAGCAACCAGTCTCCCTCTCAACACATTAAGGAAACTGTATTTTGGGTGAAGAACATTTGTCTCAAATGGTGTCAAGGAATGCTGAACTAATGCTAAGTGAAGAAAGAAAATTCTTTGGTGAGCCAAGTTAGCAAGTGCTACCCACTTTAACTGGGGACATCTTCCCATCAGTAGCTTTGAGGTTGTGTCCTGGCTTCTGACCTCCATCACACGTATTGATAGTCACTGAACAAAGCTCTCTTCATCATCAAACTCTTTGATGACAGCTATGCCATACCTTTCCAAGTAACACTCCTGCAACTGGAAGTCTTCCAGTATGTTCACAGCTGAAAGAAGAGTTATTCTGGTTTTGATGTTTTAAAATTTAGTGAGTTTTTTCCTTGAGTTAATTAGAGGCATTTTATGGATAACATATGCCAGAATAAGCTATTTCATCATTGTTAAATGCTTGGTGGTAACTCAGTACATGGGTATGCATCGACAAGTTTTCTCTTGAAAGACTCCACAGGAGTTAGATCAGCAGATAGATCACCCTGGAATTTTAGCTAGTGTATACCCTGCCCTTCTTGAGTCTGTGAAACCAGGCATGACTAACCTTAAAACTGTCCAGATGGATGTCTGGGTAGGAAGTCCTATGTGGGATTCATTTTTCTAAGATCAACAGTGCACATATGGGTGCACCCTACTTAATCATGTGTGATCCATGGGTACAAAGAGTAATCAAGAATATCATCACCTGCTCTGCACAGTTGCTGACATCTTTCTTTTCCATTTCAGGGAGGAATTCTGGGTCAGAATTTTTTTTCCTTAAAGCAGGATTCTCACTTCTAAAATCACGACTAGAAGCTGTTAAACTACCTCTGGTCTAACACTTCCTTGCCCTAAGCTTTTATCTCAGACCTAAAGAGACATGTTTTCTCACAAATTTTGCTATAATGCAGGAACTACTACTACTTTGCATTACCAGTTAGTGTACCTAGCTGTCACTGCTGATTTTCTGATGATGTGTTCACAAAAAAAAAAAGACAATAGGCAGAGGTTGGAAATGGCAAAGAGGAGAATCTTTTCTCCAGACAGAATGTTTGTTCCAGTACCCGTTACTGGAAGGTCTTGGTGTTTTGCTGTTGCCTTCTTGAGAATTTTCAGGTTCCACTTAGAACAAATAAGTAGCTCTCCTCACCAATCAATCACATGACATCAGAGTCACTGCACAGCACTGCTGGGAAAACTGCACGTGAAGATGCTGCCCTTGCTGCTCAGTGCTACAGGCAACGTCCCTCAGTTCTGCCAGTCTCGTTATTCCAGATGTAGTATAGATTTTTAACAGTCAAGCCTGCAGTCTAATTTTGACACGACAATCAACCTGAGGTGTAGCTCTCCGGAGAGTCCACCAGGCAGTGAAGAAGTTGAAATGACCTCAAGAAGCTAAAGAATTCATATGTTTTCCTTTTGTCATGAAGCTGAGTCCACCAAGGATACATAGCTGTGCATATTGCCAAATTGCAGAAGCAAGCCAGAATGGCTGTAAGTCATTCTGTGATGCACTCTTAAGACGCCAGTGTGTCACCAGAGGCGTAGGAGCAAAGCCACTGAGGAAGAACAAAATAGTAAGGACTGGTTCATGTGTATGTCATACATAGAAATGTTTACTTTTTCCTTTTCTAAGTAAACCTATGTGCAAGAACCATCCTCACAGATACGATGAAGAAGTTGTAATGACTTATCGTGCAAAATGTGGGGGATCAAACCCCACACCCTAAAGTTGCTGTGATAAACTCTATTGTTGCTATTAAGTATTGCTGCACTTATTTTTGAAGCAGCAAACCCACATGAGCCAATTTAACTTAGTTGATTTCATGGGGATTGATGATTTTATATCAACAACTAATTTAATTAATTTGCAAGAATTTTTTTTCATCTGTATAATTTGGGTAGAAGAAAAATAGGAAAAGTGGGATAAGATTAAATGTTCCTCGTGTGCTTTCTTTGTGGAAAGCAGCTGAGTGGGAGGTGCAGGCTTCTTCAGTGTTTTGGTCCATTAAAGCCATTACTAGAATCAATGTAACTGCAGTCTAAGACTCCCTTTACTTTTATGCCCCACAAATGGAGCCATGTTTGGACTGATGCTGTAAGTGATTAAACGGTGACTTAATATTCATCATCTCTGGCGGAGGATCCCAAGCGGTGGTCACCAAATCAGGAAGCTCTTTCATGAAGAGATGGGTATGTTTTCAAATCAGAGCATCTTTAGAATATATTCCACAAATGAACGTTGACTGTGTTTTCCCACTGATGTTTTAAAAATGCAGATCCTAGGTAAAGTATTAAAAAGTGCATTGAAGGGACAGTCTTAGCATATTCTTTCTAATTCTTTAAAATACTGTTTGCACTTGTCCATAACGGTTCCTGAACACTTGACACAGAAATATTCTGTGAATATTTTGCATGCACACAAGTACATTACAAACAATTCTCTTGTATTTGATCATATGCTTGTTTAATGCCAAGTTGTTTATATGTTGAGAGCTGTACATCCTGCTATTTTATTGTACACTTACATGTATTGCTTCTAGATGCTGGTCTTTTTTCATGAGTTTGTTGTTCAGTTGTGCAGACACTGTGCATTTGTTTTAGGAAAAGCTGAAGGATTTTACTGACACTGCAGATAGCTACAGTAAATGGAACAGAAATAGGAGCATGTAATTCTAATAGCCCCTTTAACACCAACCCAACCATAGTTCACTGCCCTCCCTCCCGTGAGCTGATTGCTCTTGACTCTGGCAATTGCTTCATCTCTGTTTCCATTCCATCTTCTTCCCACTTGGTGTCTGTCTTCTTAAGTTTTCATTATAATATTTTATGTGCATGTATTGGCTTGCTGATTTCTTTATGTTTTGCTTGATTGCATATACTTGGTGTGCATTAGCTACCACAGATGCTATTCTGTCTGCCTCAACCTGTGTACTGAAATGGAGGGGATTGAACCTCTTTATGGATGAGGATAGGGATATATGCGTGCATCGATGTCTCGGTAAGCATTAGGTATTGGATGGACACGGCTGTTTATTGACAAAAGAATTTGCTTCTAGACATATTAAGAACACCAGTTTCCAATACAGTGTTCGTGCCTTCACTGTTAAGGAAATACCTTATGACACTGTAAGTTAAATACTGCCTGCTGGTCAGGTAGACGAGGTTCACAACTGTTTGGCACTGGTTGTCCTTCACCAGAAAAATATGGTAGTTTTTACCTGCAGTTACGAGTTTAAAAGCATTTGAAAAACTGCCAGATTGTTATTATCAAAACAGTAATTAACTGAAGTGTCATGCAGTTAAACTAGACCAGCATGTGATTGACAGCCTTGGACAATGCTAGGAATGAAGTCCCCACTTCAGCACAGTACTTAAATATGCAGGTAGCTTTAAGCATGTGGGTAGTCCCCATGAAGGCTAGCAGTAATTCTCAGTGATCAGAGGTGTAGGAAACTCAGTGTCTGAGAAAAGCTGCAGGAACAGGAAAAGCGCTGTCTGCTGTTGAAAGCCCTAATAGCATATATGGCAACAGCATTCAAGTACATAAAAGGTGGTGGCAAGAAAGGAGATACGTTACACTGGGAATGGAAGAGGGGAAGTCAGCCTCAGCTGAAGCAGGAGATACTTGTTTTGGAACTTCGAGGCATTTTCTAACAGCAAGTATGGTGTGATACAGGCCAGATCAGCTCGGGAGGCTCTGAAACCTCATGGAAATTTTTAAAAGTCTTTTAAAGAAAAATCTGCCAAGAATAGTGTAGGTGGAACTGGATCTTGGGACAGACAGATGGACAAGATACCTAATTAAAGGCCTTTTCAACCTTATTTTCATAGAACCATAGAATCATTAAGGTTGGAAAAGACCTCTAGGATCATCAAGTCCAACCACCAACCCAACAATACCATGCTTCCTAAACCATGCCCTGAATTTTATGTGCTTAAAATTACACATGTACATAAAAATAAATGTAAAATACTCTCACAGTTCCTTATAGGCATAGGCAAATATTATTCTGTCAGAAGGGGGAGCAGTGGATCAGTGTTCTTACTGGGCTCCCTGTCAGTACCTTATCTTCCCAAAAAACTGGATTCAGGGAACTCAATATACCGAACTCCAAAAAATACATACACTTGCTAGTGAGGGTTCTTCAGGTCACCACCTATACTGTATTTTATCCATTATTTTTACCTTTCCATCATACCTACCTAACAGAATTATTTTCTTAGTACAGATTTTTAATACTGGGGGGGGGGGCAGTAAATATTTTGTTTTGAGCTCTTTATGCTGGAAACTAAAAACATCTTTAAGTGTTGCGGTTACAAAGCCTTCAGCTGACAACTTTAATCATGGATGTTATTAAAGTAGAATCCAAAGAGCTGTTCCTTTGCAGGCACTGGGTGAGGAAAGCACCCACCATAACATGCATCTGGCAACCCTGTGATAACAATAAATACACCCAGAAAGATCCATGACAGCAGGAACATCTGAAATACAAAACATGTGGAGTGAGGATGAGCCCAGGAAGCCTTGATTTTATTAAGACTGTGTGTTATCACAGGTCTCACAAGCTGAACTTCTGATGGAAGCAAATTAATGAGAATCTGAATCACTGTGAAATGAAAAGTTTGAATAACAACTAAGTTTCCAGCCAGTCATCTTGCTGAGAAGAAGTGACACACAATAAACCTGGCTTTTGGGAAAGGCAATACTTTTATGCTTTGGATAAGAAACAGAATTTTTCAAGCAGAGACATGAAAATAGAGACGGGCACAGTCAGAAGGTTCAGAGCCAAGTCAGAAAAACTGCCAGAAACTGGAAGCAGAGGTGACTTAAATAGCCTGGATCCAAGTTTTGAGTGTTCACTTGCAAATGTCTTACTCAGAACTATTTAAAAAATAATCTGCTAGTCTGAAGTCAGTGTTCAAGCCCTGGTGTAAGCAAGGCATTGAAAATAAAAGCTTCCTTTTTCCCCAGGGTTCTGCCCTACCAGCTGAGCATCTGGAGCACAGCATACCTGCCATTATGCCACCATTTCTCCTTTTACTTTTGATTTTAAATACCTTCTTGGCACTAGAGAAAAGCTGGTTTGTAAAATGAGATCCTCTTGCAGGCAACATTATGTGGAGGAGTGATAGAATCACTGGTGATTTACTGACTTGATCCCCATTACTGGGGAGAGCAAGGAGTAAAAGAGTAACGCTAAGCCTAGGAGCCAGACTATGTAGAGGCTTTCCCAGTAAAGCCAGCTACTGTTCATTATCTTTCTCTGAATAGTCCTGGTGTATATCTTTGTTGTTTTACTCATTGCAACTGAAATTGCAATACTCACCTTTTGCAAAAATGGTGAGCTGTTCCAGGAGAAGCCCCATTGTTCCCGGCAGTGTGACCCCGGCTGTCTTAGGATCATCTTTTCCTTGCAACCATCAGCAGAAATATGTGAAAGAAGTCAGCAGTTAAAATGAAGAAGCATTCCTGCCTAGCTCCATAGGAATATGAGTTCTGCTGAAAACAAAAACTTCCCAATCAGCTTTGGCATGTTGGAGAGCTGGCCCTACAGTTGTCACCTTAACATTGTCATTTTGATTTTAACAATGAGTTACGGATCAATTAGGTGAACTGTGATAGATGCAGTAACTTGGGACATCTGGGTTCTAACTGTGCATGAACTAACTGTAAGACCATCATGCATGAATGAGCCACATGATTTCTATAGAGATTTTTACTATTTTTACTACTACTACACTTCCACAGACTGCATTGTACCTCTGTGTTCTTATGAAGCAGGAATAAATAATATCAAAGAGCCGCAGGCCTGCACTTACCTATTCTGTTCTCTTCTGGGTCACAAATCTTCTCTTTGCTTATACTTCAACAGTTTTTCGTTGGAATTAGCATACTACTTGTGGTTTTGTATGGCGAAGGTGTGTCTGGCTAGAGATTTGCTTGCAGAAGCATAATCTCTAATGAAAAGTGAGAAACTTGGAGAGGTGTGAGGGAATGGGAGCATAAAGAAAACAACTATGAATGGTGCTGAATACTGCTTTTAACCCACATAAGAAGAAAGCTGCAAACTAAAAGATGTTCTAGATTAAAGAACAGTAAGGAATCATGAAACAGATTTGTTAATGAGCTGCCAGCTATTACTTTTAACTTCTATAATACTGCTCAAATATTTACTCTCATTCTAACTATTGATACATGGTGTGTCTCTAATTACTCTATAACTTCAGCCACAGTTTTCAGATTTAACGAATGTCTGTTCATAATTAAGTCAGAGTCAAGGCAAAAAGGAGTGTGCAGGGACTGGCTTATTTTAACCATTATAGCTGTGTTTTATGAATGGTTTCTGAAGAGAAATGCTGAGCCTATGTTGCGACTATTCCCTGTGGGTCTGGTCTGTTGTTCTGTCTTGGTGGAAACATTTGTATGATCAGGAAGTCTGTGCCAGGGTGTCAGATGTAGATGTGAAACTTGACTATGATAGTGAAGTGCTGGCATATCAAAATAGAAGGAAGCCCACAGATGCTATGATCAATTTCAACACAAGAAGATATAGATGAAAGGTACTGTGAAAGAGACAAATAATGAGTATTTATAAAAATCCATATATAACAAGAGAATGTGAGAAAGGTAGACCTTGTACCTTTCGGCCAAGACCTTAAAAAAAGATCCTAGTGTGGAACAAAGTTGGATCCCAATTTCAGTCTGTGCCAGCTTCCTCATGAACAGAGTGAAATCTGTATTACCTCCAGGATAACCACCATGGAGCAGGCAGCACGCTGTAGGCACTTTACTCTCTTCAAACCTTTTCAATGACCAGGTTGAAAAGACCCCTATGCTTTGTGCAAAGCTGATAGAAAGGTGTCTTTTTGTAAACAACCAGTTCACCTTGAAAGTCAAGACAAAAATATGTCCTAGACAGACACCTATAACTTCTCTATTGAAAGAGATCTTAGCAAACTCTGACTCAGCTTCAGTTCTGCTGGAGAGTATGACTCCTTTAATGCCTGTTTTTGATGTGTTCTTGTGGAGTCAAGGGTTGCTTATCATGCCCTGCTATGGCATTTGTAGCTTTTATTACTCATGAGAGATACTTAAAACTTGTTGAATTTGTTTGTTCTATACAGTGTATCTGTTGTTATCTTTATTGAAGGATTGAAAGTCTGACATATAATCATTCAGTCCATCCACCTTATTTCATTTCCTAAGAAACTGGTTGATGAATTTAAAATGGCTAAAGAGTTTTGTCATATGGATTAAAGACACAAAATTAGGAGGAGAAAGATACTGCACTGGTACACAAGTGATTTAGACCCTGTGACCAAATCCATCACAGCCCAATTTGATGTCTTCCACTGTGAACCTTCCATCCCTCTGTTGAGGACAAAAGCGTTTGCCTTGCTTTCTGATCTGTAGATCAAAGCTTCTGTGGATGCGGTGTTGAAACCGGGATATGAGCTTGTGAGTTGTATCGCTTTAAAGAACTTCGGTCAGAGTTCTCTTTTTATTCAAGGTGCAATAAAAATGAAGTATTTTTCTTACTCTCTCACATATCCTCCCTACATCCTTGCCATAGGCCCTGTGTGCAGTATAGAATATAGCAGTTTTGGACTTTATAGCCTCTTTGCTTACTGAAAACAGCATTTTTAAAAAAAAGTCTTTAGAACTGCTGCATCAGTCTTTTATTCTGGACTCAGCTTTTTATTGGTGCTATAAACTACATACTTCTTACTTGCAATAATCCAGTTCTTCCTTTTATCAGTATTTACTGAGCTGAAGAGAGTGGGGGGGCAGAGGAGGTGTGAGTTAGAAAAGGTATACATAGCAGCCTACAAAACACGTATTTTAATTGATACTGTTACCAGTGTAATAGCTGACATTTCTGGATAAATGAATATTATTTCTGCCATTAATAAATGCTTATCAAAACAGGTGTTATGCACAACTTACCCCCTCAGTAGAGATCTGAGGGTGCATTTGCTTGCCTCAAGGGAGTGAATATCCTTCCAGCAGAACTCAGTAAGGATGGTGATCTTTTTTTTTTGGATAAAATAGTCAGAAAAGCTAAAAGTCTTAGCACTTGTAAATTAAAGGTTCATGTGTTAAATCAAGGAGTAGAAACAATGCACTGTAAGTTAAAGAAGCGGTTCCATTTTGTCAATAAAGAGTAGCTCAAGACACAGTTGAAGTGAAGAGACCAGGGAAAGGTACTGAATTTGAAAAACTTCAGTAGAATAGCTTACACAACCCTGTTGCCAGTCACATGAATTGAAATAACACCTTCCCTCCTATGACCACAAAACTTAGGAATTAATAATTTCCATAGCTCCGTGCTGAAAAGAGAAGATGAGGAAAATTTGTGAAAGAAGTAGAAAAAGGACAGTTAATATCTCTATCTTGATGACAGAGCAGTGAGGGACTTCACAGTTCTTGAAGAAGGGAAGAGAGAAAAAAAGTGATGGAGGCATAATTTCAGTAACGTAGGAGAATGCTTCCAAAGAAGAGACAACTGAAGAAGTGTTACTAGCTCTCAATGAGATTTACTCATTCTTTACTTGAGCATTTTTTACAGTGTGAGGGAGTAAGGTCTCCAAAGCAGTCGCCAACCTCAGTACTGAGAACACGTACAAATCTTGCAGCTGCCACGTGAGGTGTGTTCTGGAGAGCGACTTTACCAAGAGCCTCGTGTCCCATCTTGTGCTTGCAGTCCTGCAGGAGATCAGCAGTCTTCTAGCCATCTATATCGGATAATAATATTTTATGCCCCTGGAATGTATCCTCTAATAAAGGAGTGCCATTTAAATTGGGGCTTTGCAAGCCTGCACATGGCAGATGAGGCAGTGCCCCAGGAAAAGCAGGTGCAGCATGACAGCAGCCAGGAAGGCGGATTCAAGCCTTTCTGAAGACTAGTGCAGCAAATAAATAGAAGTAGAAATAGAAATAAAAACTGTTTCACACACCTTCTTGCCACCAGCAGTTATAGCAAGTGATATGATGTCACTTTCAGAGACAAAATCAGATCCAGATTGTTCCTTTATAGCGTGTGGTGTTAACCCAGATCTAAAGAAATGCAACAGAAACAAGCACAATCCAGCTTTACACTAATGAAAATCAGCCTCTTGATTTAAAACTCTCTTGCAATTTTCAGATAAGCATATTTTTGGAAATTGATTTACAGTTGTAAAGCACCTGGGAGAACAAAAAGCTGATGTAAGCTGAAATACCCATCCCTCATCATAATACTGAACTTTACTGTGATAAATGCCAATCTGTGATAAATCCCTAATGATCAATGGCAATAAACAGGGCCCACAACAGAGCATGTTCCCCTAGAGGGAACGCCTCAGTAGCCCAGCAGGGACTTTTCATTTTGTTGTTTACTTTGGCTGTGAAAAGTGAGCACCACCCTGAAATGCTTGAGAGCCTAATCACAGGAAGTACCTTCCTAGCAAAGAAGGGGAAGGACCACATGGCTGTATAAGTTGACAGAGACCATCTCTGGAACAGAAATCTTGTAGACTTCTGTAGTCTTCCATTCAAAGTCTGACTCAGGAGATTTACAGAATGGCCTCATTCTTCATCGTGCTTGGGCCTGGGGGATAGTCAGAACTTCCCAGGATATACAGAGCACAGCTCTTCTAACATGTTTGTACAAAACCACTTTTTTCCCTTCAGAAACATTGCTACCTAAACCTTTTAAAGAAACATTTTCTGAGAGCCCCTTCAGCACAGGACAGACTGCCTGATCACAGGATTAGAGAGAACAATGTGAAAATCACAGCTTTAAAGCACTAAAGAGGTGTTTGCATACTCCAAGTGGATATGTTCCACTGGGCTGGGCTTCTCTTGCTTCCCCACAAAAAATCAAAATGCCTTGATTTCAGTTTGACACGGATTTCAAACTAAGGGAAGACTCTTACCCTATCAGCATTCATATAGTGCCAGACAGTATCTGCTACATCATTTGATCAGAGGAGAGTTCAAATACAAAGGCAGAAACTCAGAGAGATGAGTTACTACTCTTGAATCTTATCTAAGATTGGCAGATTCACTCAGATTCCTGGCAAAACTGAGTGAAAAATCAAGCCTCATGATTGTACATGAGATGCATGTTTTAAAAATGTTTTATTTGCCTGTTAATGGAGTGGAAATCTGGATATAAAAGCTTTGTGCTTTCACAGTCCCCTACCCTTTACTATAAAGAGTGATCCCAGAAAAATGTTTTGTGGGAATAACATCCAAGTGTTACTACCCTTCAGATCTGGAAAATCAGCCATTTTATGCTTATCTTATAATTTCTGGGTTTAGATTGTACCAGCCTCACTTAGCAGTGACTTTCTTCAAGTTCTGCCTAGAACGAGACTACAGCTTGAAAACTTTAGCAAAGAGCATTCGGAAATGGATCTATTTAAGCAAACATATTTGGAAGAAATGCGTGGTTTTCTTTGTTTAATTCTTAGTGGGAGGGATTTTAATTTTAAATTATAAAAATTTAAAAAAATGTTTTAAAATGTTCTAAAAAGCTTTGATTTTTAAAAAACCGTTTACTTTGGGGCAGCCTGTATTCTGAATGATTCCTCTGGCTGCCCTGGGAAAAAAAGAGGAAAGGAATGAAAAGAAATTTTCCACTTTCTGTCATTTTCAAACTCTGTTGGAAACAAAAATAATTTTTTTTCTTGTGAACTTTTCTATAAAGTGGTGTGAAAAACAAAATTGATGGAGTTTTCAGCAAGCTAATGAATTTGTGCCATCATTTATTTCCTCTATTGTAAACAATGGAGAGATTATCCTGGTTCTGGATCTGTCTTTTTTCCCCCTTCTCCTTACTGCCATATACTCTTGAGGAAGACCCCATCCCTCTTTAAGCCACACAGAAACTGCAGTAATGTTGCTGGAGTACAAAACCAGTCTTGGCCCGTTGTATTCAATGTCCTTTTGTTTTCTAATTGCAACTTACAACAAAGGCAGTTTCATGATCAACATACAGATGTGCACAGACATGCCAACAAACACAGACATGTCATCCAGGGGCTGCAGAAAGCCTGCTGTATACAAACATAAAAAACAAAAAGCTCAAAAACTTGATTTGGCTATTTATTTTTTTTTAATGCTTTTATGTTTCCTAAAGTGGCAGACTGGCATGCCATATAGATGGGGCACAGTAAAGACCTGTGTTAGCTAAACAGACTGAGTTTGAATCATTATTTACTTTCTACCCTTAATCCAAAATGGCTAGGTACTTCCCGTGTGCTAGGAAAGATCCCTGCAGAAGGGATCAAACCATACATAGTACAGGTTGTTGTGCTGTATGTTCTGTGCTTTTAACATGTTTTCTCTGATCTGATACAATAGTTCCCAGTCTTTCTCAACTTGCAGACATCTAAAGATCTTTGAAGGGAAGGGAAAACCCCTCCATTGTAGACTAAAATAATTTGGCAATATGCTTCTTTTACTTACCAGAGGTTCCTCAGAAAACCTGTAGTTGAAAATGGTGGGTGATATGTACTTCATCCACAATGGGCCCCAAACTGTCAGGTTACAAAACAGAAAAATGAACATGTTGAATATACATTTGAAATCCCCTTATACATCAATTCTTTTTTTCCCTGAGTGATCATTTGCTTCCATGCTAAATCAGAAGCCCTGATAATTGAAGCTTGTTCTCTGGTGATCTGCAAAGCCGTATCGTTGATAAATTTATTAGAAGATGTGTTCGTTGTGCTTGCCGCATCCCTTGAGTCATTGACGTTCGCTCCACATACTTGGTTTTGTCTGAGTCTAGGAAACCAGTAGTTTGAGTTCACTGTATCAACGCAGCATTTAGGACAAGCCAAGTTCTGGAGAAGATACACTGCAAAATCCCTTACATATTGGTTAGAAAAGCTTCAAAGCAGCTCCAAAGCTGCTAGGCCTTTTGGGATATGTGAAAACTAGTGAGACCTGCTTACATTTCACTGTGCATGCTAGATCAGTCTGGACTGCATGAGCAAAGCACTGCTGATGCTTGGGGCCTGCCCCCAAGCTGCTCTGGAGCTCAGGCTACTGCTCTCTCTTTGCACAAACGTGTGTGTAAACAATGTGGATAATAAGGAAATTATTATGAAAGTGAAGTTAAGTCTTGACAATATAGATATGGCTAGAGAGCTTGGGGATGGGATAGAGAAGATGTACCACACTCGGTATAGACTCAGTTGCAGTTCAGCAGTCCCTGCAGCAACAGTTCTTGTGCTTTCTTCCCTTATTGCCCCTGCAGTGGTCCCCAGTGCTTCATCAGGTTTCCTTGGCCTGGGTATGAGCTATGGGCTTTATGCAGAGCCTTGTGTTTAATTTCATTCTCTGTGCCCTGGTACATTCAGGAGATGTTCCTGCACTAGGTACAAACTCACCTGAGTGACAGGGCATCAGTGCCACTTCTGTTCCTAAAGTCTCCTGAAAATCCTTTCTGGGCTGTGAAATAATACTTGATCCAAAAATGACCCTTTGAAACTTAGCAAGGAAAAGGACTTGCAGGGCAGGAATGTATAGAGCTGGAGAAGGGGAGAGCAAAAGAAAACTCAGAGACCCTTCAGTCACCCTCCTACGCATATTGCATCCTGCTAATGAGAATCCCTCTCTCTATATAGGAGGTGAGTTGCTGCAAGCTGTAGTTTAGCCCAGCAGAGATTTTCCATCAGGAATTTTTTGCCAATGTGTGTTTTGAATTTTCTGTCAAGATGGCAGGCAGAAATCAGGCTTACTTGCCAACACTCATCGTTTTCTGAGGCAGATCTCCAAGATAAGTGTTGTCTCCAGCTTTCATCCCATATGCACTGCTGCAATGCGATTCTCCATGTGTTGCCTTTTGTGATGGTGCTTAAGCTTGCAGGCGTTGGACTGGCAGCAGGTAGGACTGGCTGAATTGTTTGTTTGAAATACTAATTGCTTGGAATTTTGACTGTGCATATGGCTGGTGAGCAATTCACAAATCAAATCTTGTTTTCTTTGGGGCTGCCAGAAAAGCTTTTTTTTGGATGCTGCCAGTTCTTTGTAAACAGTTTGCTTTGACTTTTCTCCATTTTTTATATTGGCAGCACCACAGCCAGGTCATCTGGCATTGACTGTCCCTTTTGGTCCCTTTTGCTGCCTTGCTGACTGAAACATGTGATATGTGAGGTTAGCAAATAAAGCATTTTCTGGTGCATATATTTTGTCTAAAAGACACTGGTGCTAAAAGTGTTTTATGGATTCACAGGTGGGTTTGCAAACTGTCAGTAGTTTTCTAAAAGCTAGGGGATAGGAAATGATTTGATCCTGTGAATCAAATTTTGCGTTCTCTTAAATAAAATACTCAAGGACTGGTTTCTTTTGTCTTTGACCAAGCACGTTGGGCAGTGGGCTGATTGTAAGTAACTAGCAGCATCAAACAAGAGACTCAGTCCAGCTCATAGCTCTGGCACTGTATGCAGCGTGTGTCGTGGGCAACTCCTACCTAGAGGACAAAGTGAAAGGGATTATTCATCTTGTCAGCACTGGGAAGGAGGGGAGCCTTATAGATGAAAGTTACTTAGTTTACACTCACAGCAATACCCCTCAGTGTGGCAGTGATCAGGACCATCTGCTTCACAGCTGTGTTCCCTGGCGGATGCTGTGGTTTGCCAGACAGCTGGGTTAGCTCCCTAATTGCCATGGGTGAGGGAGGAGTGGGGAGAGAGAGGAAAAGGGAGAGAGGGGGAGAGATGACAGCAGGTCACCTTTGCAGACAAAGGTTAACATCCCAGCCTTGATGCCATTAGAGGTGAGTCTGACGTGGGTAATAACTCCTGGCTCTGCCAGCCAACTCCTGCTGTACAACTCCTGACCTGCACCAAGATGTAAAATGTGCCCAAGCATCAATGCGCATAAAAAGCTGCATGGAGGACGGGGGGGGGTGGTGGTGGTGGTGGCTTTAAGAGGTGACGGGTGTGTTTTGCCTGTGTGTTGATCTGTCTCTCACCAAAGTTTACATTATCAGGAGCAGTCCTAGACACACAAGACAAGGCACAGGTCCATGCCTAGCCCTTGGGCAGGGCTGCTTGCTAGTAACTATTAGGCAGTTGTATTGCAGAGCGCCAAAGTGGCATCAGGGTCCTGGTGTGTGTACAGGCTTGTCTCTGAGCAGAGGTAGATATCTGTCTACAGCTACTGAAGAGCCCCACTCCTCCTGTCTATAAGGTAGTAGTAAAAGAAATGAGCCCAAGCCTTCAGCCACCTCCTCTCAGTCTCTGTCCCCCACCAGAACAGCCCAGGCCCTCCTCTCTGGACCAGTACAATTCAGTTTGTCCTGCACTGTTAAGGAACCATTTTTTTAAATGCTCCATATACATATATAGCTTTATTATAATTATTGCTATTTATTATTTGCACTGTGATAAACCTTAGAAGCTGTAGCAAGCCTCATGGAATGCCATATAAAGCCAGAAGGAGAGTGGAAAGACAGTCCTTAGCTGTACAGCTTTCGTATTAATGAATACAAACAACCAAGACATCTTTTGATCGCTGAAGTCTCTTGAGACCTGGGAGATGGAGTTAGCGACAGATTTTTGCATCCTGACATTGCTCACCTCCCAGCACCCCAGAGCAATGATCAGTTCCCCATGAGGCTTTTATTCATGCCCGAGGTTACTCATGGTGAGTTTCTCAATTGATGTGCAAACCATGGACTCAGGGCATTGAGTCAAGGGAGTGACTCAATGGAGTTACTGGCTCTGGTTGGTTCAGCAGCTGCCCAGCTCCATTCTGTAAAACCAAGGCACAGAGGTAACTGCAGTTGCTACCCAGAAATAGGTGTGGTTTCTTCTTCCCTGTGCAAACCATCCTTGTGTGGGCCTGCACTATTCCAATCAGCTTCTTGGCTGATGCACTAGCTGCGTAATTTATGTGTCAATCAGGACAGAATTATCAGACCAATGTACACCTTATCCTGTGCTGCACAGCTCACTTTGAAGTTGAAGATAACAAGTTGTCATCACTAGGCTGTTTCTAAATCATGAACACACCTTAAGCTGCTAGAGGAAGGCCATGACAAAACCAGCTGGTTCAGCTTTGAGACTCTATCTTCGAGGTGCCCTTGCAGAGTGAGAAGTGATTCAGATGTGCTGTAGCACAGCCCCCTTCCAGGTGCAGTGAATGTGCAGTGTAGAGTTCTCAACTTTTCTAGTGCCAGCATCAGCTGCTGTAAACTTGGAACATCTTTCACCGGAGAAAATGTCTTCAGCTATGATTTGATCTCTATAGCTGCCAGACTGAGGCATCAGCTGAAATCTCAAAGTCTGTGCAGCTTCCTCCTGTGGTGGGAAGAGGGAAAGCAGCAAACTCTGCATCTGGTAGAACATTCCCAGGTACCCCCAGCAGCAGTGCGGCTCCATACCTACAGACTTCACCTTCAACAGGCAAAACTGAGCAGGATAGATGGGGGAATGGGAGGATGGTAATTGTTCCTTCCAAGAGGAGCTCAAGCTGTCCCTCCTACTCTAACCACCAGTCCACACACCACCACTGCTACTGCAGAAGTGGCAGCTGACGACCTGAAGCTAGGTCTGTTGCAGTTCATTCCACTGTGCCAGCTACACAGACACCTGACTTCCAGTGGCTCTGACTAACTGAGGCAACCACTGACTTCAGTAAAAGGTGAAGCAGCTCAGGACCCCTCTAAATTATGTCCTTGATGTTGACACCTGAAATTAGGAACGCAAATGAAGTAATCAGTGTCTTTCATCAGGCCACATCCTCAACTTCATCTTCACCTAAATTTCCTCTTTTTAATGCAGAGTCAGTGGTTCTCAAGATGTGGTTTATATTCTATTTCCTTTTAAGGCACCTCTATGTCATATCCCACCATCACCTTCTCTTTCTTTCCAATAAGAAATTGGCAAAATGACTCATGAAGAGATGCTCCATGAACACTTTGTTCTCAAGAAACTTTAAACCAGTATATTTTTTACTGACAACATTTTAGGGAATAAAGTACTGTATTTTTTCTTATTTTATAAAAATTGTGATGTCTACCTTCTCTTTATACATAAATAAAGAAAACTGGTAGGCAAAAGTAAAGAAGGGAGAAAATTCCTCCAGTTCTGAGGACATTATCTTAAAATGTGAGGTCCCATCTCTTGCTGCAGTGAAGTCTGTTTGCCATTCCGGTGAGTCTCTCTCATACTGACGGGTCTTACAGAGCTAGAATAGCCCAGTGCATTCTGTGCTGTCTTTTCTTGAACAACTTCTGTCTGTGGGCAGCCAGGGTATATGTGAAGCACACACCTGTGGAATGTGCTGGAAGCAGACTGTCATGGTTTAACCCCAGGTGGCAACTAAGAACCACGCAGCCACTTGCTCGCTCCCCGCTGGTGGGTTGGGGAAGAGAATCAGAAGGGTAAAAGTAAGAAAATTCGTTGGTTGAGATAAAGACAGTTTAATAGGTAAAGCAAAAACTGTGCACTCAAGCAAAGCAAAACAAGGAATTCATTCACTGCTTCCCATGGGCAGGCAGGTGGTCAGCCATTGCCAGGAAAGCAGGGCTCCATCACGCGTAACGATTACTTGGGAAGACAAAACGCCATAACTCCAAATGCCCTGCCTCCCCTTCCTTCTTCCATGTCCTGATTTTGGCTGGGATAGAGTTAATTTTCTTCACAGAAGCTAATATAGTAGATAGTAAAGCTAGTAGCCAGCTTTATACTGGCTGAGCATGACATCATATGGTATGGAATATCCCTTGGGTCAGTTGGGGTCAGCTGTCCCAGCTGTGTCCCCTCCTA
The DNA here is from genome assembly GCF_949628215.1 of Phalacrocorax aristotelis. Lineage (NCBI taxonomy): Eukaryota > Metazoa > Chordata > Aves > Suliformes > Phalacrocoracidae > Phalacrocorax > Phalacrocorax aristotelis. Next base: position 9,862,655 of record NC_134287.1, on the reverse strand, counting down.
ACTCCTTGTGCCCCCCCAGCCCACTCGCTGGTGAGGTGGGGTGAGGAGCAGAAATGGCCTCGACTCTGTGTAAGCCCTGCTCAGCAGTAGCTAAAGCCTCCCTGAATTATCAACTCTGTTTTCAGCACAAATCCAGAATATAGCCCCACACTGGCTACTATGGGGAAAATGAACTCTATCCCAGTTAAAACCAGCACATGACATAAAATGAGATGACCAAAGTGCAGGTTTAAAGTGCAATGTGTCATGTTCAAAACGCTAAAGCCACTTTTGTCCTTTTGGTCAAGGCTTAAGCCTAGTGCAGTTTGGCCAGGTAGGTTGAGCTCTACACCTCTTAATAATTTAATTACCACAGTTTCTTTAGACAACTAAATGTCCTTTGATTAGTGTTCAGAAGGCAGAGTGCAGGGAGGAAATTATGCTTCAAAAATATCTGACTAAAGATAAATATAAATACAAGTTCTGGGATTTAGGAGATGCATGGATGAATTCGGAAGAAGACTGGATCCCTGTCTACAAACACAGGGAATAGCCTCTGGAGCGGCAGTGTAGTGCTGTATAGCAGCCATGTCCCTACACACCTTTGGAAATTTTCAGTATGGAACTTAAAAGAACAGAGGGTGATCTTGACAGTACACAGCTACAATCCCTCAAAAGGTCTGTGCAAAAATACACATGAAGCACCTTTCCCATTCAGTGGTATGAATCTGTCAAAATCTGTGTAGGGTGAGAGAAGCCAAGCTGGATTCTGATTCTTATAAGGAAGCACGGGTCACCGAGTGACACTGCCATGCCCAGTAAGAGGAAAAATCTTTACACAAGGTACAGTTAAGCTGTCAAAATCTTTGCTGTAGGACATTGCACATAATAAAATGTTGTGTAGGTTCAAAAACTAACTGGACAAATTAATGGAAAATATCCATCAAGTAATGATTGTAGTGCTGGTGCTTTTGACTTAGGAAGTCTCCAGTATACACCAGGAAAATATCTGCATAGGCTTGTTCTGTTCACATAGTCTTCCCAGGGCTGTTAAAATGGGCCATGGTAGAAGACAGGGTCGTGAGCTAGATGGATTTTTGCTTTGACCCACCGTGGCTGCTCTTCTGCTCCAGTTCCTATTCAGTGAGTAGTCTGTAGGTGGTATAGACGGAAGAAACTCTGTTCCTTACTCAGTTTGGTGTATTTTTATTTATTAATAGTGCTGCCTTCTGAATAGAGCATAAATATCTATGGTTTGGCAAGACAGTTCAGACCACTGACTCGAGCGATTTTCAGCCAGTTTGTACTACTAGCTGGGAGTTTAGCCCTTTGTATTGCAAGCTGCAAAATATGCTCAGCTTGCAGCCAGCTTTGCAGAGACATCAGCAGGTGCTGTGCAACTTTCTGTAAGAAAATACCAAACCAGATTTCAGATCATGGATCAGAAAGTGTGGCCATAACAGTTCATTTTCCCTGATATAAGCCTTCATACCTTTGTCTGTCTGGCATCTAAATAGTTAATCTACCTGAGCTAATAGGTAGGAGCATTTTTGCTTTCAATAAAGTTTGATTCCTGGAGGCAGATCTTTTTTTTCCAGTGAGTGTCAGATAATTGGAAGGGTAGGGTGAGGCAGGAAACCACGACACGCCTTTGTTGGGACTTGTTTAAGAGCACGAGAATAGAAAAGCACAAGAAGGGTGAGAATAAGACAGGTTAAATAAAGAAGAGGTGAATGTTTTTGGATGATCACTCAGATTCCGCACACCTTTGGAAAGACGTGATATAAAGTGTAGGAGGCAAATTTTGGTAGAAAGGAACAGTTGAGGAGAAAAACAGATTTTCAGTTCAGTAACCAAAGCACTCCAGGTAAGTTACATTATTAAAAAAAAAAAGAGAAGAAAAAAGTATCCTGTATTTTCTTTCTTCCAGATTCCTTGCAGAACAAGGCTGTATTCTCAAGCAAAATAGAGGAGGTGTTACATTTTTCTGTGGGGAATATGATGTAAAAATAAGATTGTGTAAAAGCTGGGTCATTTTGGTTTTGTGTTTGTCAGTGAATATACCTCTTTTAAAATGCGTATCAGGTGAAAGGAGCATACCTGCTGAGAGATAAGAAATGTGAAGCCAGGCTGTAGGTACCTGTTTAATGCATTTTCTGAAACTACCATGCAAATAGATAAAGTTTAGCTGAATGTTCTGTAAGGGAACCAGCATGGTAAAATGCACATCATCTGTTGGCTGTTTTTAAAATTGAGCAGAACTGAAATGTGCTGGAGGAATAACGCTTGTAAATTGAAGCTTCAGATGGTGGGTGCAGGATGTAATATTAAGGAATTTATATCTAGTCCTGAGAATGTCTGGAACTGCTTCTGAGTGAAAGTTTGTGTTGCTATGTGCAAGCTTTGCTTTGTCTCAGACAGGTGGGTTTATTTATCAGCAGTGACTCGCTGATTATGGACTCTGGGTGACATTTTTATCGTAGAAGATTAGGAGGCACTGTAAGGTGTTTTTGAAGCTTTGTCACAATAAGCCAGAAAAGTGATTTGAGAATCAGTTTGAATCCTTTCTGCAGCAAGTCTAGCAATTTGAATGTGGTGGCATAAGGTAAAAGACTCATCTTCTTTTCCTGTCTTTGGACTGACTTTTAGAGTGACTATGGGGAGGTTGCTTGTTCTTCTGTGACTAGTTTCTTCATCTGTGAAATGGTGACAGCAGCATTTTCCTGTTCTGCAAACATTTTCTGTGTAATACCAGATTGTTTGTCTCCCTTTCTGTGCTAGAGGCGAGAAGCTTGTGCAGGTCAGAATGGCCTTGCTTTGGCCTGTTTCTCTTCAGGTAGCACAATTAAGTAGGCATGGTGAGGACACATTTTTGAAAGGAAGGCACCTGGCAGTGCAGAGTGAAGTCTGGGCGGTGCTCCTGCTTGTGCTCTGGGAAATGAGCACATATTGGTGTCAAAGAAGCCAGGACAGTTGAGGGCTTGTGGGCAGAGCAGAATTTGGTTCCTACAGCACATCCAGGCTTTGGTTGGGCATCTAACCTGCTTCCCTGGCATTAGCATCACCTCAGTAAGTCTACAAAATGAACAGATTTGGAAGCATGATTTGGTTGATTTGATTCTGACTGTGCTGGTGTTAGTAGAATAACTGGAAAGGAACAGGTTTTAAAGCAGAATGAGAACCTCAGATTCCTAGACTGTGGGATAAAAGAGAGATAAGGGGCCATTTTTGAAACAGTTCTATTAGTCCCAGGACAGTGGCACCTGAAAGGCTTGATTAAGAGGAAGGGGTACCCTAAGGGACATTTTATATGATGGGAGCCATGGCATTTGCTTTTAACGTAGTCAGTGAGAAGGTTTGGAGGTATCTACTGAGTCTCAGAGTATTTGTGATCAAAGGGTTCCACTGACATTAAATATTATTAATCTCAGCACCTGCTGGTGGTGTTTCTCCTAATGGACTGTCTCACAGCAGGAGCCTTATTAATGAAGGGAGGAGAGAGCTGAAAGGATGTGCTGTGAGAGTGTAACAGCATTCTGACATGAAAACTAGAAGGACATGGTGGAGGAATAAAAGAATCTGAAAGGTGCCTGCTTTCATTTTTCCATTAAAATATGTCTTTGTGCCTATTCCCCTCCCCTTTGAAAAATGTAAGTAATAAACTTTATTACCATTGCACACAATACCTAACTTCTATAATAATAAGAGGGGTTTGCATGTCCCATCTCAGACTGGCTTAGCATCCTTGCCAGTGAGCTGCACTACAGTCAGGTGGAACAGGGGGCACCCTGCAGTGTCGGGCTCATATGGAAAGCACAGATCTAAGCATGCCTTGCAAATCTGGGCAGATATTACTATCCTGCTTTTCAGTGCTATACAGAGGGGAAGCAGTGTGCACAAGTATGACAGTGTTAGACATCTCCTGGTTCCTAGTGCCATTAAGGTCTGCAAGTTCCCTGTTTTTGTGGGTGCCACAAGCACACTACAACTCCTGAGCTTATGTTAAAGCGGCCATAGGGTTGCCCTGTCTTATGCTGCCTGCACTGTTTGAGAGTAATCCCACTTCACAAGTTCCTGCTTGTTGCTCAATAATAATTGCAGGTGACTTCTCTGATTCAACAGCACTATTGCTTTGCCACAGACATAGCCCACAGGTATGTCTTTGTGAATCCAGATAGGAGCTGGTGAAATGAGTCAGTCCTGGCAAATAATGGAAATCCAGCTCAGTCAGCCTGCTAGAGCCTGGGCCGGCTCTTGTATTCACGTGGCAAACACACGCAACATAGATCAAAATGCACCATGTGCTGGGGCTGGGCTGCGGCAGGTGTGGCTCCAAAGATGTGGTTTAACCTCTTGTTACTTTTTTTTTGATTGGTATCAGAACAAGATATTCCCCTTCCTCATGGGAAGGCAAAGATGCAAAAGACGCATTCATTCCATGGTGGTGCTGGCCTCTTCCAGCATCGATAACCAGCACTGTTTCCCAATAGCAGAAAGGAAGTGGAGTTTGGGGGCTACAGAACAGGAGGAAAGCAGTTTCAAAGAATAAAGCTGTGGTCCCTGCCTAAAACACTGGCAAAGCCAGCAGTGCTGACATCTGGACAACAGCTTTCAGCATCTTTTTAGGGAAGGAGCTTGCAAGATGCTTCCAGTGTTGATGCAATAAGAAAAAGTAGCAGAGATATTGCCTTTGCTTGGAGTGAATGACCAGGAACCCTTCCATTGCAGGGGACTATCATCCTGCAGGAGAAGGAACTCTCCTAGCACATGTAGCTCGAGTCTTGCATATGCCTTGGAATCAGCGCCCTGGATAATCCCTTGGAAATCCCCAGTGTTAGCAAGCACTGCATAGGTTGGGTAGTATCTTGCCGCCAAGGTTGTGTAAGGACTTGGATGTGGCCTCAGGAGCTGCATTTACAGGGGTGCTTAGCCAAGCTCAGGGTCTAAGTTGCAAGAGTGAGTGCTGTGGGCACTGTGGGTGTTCTCTGCAAAGTTCAGCTGAGTCTGTGATAGGAGGCTAAAGTGATTTGACTGGTAGTTTGCCTTCTACACTCCAGTTGTTCCTGTCCAGCTGTGGAAATAGGGGAGCTGCTCAAAGACACCACTGAATCTGAACTTCAGATATTCCTGCAGATTCTCTGTTGCATCCTGCCTTGTTTCATTATTTATGCATGGGCAGTACAAGTGTAAAATCAAGGGGGTAAACACATTGCAGAAGGGTAAGTGGAATCATGAGGATCAAACTTAAATGGTAACTGAACTAGAAGGCACAGTCTTGGGTTCTGCCTCAAGCTGGGCTCTAAAACTTGGAAGGAATTTTGCCCAAAGCTTAATTTGAGACTCAGCCTGTTATGTGTGTAGGTTTTGGTACAGCTGGGCCCTCAGTTTTAGTGAAGAGTCTTGAAATGCAGTGGAGTGTTTTGGCCTATCACCTTGTGCACAAATTAAAATCTCTTCCTTCTCATTGTTTGCGGCTGCACAAGATGAAATGTTATCTTAGACTAGGAGTGAGCAACTCAGTATTTACTTCTGACACAAGTGTTTTCTCTTCTCTCTGATGTTTCTTTTCCACAATCACAGCGTTTCTTTGTGGTATTCCTGCTTTGGCAGACATTCATACCTCTGCTAGAGATTGCAATTTTGACTAGAGAGGGATCCAAGTCATGAAGAAGGGTACACAGCATTCACAGCAGGGATTCCAATACTGTGTAGACTGACCTGAGCTGGCATTAAATTAGATCAGATTCCAAAGCCACAGACAGGGCCTCCGAACCGTCTCTGCTCTGTCTGTAAAGCAAGATAAAGCACTTTCTACCTTAAGTTCCTTGGTGCTGAAAATAGCTAGTTTAAAGGTACCTCCAGTGTTTTTCTGTTTCACTAATGCCGGTGCTGTGGCTTTAGCATCAGTGTACCCTGAGAATGCACAGTATTGCTGTCAACCAGGGAAAACTATTTCTGCTTAGGTTTTTCTGGCAGTACTGGTGTGGTGATGGTAGCTTACTCCTGTAGCTGCCTGCATTTCTAATCCTATAGCGTTGAGTCCTGCCCAGAGCAGATGTGTGGGAGTGGCATTTGGATCCTGTGGTTTTGATCAAGCCTTTATAGGGGCGCAACTGGGGACCAACCACAGCATGGTGCCACAAATTCTGGGTATAAATCCAGGTCTAAACTTCTCCAGCACGGAGTGGATTTGCCCCTATGTCACCAGTTGGCTTTACATCCCCTCCTGCTGTTTCAGCTCTGCTGCACTGTGCAGCATCCAGTTTTGTAGGCAAGTTGTGCTGGTCTGTTAGTAATACTCAAACGGCTCTGGAAAGGCACCGTAAACTCCCTGGCAGAGATGTCTTCCAGGCAGTCTAGTCCCCAGCTGGAGGGTGGGGGGTTTTGTGGGGAGCTGTTGTCATCTCCTACTATTCACAGACCTCTGAGTGCAGTCTCCCTGCTTTCCCTGCAGGTGGCAATGGTATGGATTCTGTAACAAAGAAAACGAGGCAAGACGGATCAGAAGTTACTGAAAGACGTAAGGATAACATTTTTTATTTTTATGTCACACCCCAAAAATCCCAGAAGCAGATGCCCAGTTTTGTAAGGGGTTGAATGTTGACCAGAGGTCCAGAACTCAATTCTGTGCCTGTCACTGATCTCTCTGTTGAATTCAGAACAAGGAATAGAATGGGCCAAGATCAGGCAGTCAGAGACATGTAGCATGACCTAATGGTTTAACCACAGATGATTGACCTGTGGTAACATTTCTAGCAACTAGTGCAGACATTTGGATTCTCCTCCTACCTCTGGTATCAATGCCTTGCATGGCTTAGAAAACGTTCTTTAGATACCTTTTTTGGCTGTGTGTAAAACAGAGGGTAAGTTTCTTGCTGGCATTGTGGGAATAAGCTAGTAGGGAGCTAATAAAGGGTCTGACCATGGGCTTTGCTGTTATGGCAATGGGTGTGGTTCAGAAGTGCCCAGAAATAATACTACTTCCATGTTTTACAGGGATCTTGCAAAGAAAAAAAATCTTTCATGGCAATGATGTTCTTAGTTACCGTAGGTTTCAAAAGGCCTGCAAACACACACACAACATTTTTTGCTAATGAGACTGTAGCCCCCAGACAGTATGGCCTTAAGGGACTTCTGTTTAAATGAGCAGATCTTCTTTGAATGAGTTGTGCTTTCCATGGAAATTTAGAGCATTGATCTTGTTTGGCTATATTAACATGCCATTACTTCTACACCCTTTTCTTTCCTCAGTTATTACAGAGACTGTAACCACAAGACTGACGTCCTTACCACCCAGTAAGTAATTGTCAGTCATTACATTACTTCTGCTCAGTGTTCTGTGCCCCTCCATGCTGTTTGACTTTATTATTTCCATAAATCCCTGGGTGCAGCAGGTCTCGGTGCAGAAAGACTTACACCCAAAGATAAGCTATTTTCAGAAACGCCTCTCCCAAAACATATGTTACTGGAGAGAAGGAGCAGTATGTGACGAGCCATCTGAGTATCGTCAGAAACAAAGCCACACAGTCCACTGAGACTGGTAGACCAGACTCTCCAAGGGCTTCAGCCCAGATATAGGGTCTCCAGTGGTGACTGTCTCTTGGGGACACGGGTCAAAAGTGATGGGTCTGCAGCCTCCGCTGCAGTGTATTCCCCTGTCATCTTACCCAGTTGACAATGGTGAATGAATCTTTTTGGGTAATATCAGCTATCATGGTTGATTTCTACCTCTGTAGGGAAGTACAAGTACCAAGTAGGGAAGAATCCTACGTGTTCTTTATACCACTATATTCTTGATTAGCCTGCTGCAGCTGGGTTGGCTCACCTCATTTATGATGCAAGTTAACAGCTGTATCCTTCAGTCCATATATGGAGGAAAACTTGAATTCAGACCTGCTGGGTCTGCAGTGTGAACGCTTATCTGCTCTGCCAAGACACTTCCATGCAGTTCTGGTATCTCACCAGACATAAAGCTGTACTTGTAATTGAGTGTGAGGACAGTCTTGCAGTGTCCTTGCTCTTCTTGTCTTTTACCCTGAGAGAATGTCTCATTTTGTGCTCATCTCTTCCAGAAGGAGGAAGCAGCAGTGGCCTCAAAACATCATCCCACACTGGAGGGAGTGGAGTGGAAAAGAGGTCTTACACCCATAGCAGCAGCTACGTGACTTCAAGTAAGGAATCAATGCATCACACAGTGAGGAAACAGAGAACAAAGGCAGGATAAATGGTTTGAGGAGAGATTCAGGGCAGGGAAGTAGTATGAGCTAGAGGTAAGGAAAATAAGATTTATGAAAGTAGAAGTGGCAAATACTCAGAGCATAGATACTCCTTCCCTAAAGTTGGGTGTGAGGGTGGATGAGTAAATGGCAAAATTCATGTTTTCCACAGGGAAAACTTGATTTCAGGAGAACAACAAAAATGCCATTCCCACTGTTGTAAAGAAGTCATTCGGAAATCAAATTTCTCTTCTTCCAGGATTTCCAAATCACAATCTTTGTAACCATTTTTGTTCCAAAGACAGTTTTGATTTATATTTTTGTTGATCTTGCTGAGGATAGAACAGTATTAAAGAATTTCCTAGAAAATATTTTCTTGTGTGTGTGTCCACGGCTTGAGAACTTTGAACAGTCTTCCAGATTTTCTAGACATGCTAAATCAGTATGTGCTGTCTACTCTATAAAAACAGCATTCTTCTCTAAGAGCATTCTTTGCCCAACTGTTAGATTGTTGTAGCAAAGGTTTTTAAAGAATAAGCCTCCTAGCCAAGTTTCTGGCACACCCTTCTCTCTGCCCCCAGTGGGACAGACTGTATAACCACCCTTGTAGAAAACATTCTCCATGCTCCAAAAGAGCTGACAAAGCAAAGGGATGGAAGTGCAGTTTGGAAGCTCAACGGGAGAATTAGCCATACCCAATAGATTTGACAGACACCTCCATACCAGTTAAAGGCCAGAGTGTGGAATCACTTTGCCTCAGGGCAGGTGTGAAGTAACTCCAGTGAAGATGTCAGTCTAATTGTCTGAACTGGCACCTGTCTGAGAACTGAACCCAGCCCTGCAAACTTAGACAACTCTGCAGGATCGCCATCTTCCTTGTTATTTCTTTTCAACATGTGGAGGAAGAGAAAAGAACCTGAACTTCAGAAATAATGAGTTCTTGAAGTTTCACAGAGCATTTTCTAATCTCTGCTTTCCCACCCTGCTTGCAGAATGCCTCCAACAGAGGCCTACTTGCCACAATAGTTCTTTCTGCTGAATTAAGTGGAAAAGATACAGAACAAATCAGGTCCTTGTAGAGGGGAAAGTCGGCAAGAAAACACTCTGCTGAGATCACAAGGGCATGCTCTTTTTGCAGTGATGGGTACACAATATCCAGTCTGATCCTGCTGATCTGTGTGAATATGTTGCACTTTATCACAGGGCTCCCTTTTGCTGCACTCTGATAATACTCTAGCATTAGATTTCATACAAGAGTACAAACACATTAGTTACGGCTGCTCAGTTCTTTCTTCACAGAGCTGATGTGAATTAGGAAGGGAAATTCTTTCCTCTGTCTAAATATAACAACCACTAATAATCTCCAGGCTGCCTTGAGCCTGACACACACCTCGGTCACTTCTCCAGGAAATGGACTGACTAAGGCGTGACTAGGTGGGAGTGTGGATAGCTGCTTTGGAAGGGAAGTGGATTGAACTCTGCTTTCCCTTATCTCGTGAACCGCATTCTCCAGCACTTTGTATTTGGCTTAACAATCACCCAGTTCTATGGCCTGTGTCATATAACACTGGAGTTTACAGGTGAATCTCTATCCAAACCAAAATCCAGTACTATCCAGAGCCAGATTTATTCCAGCTCAGGGGAGATGGCCCACTCATCCCCCTAGGCCAAAACCTGCTGTCATATATATCATTGACAAGATTTGTTCTGAAACCACACAGATGAGCAATACTCCTCCCTGAACAGAATGCTGAGAACAATCAAAGTTGGACCCAAATGTCATTCTTGCCCATTTCTGGTTGTGAGGTCCCTATGCAAAGTTGTCCATCTCAGAAGACAGTAGTCTGAAGCACCCAGAGTATCCAGGGTGTGTATCCAGGGCATATTTTCAATTGCTGAGGGCATTTTGTTTTACCTATAGGTGGAAGTGGTAGACTGAATTCATCAACATCATCATCTGGCTACAGGCAAACCCAGTCTCCCAGCTCTACTCTCACCAAATCACCTGGCTCAACATTTGAAAGAAAAACCTATGTCAGCCGCCATGCAACATATGAAGGTATCACAGAACATGCCACAGAAAGGAGGCAATGTGTGTACTCTGAGGTCACATTAATGCAGGATTGTCCCAAATAGCGCAAGAATCCCATTGTGGTTTTGCTAGGAAATAAGCCATCAGGGACACATTTTAATGATTAAGACCTATTTATAGCAATGCTCATACCTAAAAGGACTTGTGGCATATATTTGTTGAAAGACATTAGCAGCTCTTTCATGTAATTCTGAATAGCTTTTTTTTTTTTACAGAAATGTTTGTTGCCCACTGGGATTAGACAGTTACCAAGCAAACATGTTTTGAAAGGTTTTAATGATCTTGTACAAAGTATTAATGAACACCTTTCTGTTCTTTTCAGGGAGCTCCAGTGCCAACTCTTCTCCTGAGTTCCCCAGAAAAGAATTTGGTATGTTCTTTTTAGAGCTGTCCCTCTGAACATTATGGCAAGGTCATGTGAATTGGTGACTATGGCAGCTGTTTGCACATTGCTGTGTCTTGCTCTGCCTATGCTGCCTTTGTATTGGGCAGCCAGTGCAGCTCCATCACTTCGGAGGAGTTATTTGGGATTTACATTTACAGCTGACATCAGGGTCTCTAGCTGATACATATTCAAACAGAGGGTCCACACCATGTATCTGCTACCCTCAACTGCTTTTGTGATGCTCCCCATATTGCATAGGACATGGACAGGAGAACACAGACACGGGAAGTTTCACAACGTTTCCTCCTGCCCCACCACCATAGCTGGGAGAACAGCACCAAGCTAGAAAGCCCACTCAGGATTTTGAGCCATTGCTGGATATACTTTTCTGGTAGCTTTTTTCTAGGCTTCAACATGTTTATATGGAAAGATGAACTGGCTATCAAGTGATATATTTACACTGAATATTGTCAGCAGGTATGATCTTGCCCTGTCCAAACTCTGAGCTGATAGTGAAACAATATGATCAGGCCATCATTCTGGCTCAGAGGGGAGGCAGGGCTTCATAGAGTCCAGCCTTGGTTGGTGTGGTAGACAGGCTTATTAGCTTCCATTTGGCCTGTTGAAATGGGCGGTCACCATCTATGAACAACATTTATGTGTACAAAAAGAAACAGCAGTTGGTCCAGAAATACAAAAGGTGCTACTCAGTCTTTAAGATACCTTATGGTCTAAAGGGGACCTGGTAAAAACTCTAAGGGTTCAATTCCCCCAGCTGTGCCCCAAGTAAAGAAGGTTACTGTCTGAATCTGAGCACTGTGAGCAAGGTCCATGTGTTCATTTTCAGAGATGTCACAAGGCAGTAAAGCCTAATATTGCTTTTCTCTCATTGCTGTTCACAGCATCTGCCTCCACAAGAGGGAGAAGCCAAAGTCGAGGTGAGTGACACTGTTCGTTTAGAAGCCTCCTTTGTTTTCTTCAGTGTGATTCAGGGTGTGTTAAACAGACCTATTCCTTATCTGGAATCAACCGGTTTAAGTCAGATGAGCAGTCAGATGAGGTACGTGGATTTATGCCACTGCAGATGTGAACCATTTATCTGTAAGTAATTGCTTAAGCAAGCTCAGTGTAAAAATTGACCCTAGTGAAGGTCATGGTGATTTGGACTGTGTCAGAAAGGAGTGTCTACCTGGGAACCTGGACATCTCGGGGCATAGGACATAGTCTTCCATCCTGACTCTTCACTACCATAAACTCAGTCCATCCATGCTCTGTGACTCATCTCTGACATATTTACAGTAATTGTTTTCATGTCCCTCCTACTGTGATCTGTCTTACAAACCATAAAGCCATACCCTGAAATGATCTCATGCTGGTGGTAAAGAGATGGTGAGGAAATTATGGACTTGCTGTGGTATGTTTAGCCAGATCATTGTAAAGCTCTGCATTGTTTGTCATTCAGCTCTTCTAATAATTTATTAACAGCACTGGGGAAAGCAGGATTATATTGGTCCGTAAGAGTGTAATACCTGTTCCCAGTTGCTTGAAGAGGAAGCTATAATGTCACTTTATCCAAGGTAATTTTAGCAGTGGATGTAAATCAAAGTGTGCTCCTGCACACTCCTCCTGGAGAGTGTCACAGTTACCAGTTATTCTACCTCAGATCTTCACAGTCTCCTTTAGCACACTACATACCAGAGCTCCCAGCAGAACTAGGCCATACATAATGAAACAGACACCAGGATATCAGCTCCAGCTTCTTATATTACTTCAGAAAATAATTCCCATCCATCAGCTTCTCCACATGTATGCCAAAGTTAGTGGGTCTTTTATAGTGCATGCACTGTCAGATTTCATCTTGAGGAGCACGTATCACATGTCCTGGCTGGCCAGTTTGCTTGTGGGTAGCAAGCTTAAAGGCTTGCCCCAACCAAATCTCTGGACTGTAAAAGTTAGTAATCAAATTGAGTACTGAGAATGTTGGCTTAAAACTGACCTGCTTACATTCAGTGAACCAAAAGAGAAGTCAGCAGGTTGTAAGAGACTAAATTGTACAGCCTATTGTAGAGATAACAGTATGAATTTTACCTGAGAAATAGTAGGGAATTTGTGTAGTTGGTAAGCTTCTTTTGGCTCTCCAGGTTTTTGTCCAGAAGGACAATAATAATAATAATTGCAATGAGTGGGAATATCAATGTGATAGAGGACTAAATAATTAGGCATAAATACCATGGCAGTAGCAATGCTATTGACTTCAATAGAGGCCCTCAATGAGTAAAATATAGCTCTCTGGAATTAAAAGTAGCAAAATGTGACCCCAAAACAAAAAGTCACCCAAACCAATTCACATGGGCCATGAGTACTGCTCAGATCAAGCAGCAAGACAGCAAGATGAAACATAGACAGCAAGAAGAAAGGAATCACTTCAGCCTAAAGATTCATTCCCAGCCCAGGGCACAAATGCATCTCACTCCATATTCATGACCTGCTTTTTCTCTTCCCAGAGAGTGAAATAAGAGTCCGACTGCAGAGCGCATCTCCCTCTGGCAGATGTAAGTGCCATGGCTTTTATTCCAGGAGGATCAGGTATAAGATAGAGGGTGTTGCTGCTCTGGGTACGTCTGCAGTGTCTCTGGGACCTGGTCTTCATGATGACAGATAGCAGCATGCCATTCTTTTTCTCCTGTTAAGAATATTCTTCTCCCCTTTCTGAACAAGGAAGTATGCTGTGTGTTAGATGGTGGTCTTGCAAGGACATAGTTGTACTTAGTCACAGAAATGAGGCCCTGAAGCTTTGTTATTAAGTAAGTGGCACCCCTAGAAGGCACCCCCAGAAAGTACAACCTCATAGGCTCTCACAGGTAAATTCCACTGAATGGTCTAGCCAGGGCAAGATCAATGAAACAGTGGCTTTTGGGTGACTCTGGATACTTGCTTTTCCTGCCAGGGACGGAGCTGGATGATGTGAAACGTTTGCTGAAAGGAAGTCGATCAGCCAGCTGCAGCCCTACTCGATCGCCATCAAGTACGCTCCCGATACCAAAAAAGGCTGTGGTGGAGACAAAGATGGTTACTGAGAGCTCTCAGTCAGGTACTTGGCAGAGGACGGTTAGCAATGCTGGAGCCATTCCAGATGTTATGTGCCATAAAAATACCAGTTGCTAAGAAGATCCAAGTAAGAATACATGGTCTGTGTCCCAGGAAGTGGTGGCAATACAGAAAAAGGGTCAGAATGCTGGAGGGCTGTCCAGATGTTGTCCTTACAAGAGCCATCTTGGGTAGCTTTCTGGTGACTTGTCTAATTTCCATAAAAATAAGTCAGTCCCTGCTACCACCAGCTTTTAATTCAGAGGTGCTTCTGGCAGAGCAAAGCAAACATGCCTTGGAATGATTTGATCTCTTCTCTCCAAGCAAGATGCAGATAGCACTGAAGACAACATTTGGGTCAGTGTTTGATTTATTAGCCATACCACATGGTTCAGGGATCACTAGAACTTGATAATATAAGTGGTACTTAAAATACTATAATCAGCTTTTATTATTTATAAGCCTCACCACAGTACTTGGGGCAGTGGTATTCACATTCACCAGTACCTAGGAACAAGTAATACCTTTTTTTCTTGTGCATGGCCCAAATCCTGTCTAAAACTGGGATTTTTAGTCCAATACATTAGGGTAGCAATCAGGGCCACACATAGGAAGCAAAAGTCATATGTCCCATGGCCCAGGATGACCTACTAACAGCATGGTGGACCAAAGTGTTTTACTCTGGTATCACAGCATCTACAATCAATGAAATCTCTTGAAGGTGTTTTGTGAATGATCGTGATATCTGGTCAATCTTTATTCCATTGGTTGAAATTCAGGTGGGCTGTAACCAGCTGACATTTGAGATCAGTTATACCATGCTAACCTGGAGTCCTTGTGTTGGCTCAGCAAGGGTAATTGAAATTTAAGGCAGATGAAGTTGGTTGCCATGTAAACACGCAATGGATGCTAAGCCACAAGCCTGGTCTCATTGAATTCCTGTTTGTTTGGGTTTTTTACAGTGTCGGGGACATATGATACAACCATACTGAATACTGCCCTCCCTTCATACATGTGGTCCTCCACTCTGCCTGCTGGGTCTTCTGTTGGTGGATACCAGAACAGCTCTTCCTTGATCAATGCTATGTCTCACTCTACGGGATCAGGTATGCTCCCTGGACTGCTCAGGCTTGAAGAATGTAATTCCATACTGAAAATGGGTCAACAGCAGTGCTGTTTTTTTGCACAGCAAGAGGAACTAAAATGATGGAAGAATCAAGATGGCAGGGGATATGCCTGAATTTTCTCTGGTTTTCTGTAACTTCATGCTCTCTGCTTCTACATTGACTATATTTGAAAATCCTTCTTTGTGAGGATCTGTTGCCCCGACTGCCTGATCTGTCTCTAAACTTTGATGATAGCTTTGTCAATGATGTCAGGCTCACGTTCACTATCAAAACTAGTTTTAGACTCTAGTTAACACTGGCTTATCCTGGCCCATTGTAAGAATGACAGGACCTAACCCTTCAGTCCGCATACACTAAAGATGTAATCAATCACTGTTGAGTGTGCTTATACCTTGTAGTCCTGCTGCTAAATGCCAGGGATGCTGCACTTCCCGGCTGCAGAGAAAAAACACAGGAAGCTTTATGATAGCATACTGTTAAAAGCTTTGCTCTCACACTGTATCATGATTGGAACTCGTCTGATGTAGAATTTTCTCCCCGTATCAGTTCAGTAAAAGAGTGGTTTGGTGTCACAATTTTCAAGATTTTGCCTCTGTATAATTATTGTGCATTTTCACTAACTGCATTTCTAAGTGACTCTGACTCTTAATTTCTGTGGCTGTGCCACTGACCTTTGGGTGCTGGATTTCCAATTCCAGAGAAATAATAACATCTCACTTCCTCTTTATGCAGTTTTTGGTGTTCCAAATAACCTGGCTCCCAGCAATCATACTCTGAACGCAGGCCTGAGCACTTCCTCTACAGGTCAGATTTTTCTCTTCTTCCCTTCACACTTTCACACCACCACAGTCCTGGCAGACATGCACAATGTAATAATACCCATATCACTCTGTTTCTCTTCTGCCTCTCATCTCAGTGTCAGCAGCTTGTCTGCACACCCCAGTTATTCTTTGGTTACGACAGATTTCTTCTGAGTTGGCCCTGTATAGCTGGTGTTAGGTCCTGACTATTTCTATGTGGGAGGCAGGGCAAACTAGAGATTTTCCAAGGGTAATAATTTGTCTTTTGAAAGACACCTGTTAGGCCAGCCTGTTTCTTCCCTAGAACAATTCACAGTAATGCCTTAAAAAATAAACTCATGTATCTTAATCCATAAAGACCCACTGCTCCTCTGTCAGTCTTCCATGTAATTTCCTTTTTCCTCGCCTGGCTCATGACTTCTAGCAGACTCTCTTCAATGTCACTAAACCAGTTCTCTTCCTTCTACAGTTACACACACTATGTGTACACAGCACAGTGCCATCATGCAGGGTCTCTGACTGGGCCTGCAGAGAGAGCAGGGTGTATGAGAGCAGCCTGTACGCTGCACTAATATTGCCACACTGATTCTGGCACCAAAGGCGCTGCCTTCCAAACCGTTTGGATGGCACTTTGACACATACTGTGTGCAGTTAGCTCCTTAAATTTCCCTTAGTCAGACCAAGCCATTGTTCTGAATTCACGTTTTTCCCAAGTTCCTCAGCTGCAGAAACGTCCATGCAGCTGTGAGAGTGGCCTTGCAATCTAACTTGAGATAATTCTTTTAAAGTGGTCACCATTATTGCCCTGGGCCAACAATAGCTTATACAGCAAAATTATCTAAGGAAAAATATATTTTGTAAGTAAGATCTTTGAACAGAAATTCTTAGGCCTGTGATGCCTCCAGCTATCTGCCAGAATTTCTCAGGAGATGTCATCATTGTTATCATTGGTTTTGTTTTGGTTTTAACCAGAAGACCACCTGCACTGCAGGACTCCTGTAACCCCATTGCGATGTTTTTTTTTTTGCAGTGTTTGGCGTTCAAAACAACCTGTCTCCAAGCTCTTCAACCCTGACCCAGAATGCTACTGCAGCCTCCGCAGGTCAGCAAAAATTTTAGCCTAGAGAAAGTGTGAGGGTCACCAATGTGTGCTGCCTTCTCCCACCTTTTCTGTAGTGACTAGAGAGTTCATATTGACAGGCTCCTTCATTACCATCTTCTTGTGTGGAGCAGTGTGGTATGAGGAGACATTGAGGAACATTTCCTCTGCTTTGCATGTGCAGGAACAGCTCCCAGGCCCTATGTAAGCACTAGAGATTTGCTTGCTGGGCAAGCCCTTGCCTGTTTGAGTTGTCCTAGGTACCCTGAATGAGAAAAGATTTTTTAAATGGTACACAGCCCAAGGGTGGTGTGTGTAGGTACATTGTTATCCTCAACTCAAATTTCTTCATTGCAGCATATGGGATGAAGAACACTTCTCAGAGCAACACCATGGCAAGTACTGGTGTGTCTGCCTCAGCAGGTGAGTGCGTCATTCACAGTTGTTTAGGCACGGCCTTGTACAAGCATATAATGCTAAATACGAGTTAGAGAGTCAGCCAGCTGAGTGACACTGCTACCTGGCTCCTCAGGAACACGACTTGTCACTAGCCAAGTTTCCCACCACTACCTCTCTGAAAAGAAGGCAAATGAGCCAGAAGCTAAGAATGAACAAATGAGTTGGTCTGATTCAGATGTCCCCCACTTTGTGGTAACTCAGATTATTTAATTGCAGCTATTTCTGCTCAACAGGCAGGTAACTGGATAGATCACATATGTGAAATTGTGCTTCATTTGAAGCCAAAACATTTGCAAGGCTGCTCTTAAACATCGTTTTGCAGTAGTACCAGCCTCAACCACTCAAAAATCAAGAAATTGACTTATACATGATCAGCTTTTGTTGTTTAATGAGAGAAGTTGAGGTCTTCCTACTAGCTTTTTATTCTTGAATGGTTGGGGTTCATCTTTTCCAGCTTTATTCTGCAACTCTGAGAGCTATAAATTAGTCTTTCATTTTTTGTGTAAGGGAAGTCAAGTTTCTTTTGTAATCCAAGGACACACAAAGATGAGGCTTAAAAAGAGATGCAAATACCACAGAAGTTATAACATTTCTAATACAGGTTTACTCCAGGTTTGTGCTAGAATAATGGAATAATACCATTCTGGTTATCTTGATTTTCAATATTGTGTCAATTTGTGTGCAAATTCAGGCTTGTACGCCATTCCAGGCAAACTTGATACTGCCTAATGGCAGAAGGGTGACCACACCAATTTTTTTGAGCCTTGTTTGGCCTGTGCCCAACCTCAGTAAGCTACAGTTCAGTGCCTCATAACCATGCCTGGCTCCCAAGGATATGGAGTGCTTTGTGCTTGATGGAGTAGGTCTGCTAAAGGTGCTCCTCAGCTTGAGATGTGCCGGCTCTGATGCCCCTTGAATGTCTCTCTCAGACTGAGTTTCTGTGATTCTATAGTAAGTGTGTTTGAGAAATGAAGAGGTCATTGAGTAAATAATTTCTATATGTGATTGAACTCCAGATGCTCTCCATTTCTGGTAGCAGTTGCTCCCCAGCTAGTGCAATACACATCTCTAAAGATACCTAATGACACGCACAGCTCTCCTCTTAGCTTCAGTGACCAGTGTGTCTCTTACTGGGTGTTTATAGTAGTGGCAACACCAATCAAAGCGGGACTAACCTATTTTAATGAACGAAAGTGTTGCAGCTTGTAGTTATGCCTCATTGGCCCACACTCATCTCCTCCTCTTTCCCATCCTTTACTAATATTCCAGGGGGAACTGTTCTGAGCTCCCAGGGAGATGACATTCTGCGCAAAGACTGCAAGTTCCTGCTGCTGGAGAAGGAGAATGCCCCAGCAAAGAAGGAGATGGAGCTCTTGATCATGACAAAAGATAGTGGCAAAGTCTTTAGTGCCTCAACCACTGGGCTTAATGGAGGTAACTTCTCTTTTTCAGGACTTGTGGGTGTGCGGAGGGCAGAGAAATAGAGACTGATCATAGAGGTAGTTCAGAGTTCAGGACACGGCACCTGACTCAAACCTCTGCAAGCCAAACAAGATGCTCTGACAGGCAGTTAGCTTTTAACCATGCCAGCTGCAAGATAGGTCTAGCTTTTGCATTTGAAGCTCCAGATTGGAACATTTCACAAAGCTCAGGAACTTTGAAAGCAAAAACTAGATCTAGTTTAAACAGGCAAAGCAATTGTGGCTTCCTAGTAAAAAACATGCCAAAGAAAGAAGACAGGCCTGGCTGAACTTCTGGTGTAATGTTTTAAATTATAATTTAACTTTAAATTATTTTTATATTTATTATTTATAAATTTATAAATTATTATAAATATTATTTAAAATATAATTTAAAGTATATTACATATTTCCCTGTTGAGGATCCTTTGTAGAAGACACCTTGAAGAAAGAGAAGCAGGGACTTTCATCCTCCATCACTACAGATTCTGGCCTAAAATCAGATGCAAATGGTAAGAGTTTGTCCCTGTGGCAATGCAATAGAACTTTTTCCTTCTGCCTCCATTACTACCGCCCCATTGCAAGCCCAAGTGCTAAGTCTGATCATGTGTAGAAAGACTTAAAATATCTTTTACTGCTGTTAAAACAGGAGGATTGAAATCTGTGCCAACAAGGGACAAAGCAACTTACGCAGGTAAGTGATGCGATTCCGACTTTCATTGGAGGGAGCACCAAAGCACAGAATACAAAAAAGCAATCGTTCTTGAATGATGCAAGTGATATCTCTGCAATGACATCAGAGGGAAGGCATGTTCAGGGGCTACTCTGTGTGTAATGAGCAGAGCACACACCAGAGAAACTGGTACTAGTGGTTTGAGTGTTGATGAGTGGGCAGTTGGGCTATTTTTTTATTGCTGGAGAAAACTAGGTAGCTGACAGTACAGCCGCATCCTGCTACCAGGACAGATTTATGGGGAGAGGGCTCACACAGACTATGCTGGCTATTGCTGTCATTTATGGCTCAAAACTGTACAAAAAATTGACGCCAAGGGGATCACGTTTTTCAGCTATTACTTTAAAAAGCACTGAGTGTTGTCCCCTGTGGAATTCCCATTGGGAATGCTGTTCCAAGCTTCTAGAGGGACTAGAATGACACCCACCATGTGCAAAGTGGGGTAGAAAGATTTTTCTCTATAGCCCTTTGTATAATGGATCAGACCTTGGTGTCCTTATTCTCAAGAGATTCTTGACTCCGAAGTCAAGGAACTCTTCATTAACCACGAGACTCCCCCTTCCCTCTTCCAGAAATACGAAATGGTGACGTGGTGGGTCCAATTGGATCAGCACCATCCTGGTGTCCCTGCGGTTCCTGCTGTAGCTGGTGGAAATGGCTCCTGGGTTTGCTTCTGGCCTGGTTGCTTCTTCTTGGATTGCTTTTTGGACTCATTGCTCTGGGTGAGAAATAACTGAGGAATAAAATGTTGAATGGGATAGAAAGACAAGCAGAGAGTGTAAGCTGGCAGAGAGGCCAAGTACCACAGATATTAAGGCAGAGAACTGAGGAGGAGCACATTCAGCTTGGTGGTGGCTTCTACTAAGATACTACAAATGGACAGAAAGAATGGGTAAGGGCTATAAACCTTTGATGAGAGATTACAAAGTCCTGGGGTGATTAGGATGGGAAACCTCCTGAGATCTCAAGTCTTACTTCTCAGAGACTAAAGATTCCAAAGTTGTCGTTTAAGCTCCAGATATTCCTGCTAGAAAAAAAAGATACAGAGAATAATCCTGCAAAATTCAGTGGCCGTAGCTACCTGACACAGTGTTGCCTTGTCTTTGCTATTAGCAGTAGGTATTTCAGGCATGCATCTGTGACAGCGTGTTCTCTAGCATTTTACTTTAACCTTCCAGCGGAAGAAGTGAGAAAGCTGAAATCTCGTGTGGATAACCTGGAAAAAATCAATAATGGCCTCATGACAATTAATGAAGGGAATTCAAAAATAGAAAAGGATGTTTCAAGAGTAGACTTTCTTCATGGTATTTCATCCTCCTCAACCTTCCCTTATGAAAATGAAGAGTCAGTTTGGTTGATGGTGAAGAGCAGACTGAACAAGGAAATAGAACGAGGTGAGTAGAGTCAATGTCTATGATGTTGCATGAGACCATATTTTTTAAAGGGGAGTGGAAGGATTTGATTGCCCAAAAGCCCAGAGACCAGAACTTTTAGAGTGCAACAAGGTCTGTCAAAAATAGTGCCCTAACCTGTCCTCACAGACAGGCTTTGCTGGAGATCAGAGTGCTGCCACTAACACTGGTGGTGCATCCCTTGAAGCCAGCAGAAAAGGGAAAAGAAAGGAGGTTGTGGACATGCCATCCTGTGCCGGAATGTATCATGTTTGCAGTAGCAAGTGGGCTTTGCCTTGTGAAGGAACTACACAGAAAAATGAACCCACACCTTATTTCTCATGCTACTTTTGCTAGATGATTTACTTCTGTTTAGCAGATGACAGAAATAGGTTAAAAGAACAGAGGAGCCTACATTCTCCCAGCTTCAGAAGTTTCATGGGTTTGCAAAAGCAAATCTGCTGAGGAGACTGTACTTAAAAAGCTGTGCTGTGCTTGAAAACCTGTGCTGCCTGCAGCCTCAAAATCCAAATAGAAGGATCCTTGTATGTGAAGAAAGTAACTATTCTGTTGTGTAATGCACTCTAATAGTCCCTTCTCTTCCTTTTACAGGCTACTTCCGAGGGGAGAGAGGAGAACCTGGTGCAAAAGGTACATCCATATAGTCCTTCTCTTCCCCTGTCCTATTCCTTGGCTCTGGCAATGCACAATTCAGGGTGGATGTTGCCACAAGGGGCAATGAGCAGTGAGAAAGATGAAGCTGGTTTATACTTGAAGAAGAAGCGTGTAAAGCTAGTCTGACACGTAAACTGTAGGGAGCCTGATCCCATGCAGAACAAATACAGGAAGCCCTATCTTGCACTGTGCCAGTGTGAAAGGCTGGATCCTGTTTTCCACTAGCGGAATGGGTCTGATCCTGTACTATTCAAGTGTGAAGTGTCCCTATTCATCCATAACTCCTTCATGTTTCATTGAAGGTGGGAAAACAACTAGAAAACAAAATGAATGAGTCATCATTGGAAATATCTCCAGGATCTTTTCTGATTTTATTTTTTTCTTCTTCTTTTCTCAGGTGACATGGGAATGCAAGGTCTCAGAGGTGAGTCTGGAGTTACCTGCTTTCTCAGGTAGATTGGCAGCCTGCCATAGGGCCTGGGTAGCAAATGGATTTTTGTTACTCCTAAAGTTAGAGAAGCTGATGCATTCTGTAGTTCAGAGATTGTTGTGATCGTTGGGGTTTTTTTTGCTCTTCTTCCAGGCAAAGACAATTTTTGAGTTTGCAGTAGAAGAGAAAACAGATCCCACTTTGAATTTAAAAATTTCTTTCACCTGGATGAAAGTCATTCCTGAAGCCAAGCTCTTTAGTCACAGAGTGCTTCAGAGGATTTTGCATGGTGTGAATGATTCAATCCATTGCATAAATACAAGAGGGCAATGTGGCATTGCTGGAGATACTAGAACTTGTAAACATGCCCTAACATAAATTCCTTTTTATGGGGACTGAGGGTTGGCCAAAGTGACAAACAGGGAAGACCTATTCCCCACTGACCATCTATTTCTTTCTCCCTACAGGAGAGCGAGGACTTCCGGGTGTCCCAGGTGGGAAGTAGTACAATTCCTCTTTGAGGGAGGACATATAGTGACATTTCTGTAGGCAAGGGCAAATATTGCACTGCAAACCTAGCTCAGGGTGTTTTTCTAAAGAGTCAATATTTAGCATAGACTAAGTCACTTGATTAATACCTTGGTGCTGAGCTATAGACACAGCTCAGAGACTTCGTTACAAGTAAGGCATCAGCCTGACTTCCGCTTAGTTGAACATGCCTAATTTGGGGGTGTGAAGATCCCAGCCTGCTTTTGAAAGAGTCCCACAGCTGCATGAGTACTTGGCCCAACTTTCTTGTGGTCTTATATGTATCATGTTCTTCTAAAGAGATCCTTGTTCAAGTACCCACCTTCCAAGTAATATATTCTTTACCCCAGCTAATGAATCCTTCCAGGCTTCAGGTTCCCCTAATTTGTATGTTACTCTTTCACGGTACACAGACAAGGACTCTGAACAATTGTTGTGTGTTTTTCTTTCCAGGCATTCCTGGTCCAATTGGGCACCAAGGACCAGAAGGACCAAAAGGACAGAAAGGCAGCATGGGTAAGCATCTCTATCAATGCTGTGAGTCTCTCACAACTGATTGACACATGGCTTGGTAATACAGACACCAGGTTGGTGTGATCATTGCCTTCCCCATGGAGGTGGCCATGGATCCTTTTGTCCAAGACCTCACATAAAGACACCTTTTTTCAAAAGGTATTTGCTTCCTATAGGTGAACCTGGTGTGGAAGGTCCCATGGGTCAAAGAGGTCGTGAAGGTCTACCAGGGCCTCGAGGGGAGCCTGGACCACCTGGATTTGGAGAAAAAGGAGACAGAGGTAGGAATTAAGTGTCCCATTCTTGGAAAAAGCAGATATGGACAAAAGCTAGAGTTTGGTCCCAATTCATAAAACACCTCAGTGACAGAATTTGATTTGATTATTCAAATCCAGATTTCATTTTAGACGTTTCCCAGCACAGACAAATCTGGTCTAAGGGAATTTTTTTTGCCAAACTTACAATGGGTAAACAAGGGTTATTTTGTTTTGCCAGGTTTCTCAGTTGGGTTTGAGTTTGGCAGAACCAAAAGCACTTAGTATCAAGGTCATCTTCTACCCTGTTATCCAAGTCACCAAAGCTGGGGGATTTGTTTTGGTCATCCTAAGCCTAGTGAGACAGGATTTTTTCTTGGACAGTGCATGCTGATTTGGGTGTTTTGAACTGACCAGAAGATTGACAGAGATGACACTTGCCAGAGAAAGAATAATGGGAGATGGGATAATTGAAAAATGGGATCACAATTGTATTCTACAGTATCTACTCATGCGTTTATTCTGCAGGTGTTGTTGGTGAGCCAGGTCCTCCAGGGCCACCTGGTCCCCCGGGTTCTGCTGGCCTTAAAGGTAAATAAGAAGATGGACAGAGAGAGCCTAGCAGACTAGTTAAGAGTAAATGAGCACTCCAGTCTTCCTGTTTCACTTATGTTGTGCTGCAGTAATCAAAAAAGTGAACTAATGGTTCACTTTTTAGATAAACTTTACTCATTTTAGATAAACTTTACTCTGGTAGGCACACATAACCTTTAGAGCAATAAATTCTTGGAGATTTTTAGTAAGAGTGGGGATTGGCAGGGAGGTTTCTCAAAACACCAGTCTTTAAGATGTGTGATGTTTCCAGCTGTTTTTTCCCTGCTTTTGGAAATAATAAGGTAACATCTATATCTCTAACAGGCTTCTAACAGAGTTACAGTTCTACAATCCATGTATCCAGGATAAAAATTTGCACAGTGAAAAATGGGTCCCAGCTGAAGTACAGAAACCAACATCTAAGCCAAGACAGAAGGCTTGAGTCTCTTTACCTTATTTTAGGAAAAACCACTTCGTCTATGTCACAAGAACTAAGCTGTGTAGTTTTATCATCCTGGTTTTGAGGATGCCAGTGATACAAATTCTTCTAGTGACTGGGGGAATTCTGATCTGCTAAACACCTGTTGGGTTATGGATGTTGTTGGGCAAACCAAAAGAGATTTGTTTGTTTTCTAATTGTGGTGTTACTGAAAGAAAATCCACGTTCCTTATTCCCAGGTCTGACGGGTTCTCCAGGCCCACAGGGTCCTCCAGGTGAGTGCTGAATTCCTTTGCTATGGCATCTAGAGACTACAGAAAACAAAAAGACAATGCCAGCTTCTCATTGTTTTTCTTCTTCAGTGATGCATAATGGTGAATCGGATGGATTAAACCCCCCATCTAATTTTTCTGCAGGTCCTCCTGGCCTACAAGGATTTAGAGGAGAAGCAGGTCTTCCAGGGCCTAAAGGTAAGCTTTTCTTCCTCTCAGCAATTGCAGCAGCATGAGCTGATGTGCTTTTCTAGCACTGCTCTGAGTAGCAGACTTGGTCTGAGCATGTAGCATTTGGATGCTAGGGGCAAAGAAAAGCATAAGACCAAGGAAAGGGGAGGAGAAACTAGACTTACTGTTTTCAAGCAAATATTGAGAACTACAAGAGCCACAGAGGTAATAGAGCAGTCTAGGTGAGAAACATGGTTGGACGGATAGAGCTGTATTGAAGGAAAGAAATTTCCAGTTCGAGCTTGTCTGATATAAGAGTACCTGTATTTCCTCTACGATTTTTCTTAGTTCATGAAATTCCTTTCCCTCCTGACTTGTTATTACTATTCTTCAATCATCCATATATCTTTCAGGTGAGAAAGGAGCCACTGGAGCCCCTGGACCCAAAGGTATGTTAATCAGTTATATGCTGTGTTCACTGGAGCACACTTGAAGTTGTACAGAGATGAGCTAGGGGTTACTGAGGTAATAGGAGCCAAAGGGGAACACCAGTGAAATGCCTCAAAGGAGTTAAGGGGTGTTCCTCTAAGGAGGTGACACAGACAACAGCCCAGCTGAAGTGCCTCTACACAAATGCACGCAGCATGTGCAATAAACAGGAGGAGCTGGAAGCCATTGTACAGCAGGAAAACTATTTACATAGTTGCCGTCACAGAAACACGGTGGGATGACCCACACAACTGGAGTGCTACAATGGATGGCTATAAACTCTACAGAAGGGATAGGCAAGGCAGGGGAGGTGGTGAGGTGACTTGGTATATTAGGCAGTGTTTGGATTGTCTAGAGCTTAATGATGGTGACAATAAGGTTACATGTTTATGGGTAAGAATCAGGGGGACGGCCAACAAGACAGATACCATGGTGGGAGTCTGTTACAGACTACCCCATGAGGATGAAGAGGCAGATGAAGTATTCTACAAGCAGCTGGGAGAAGCCTCATGATCACTAGTCCTTGTCCTCGTGGGGGACTTCAATCTACCAGATGTCTGCTGGAAATACAACACAGCAGAGAGGAAACAGGCTAGGAGATTTCTGGAGTGTGTGGAAGATAACTTCCTGACACAGCTGGTGAGTGGGCCTACCAGGAGAGGTGACCTACTGGGTCTGTTTATGAACAGAGAAGGACTTGTGGGTGATGTGATAATTGGAGGCCATCTTGGGCATAGCAATCATGAAATGATAGTTTTCAGTTCTCTGAGAAGTAGGGGGTCAGCAGAACGGCCACCTTGGACTTCTGGAGGGCAGACTTTGGCCTGTTTAGGAGACTGATCGACGGAGTATGCTGGGAGGGAGCCCTGAACTGCAAAGGAGTCCAGGAAGGCTGGACATTCTTCAAGGAAGAAGTCTTAGAGGTGCAAGAGTAGGCACCCCTGTGCCAAAAGACAAGCCGGTGGGGAAGAAGACCAGCCTGGCTGAACAGAGCACTTTAGCTGGAACTCAGAAAAAAAAAGAGAGTTTATGGCCTTTGGAAGGAGGGGCAGGCAAGTCAGGAGGACTATAGAGGTGTAGCGAGGTTATGCAGGAGTCAATTAGAAGGGTCAAAGCCCAGCTAGAGCTTAATCTGGCTTCTGCCATAAAAGACAATAAAAAATACTCTATAAATACATTAGCATCAAAAGGAGTGCTAAGGAGAATCTCCAGCATTTATTAGATGTGGGAGGAAACATAGTGACAAAGGATGAGGAGAAGGCTGAGGTACTTAATGCCTTCTTTGCCTCAGTCTTTAATAGTAAGACCAGTTGTTCTCTGGGTACCCAGCCCCCTGAGCTGGAAGGCAGGGATGGGGAGCAGAATGGAGCCCCCATAATCCAAGGAGAAATGGTTAGTGACCTGCTACACCACCTAGACACACATGGCTCTATGGGGCCAGATAAGATCCACCGAAGAGGACTGAAGGAACTGGCAGAAGCACTCACCAAGCCGCTTTCCATCATTTATCAGCAGTCCTGGCTAACTGGGGAAGTCCCAGTTGTCTGGAGATTAGCAAATGTGATGCCTGCCCACAAGAAGGTCCGGAAGGAGGATCCAGGGAACTACAGGCCTGTCAGCCTGACCTCAGTGCCAGGGAAGGATATGGAGCAGATCATCTTGAGTGCCATCACGTGACACTACAGGATAACCAAGTGATCAGGCTCAGTCAGCATGCGTTTAGGAAAGGCAGGTCCTGCTTGGCTAACCTGACCTCCTTCTACGACAAGGTGAACCACTTAGTGGATGAGGAAAAGGCTGTGGATGTTGTCTACCTAGACTTTCGTAAAGCCTTTGACACCGTTTCCCACAGCATCCTCCTGGAGAAACTGGCTGCTCATGGCTTAGACAGGTGTACTCTTTGCTGGGTAAAAAACTGGCTGGATGGCCAAGCCCAGAGAGTTGTGGTGAATGGAGCTAAATCCAGTTGGCAGACGGTCACAAGTGGTGTTCCCCAGGGCCTGGTGTTGAGGCCAGTCTTGTTTAATATCTTTATCAATGATCTGGATGAGGGGATTGAGTGCACCCTCAGTAAGTTTGCAGACGACACCAAGTTGGGTGGGAATATCAATCTGCTCAAGGGTAGGAAGGTTCTACAGGGGGATCTGGACAGGCTGGATCGATGGGCCAAAGTCAATTGTATGGGGTTCAACAAGACTTAGTGTTGAGTCCTGCACTTGTGTCACAACAACCCTTGCAACGCTACAGGCTTGGGGAAGAGTGACTGGAGAGCTCCTTGGCAGAGAAGAACCTCGGGGTGCTGGTTGACAGCCGGCTGAACATGAGCCAGCAGTGTGCTCGGGTGGCCAAGAAGGCCATCAGCATCCTGGCTTGCATCAGGAATAGTGTGGCCAGCAGGAGTAGGGAAGTGATCGTGCCCCTGTGCTTGGCACTGGTGAGGCCACACCTCGAATATTGTGTTCAGTTTTGGGCCCTTCAGTACAAGAAAGACATTGAGCTGCTGGAGCGTGTCCAGAGAAGGGCAACAAAGCTGGTGAAGAGTCTAGAGCACAAGTCTTATGAGGAGCGGCTGGTAGAGCTGGGGTTGTTTAGTCTGGAGAAGAGGAGGCTGAGGGGAGACCTTATCGCTCTCTACAACTACCTGAAAGGAGGTTGTAGTGATGTGGGTGTTGGTCTCTTCTCCCAAGTAATGATTGATAGGATGAGAGGTAATGGCCTCAAGCTGTGCCAAGGGAGGTTTAAACAGATATTAGGAAATATTACTTCACTGAAAGGGTTGTCAGGGATTGGAACAGGCTGCCCAGAGAGGTGGTTGAGTCACTATCTCTGGAGGTATTTAAAAGACATTTGGATGTGGTGCTTAGGGACACGGTTTAGTGGTGAGCTGGCAGTGTCAGGTTTATGGTTGATCTTTTCCAACCTACACAATTCTGTGTATGTGGAGCTCCAAGGGTCCACAGGTGTTACTTCCTAAGCGAAGCAGTGTCTCCCTCTGATATCATCAAGTTTATGCTGGACATGGGCTGACAAAGTGCACTCACAGCCCAGAAAGCCAACTCTATCCTGGGCTGTATAAAAAGAAGCATAGCCAGCAGGTTGAAGAAATTGATTCTTCCCTTCTACTCCACTCTCATGGGAGCACACCTGGAGTGCTGCGTCCAGCTCTGGAGCCCTCAGTACAGATGGACCTGTTGGAGCAGGTCCAGAGGAAGCCACAAAAATGATCCGAGGGCTGGAGCACCTCTCCTATGAGGTCAGGCTGAGAGAGTTGGGGTTGTTCAGCCTGGAGAAGAGAAGGCTCCAGGGAGACCTTACTGCAGCCTTTCAGTATTTAAAGGGGGCTATAGGAAAGATGGGGGCAAACATTTTAGTAGGATAGTACCTCTTGTGATAGGACAAGAGGTACTGCTTTTAAACCAAAAGAGAATATATTCAGACTAGATAAAAGGAAGAAATTTTTTACAATGAGGGTGCTGTAACACTGGCACAGGTTGCCCAGGGAGGTGGTCGATGCCCCATCCCTGGAAACATTCAAGGTCAGGTTGGACAGAGCTCTGAGCAACCTGATCTAGTTGCAGATGTCCCTGCTCACTGCAGTGGGGTTGGACTAGATGACCTTTAAAGGTCCCTTCCAACCCAAAGCATTCTATGATTCTATGATCTTTGTGGATATTTTCTTTAGATTCCTTTAGTTATGGATACTGTCCATGGGTATTAACCCTATCCTTCTTTGGCTTTTTGTTCTGTGCTCTTGTAGAAAGCGGACTTTATTTTCTCTGATGGAAACATTTTACAATGAAACAATCTCACAAAATCCTTCCCTTTTTTGTACCACAGGTGATCAGGGTGAGAAGGGTTCTCGTGGAATGACAGGTCAGTGGATTGTTTTCCTGGAAAATGCCTATCTGTGCATTATTTAATTTTTTGAACAACAGTATAGCCCAGCCAATGCCAGTTAGCTTTCTGAAAAAGCATGATGATGTTATTGGTTATACGAGTTTTATTTTCGCACCCAAGTTTTAAACAAATAGATCCCATTCTTGTTTCCAGTAATCTTGGTAGCAATCTTTGTATTTAGCTTTAGGGAAATTCTCCCTCATGTGCCCGTATTCACTTCACTTGAGCTTTTCTAATGCACAGAGACAGTCATGAATCATGAGGACTGAACATCCCGTCAATGCTGGTTTTCAATTGCAAAGCACCAAATATTGCTGACAGTCATAAATTGTATCTTCACCAAGATTTGTTTGATCATTTTCGTACCATTTTGCTACAGGTGAACAAGGCTCAAGAGGAATGCCTGGTCCTCCAGGAGAGCCAGGAGCTAAAGGACCTGTAGGTGGGTAACAGAAAACAGTGTTTATATGTGGGGCAATGTCATTTCCACCCAGAGTGTGTTTCTACAAGCACAGACAAGGAAACAACATGGGAGTGGAATCATACTGGTTGTGATCCTAGATCTTTTCTCAAGATAGCTAAGATTAGCCTGTATACTCAGAAAAGATGTCCTACAGTTAAGTTGCAAGTGAACTTTTTCTGGATCTTTAGTAACTGCAGCCAAGGTTTCTTTCAGATGCTGTATGATGAAAAGCCACTCGTGTTCAGGGCTGTGCTCTGCTTAGTAGGACAGAGCAACTGTGGTACTATTTCAGTGTTCCCTAACAATCTCTTTTCTTTGGACAGGACAAGCTGGCCGTGATGGACAGCCTGGTAAAAAAGGTAAGGGATTCCTTTGAGGTACAAGTGCAGGTACTTTCTGATTTGGCAGGACGTTGATTTGTAAAGGGGTGGGAGAAGATGGCAGCAGATTCATGTTCTGGGATCTTGCTGTCTCAGAGGAGGTGTAGAGTCAACCAGGTAAGCATGGAACTGAGACATATAATGGAGCTGGCTCTAAACTTGTGACGGAGTTCTCACTACAGAACTCTTCTGTCATTGGTGTTTACCTCCCAGACACTGATGCTGGAACTGGCCAGTTGGCTATGAGGATACAATAGTTAGAAAGTGCTGCAGGACAGCTGGTGGCCAATCTTGAATGGATCGGTAGATTGTAAGTTAGGGACTTCTGGCATGTTAATGGTGATTATATCCCTAGGTGAACCAGGTTTTATGGGAATGCAAGGAGCCCGAGGCCCTCCAGGACCCTCTGGAGATGCAGGACAGCCAGGTAAAAGCATTCAGAGACCAAAAATACTTTTTGGTCAGTCACGAACACAGGTGTCTTTGTCAACAATTCCCAGTCTTAATTTGAAGTTAAGGCTGGCAGAGGATCTCTGTACTGTAAACGGTGATGAAAAGAAAACACACAGGGAATCTAGATCTTTTGTGATCTCAGGATTGTACACACTGCAAACAAGAACATCAGCTGCTATGAGCTAATTTTCAGTTTATGTGCCAGGTGCTAGGCCAATTTACACCACTTGTGGGATGTGCGCTATAACTTTAAGTAAATGTAATCTTCTTCTCCCTGTCTGTCATTTTCCCACCTGAAATTTTTTCAGACATCTTAGAATTTTTGCCTTTTTCTTCCAGGTCTCACAGGACCCCAAGGACCTCCAGGTAGGTTTTTCTACTGTGTTCCAATTTATCAATGACACACTCGATATGGGCTCAAAAACCCCTTGTAATTTTCCCTCTGTGCTGCTTGGGGCTTCCAAAGTGATATCCCAAGGTTTCTGCATCTCCCTTGGCTTTTGAGAAAGGTTTTGTGATTTTCGTGTAGTTTTTGAGGAATACAGGGCCTTGGGGTGTTTGAAAATTTGCCTTTCCCCAAGACATAGTTTGCAACAAGTAACCTGTTTCAGTTCCCTGTGCCTCACTGAAAAGACCTTCTAATCAGCAGCAGAAACAGAAGGGAGAGGATGTAGCAATAGAGGTACAAACAGGATGTGATGTCTAGAAGCAGAGGTGGTCTGGGGGGCAAGACACCAGGGAGTTTGTCCAGGAGCCTCAGGACAGGGAGCAGTACCTGGAAGAAGCTACAAGTAAATCTAGGGAGTAGTGCCATCATCCAGGGAGCAGTGGGAGAAGGAAAGCCCTTAACTATACCCAGGGAAACTACCAGCTCAGTCTACAGTCACTGCAAATTCCCCCACTTGCTGTCAGGTACCTGCTTAAAAATGCTGAAAGCCAGTGCCTTGAATAGGGAGTTCCTTTTATAAACCCACAAGGGAAATTTGACTGGGGTACCTGGGAAAAATAGAACAAACAATGTTTGCACTAACCATTTTTAATTGTTCATCTGCCGCATATCAGGACTTCCAGGCAACCCAGGGCGACCGGGGGCTAAAGGTGAGTTTTGTTTCTTCCCGAATACTTGTTTTCTACACACTTCATTTTAGGGAGGATTATCTGCTCTGCTGACCAGTCCCTGAATCAACAGTGGCATCTAGTGGTTTTAGGAAGGGAAGGTTTGAGAAACAGTAGCCAAAGCCTCCTTGAGCATACATGAAAGGCAGGGCATCTGCTGAGGCACTCAGTGTGACAGTTCTCAACTGAGAAACCTTAGCAAACCGGCTTCTGCCCTGAGCATGAGAGTATGATGGCTGGTGACTGCAAAGGAAGCTGCATCCCTGCCTCAGATAAATCAAGGCCTACTGCCTATTCTAGCAGATGTAGTGCATGGAAAGCTGATCAGAGGATCTCTCTGGATTAGCTGAGCTCTGTTGCTTCCCCCATGACCTTCTAGTGCTATGACTTCTCAGGCAAGAGATTAAAGGCAAAGAGGACAGAAATGTTTAATATGGCAATGTTATTGAGCTAGTGACAAATCTTCCCCAGAGAAGGTCATCGTTTGTCTCTTTCTTTTCGTAGGAGAACCTGGCGCTCCAGGAAAAGTCATAAGTGCTGGTATGTAGTGGTGTGAGAGTTCAAACACTTCTGCTTTTGGAGGACGTTCTCTGTTTTTTGTTATGCCTCCTAAAATCATCTCGACTCTGTGTCAGACCTGTACTGGGACTCCCTGTGTTGGGAGAATACATGTGTTACAGATATGTGATTTCTTAAGGATGGATTTGTTACATGTTTGCTGGATACATGTATATATGTGTCTGTGTGCAAGTGTATGTGTTTGTGTTTCAGAGGGTTCATCAACTATTGCTCTGCCAGGCCCACCAGGTCCCCCAGGCCCAGCTGGCCCTGCTGGACCCCCAGGTGTTCCAGGTGAGGAAGCTGCTCCTCTGCTGTGGTTTTTGCAGGCAGTTTGCATTGCTGTGCATCCAGTTCTTAATTTAATGTGTGATGTTTATTGTCCTGCCAGGTTGCCCTGTCTGGGAGGCAAGATTGCTCAGGCACTCTAGATACTCATGGTCCTCACCCTTCCCTGCATAAAGACCAAGATCTCGGGCTGAGTTAGGGAGGCAGCAGCCTCAAGGGAGAAATGGGATACAATCACAGGAGGACAGGACAGAAGGAAGGGCTGAGAAGATGAAGAAACTGGGAACACTGTTGTTGTCCTTTGATCTGATGAATGCAAAGTAGTGATAGGTCAAATCCAGCAAGTAGAATTAAGCTCTTTTGCCTCTCAGGAAAGCAGGCTTGTGCCTAATCCCTTTCCCAGCACTATTATTGAAATCAGGAAGTGCTTGTATTCCAGTCTTAGCTTTGAACTCAAGACAGCAGAAATCCCACATGAGCATCTACAAATCTTTCACAGAAACACAGAGAAACTCTGGCTATATATGAGCTTGGTCCTCAGACTCCTCTGTCCCAGGTCAGACAGTGCCCTCCAGCATATTGGTGTCAGCCAGCAGAGTTCCTGAGCCCTGGTTCTCATGGCATTTCTGTGCCTGTTGCAACTGTATAGCTGGAGCTAATCCTGGAGCTGTTTTGGTAGAGCTAGCCTCGATTTGCAGCAGAAATGCAAGAAGAGGGCTAAGCGTATTGTATTTCTATTGTGGTCTGTGACAGTCTAGTTATTTCCCCAGTCTAAGAGGCACCAAGCGCTTTAATTGCTACATGATGGAAAATAAGCCTCTTCTCTGGAACTTCAAGTAATACGTGGGACATTGATTAATTCATACCCCATAGCAATTCCATTTACTTGTGCAGGCATGTATATTATTTGAGAGTCTCAATTCTTATAAAAGACGTATTGATTCTTTCCTGCTACTGTAAAATACAACCAGGAAAATCTAATGCAATCTTTTTTTTCTTTTGAAACCAGGTCCTGTTGGACCAGCTGGTCTCCCTGGGCAGCAAGGTACCATTCTCCATTAGTTTTGATTCTGCTTCTAAGATAACTGAATTCATTATTTTTTCCTTCATTACTAATTCTCTCAGCCCTTGGCACAATCTCTCTCCCTTTTGTTTGCAGATTTCTTCTTTTCAGTTAATTTTGCTGCATTATTTGTCTTAATTCATCTTGTAAAGAATTTCTATTCTTTTTTTCTTTCCCAGGGAAAGAAGCGGGATGGGGGGCTGATAAGAACCAGTGTGATGTGGATGCTGCAAATGTCCTTTATTCTTATGTTATTTTTTCCGGAGGCTGGAAAAATATTTCTAAAGCACATCTCAAGTGTAGTTGTTTTTCTGTGGTAGTGGATATAGCCCAGCTGGATTCCACCTGCCATTCTGAAAGGTGGGAGAACACCCTAGAGCCCAACTGGGAATAATGTCACTGTGAAACTACTTCCAATTGGACAGGCATCTGTCTGGAAGGGCCTGAGCAGAGCTGACTCCTAAGAACCTTTCTGACTCAGTTCTCTGTGATCCTGTTAGGGCAAATTGTGTAGTAATTTCCACATTTGAATACAGTGTCCCTCAGAGCCAGGGACTGAGTTCATGCTCCCGGTTCACATAAGCAAAGTCTGAACCTGTTGTCAAGGAGGTGAGGAGTGGGCACAAAATGTCACCCTCTCTCTGTTAAATAATTCACTTTCTCTTTCATTTCCTGAAAAAGGTCCGCGGGGTGAGAAGGGATCCCCTGGTGAAGCTGTGATAGAAACTATAAAAACAGAAGTCTCATCATTGACATCTCAAAGTAAGTGGGCCTGCCTTTCCACTCCTTTGCTTGTAGAGGTGCCAGAGGCCTCAAGGCCTGCTCACGGCTAACAGGAGATGCCTCTACCTCTTTCCCTTCAATGTGACAGAGGGCAAGTGTGTGTGTATGTTCAGTGGTGGGACAGCAATACCAGCTATGCCTTCTGCCCTCCTTCTCATCTGTGCATCCCAAAGTGCTTTCAAAAGGAGGTAGATACCACCAGCCCATGTCACAGAGAGGAAAGCTAAGGAGTGGTGATGGGTGAACAGTCCCCAGCAGCAGAGATGGTCACAGAGCTGCGAGGTTTCAGCCTGGCCTTTTAGCCACTGTAGTCCCAGAGGGCAGTTCCTTATGTAATATGATCACAGAGCCATCTGTAAGAGGAGAACCAGTTTGAAAAGGCATGTTAATCTAAGCAACAGAAACCAAAATCTGTCTGTGAATTAGAGTACCAATTCACAGAGGAGAAAATGATATTTTAAGATGAAAATAAGTGGAGCAGAACAGAATGGTTTAGCAGCATCCCGAGAAAAGTGTCTGCTTTCAATTTGCGATACTAGATGTGTGGTACATTTACAGTCAGTATTCTTAGGATGTGGGACCTCTGCAATTGTGCAGGAGAGGCAAGGCAGAGGAGGGCATAAAATCATAAATGGTCCTTGCCTGGTCACCATCTGAATGGGGTCACGTAGATCCAGACCATGCTTCAGTACTGTCCCCATTCATACTTACCCCATTCAGGAGTCTTGGATCTCAGCATCACTGAACTTTAAGTTTGTGCCTCAGTTTGGAGGTGAGGATACATCTCCAGTCAAGATAACACAGTGCAGCTACTTGTTAAATAATGGCTGCGTAATGTTCTCCTTCCAGAATTTGCCTCTTGTTGAAAGAATCTTTCTTCTCCTCAAAAGTTCTTTCCCTCCTTCTCTAGCCTTTGTGTCCTTTGCCCTTTCCCTCAACAACCATTACTCTCCAGAGATCTCTCTGCCCTCTTTCCAATATGTTGGCAGCCTACTCAGCACTGTACTTTGCTTCATGTCCTAACATGCCTGCTGGCAACTAAACACATCCCTCTCTATCTCAACTTCAGCTTAGGTCAGCGAGGTCCTGCCTTAGTCCACCTTTGTCTGTAAGAGCTTCTAACAGCAATGTAACGACAGCGTTTCCATAGCAGCAGTAGCTCCATAGCAACAATTTTCCCTTTTTTGTGTGTGTTTCATTTGCACAGTGCTGGCAGATTTACAAGGGCGAGCAGGGCCACCAGGTCCCCCTGGACCACCAGGTATGTAATATAGGATTGCTCAGTACGTAAGCAGGGGAAGGTAACACACATGGCACATTTCTGGGCCATGCAGTTTGCTGAGTAAATATTCTATAATACCCGTTTCTTTCTTCATCAGGTGAATCTGTGCAGGGACCCCCTGGACCTCGTGGCCCCCCAGGTAAGAGTTTGTTTCTCTGAAACAAGCCTAGAAGGTGGGAGGTTTTTCCAGTGCCTCTGTCCTGTGCCTTGTGGTATCCCAGAGGCAGTCTTGGACCTGGTGGAAGTGAGTAGGGCTGACTTTACTGGAAGCAGAATTTCACATAGTGGGTTCCTACTAACACAATTTCACTGCAGTATACTTTCACAGCAGCAAAACACTGCTCAAGAGAGGAGATTTGCTTGGGCAGAGGTTCATTAGCCAGAGTAGTAATTCATAATAGGACACTTAACATTCTCAAGTCCCCAAAGGTAGTAACTGCAATCAGTTCCATCTTTACTTCTTACTTGGATAGCCTTAACTTCCAGCTGGGGACAGGTGGCGCAGTTCTCACCATGAGGAACATGTCCCCACTCCACTTCCTGTAGCACAGATCTCCTTTTCACAGCCAGAAGAGGTGAGGTGCAGGAGGACATGAGACAGGAGCATAACTCCATTCCTTGTTCTCTGCTCAGTAGCAAAGGGGAGCAGGTAGGTGTGTGATGGAATTAACCTTCCCTCTCAAGGTAGTGAAGACTAGCTGGGGATAGGCACTCTGTACCACGAAGAAAGGAGTTTCTCAGTCCTACGCCTGCTGTGGTGGCAAAGAATGATGAAAAATAACTAACGGATAGATGTATATGGAGAAAATGATAGTAGGCTACTCTTGGAAATATTGAGCTATGGCAATGGCTGGAGATATAGCAGCTCTGACATGCATTTATTTACATTGCTGAGGCTTACCATTCCTGAAGCCTGTTTGTGTCCCTTTTGCCTAGGAGAAGGATTGCCAGGACCTCCAGGCCCACCAGGCAGACCAGGATCTTCCATGTCCACCTCAGGTAGGTTCTTCCCACTCACTCCCTCATCTATGCCCTGGGAATGTCCTGACTGTTGGGGTTCCAGAGAGCACATCTTTGGCTAGGACCAGGTAGAACCAGAGAAAACTTGTGTCATGTTCTGTTGGATGTCATGAAGAAACTTTTTTGTTTTGATTACAGAAACATTCCTCACAGGCCCACCAGGTCCACCAGGCCCACCAGGCCCGAAGGGAGACCAAGGTGGGTATATCCTACCGCCTCACCAAGATACTAGATAGATCTCAGCACCTCAGACTGAAAAGAAGGAAAGAAGGGCTTGGAAGCAGAAAGTGTCCTGCCTTTCTATGGCTGTAAGCAAGCTAGAACAATGGTCACTAGATAGGACTCCTGTCTGCTGCCATAAGACAAGTCAGTCTTTGTCAGAGAAGTTTATTAGCCTCCAATATTGATGTCAAGGTAATCGCTGTATTCAGATCCCAGCTTTGCAAGCCCATTAGATTCAGAAGCATTCAGAGTTTCAGATTTTCCGTTAAAGGGGAACAATCTTTTTGCAAAATGCAGTGTGGACTTGGCTAAGTCAGTGCATGGCGGTGGCCCAGTAAAGTGTAGCTCAGCTCTCAGCTGGCAAGAAAAGATGGGACCTGCTCTCTTTACCCATTTCTGCCCTGCAAATTGAAGGCCGTGATAATATTCTGCAGTGTGGGCTGGGATGTTGCAGATCAGAACAAAGCAAATGCTAACACTGTTCCTCTGCTTCCCTGTTCACAGGCGAACGAGGTCCACGAGGATTCACGGGTAAGGAGGCTTCCAGGAGATATCAGTGGGGTACAGTGTAGCTTGCCTGTGTATATGACTGCTCCTCCATTTCTGTCCCTATGCAGGAGAACCAGGAGAGCCTGGCCTTTCAGCATTCTCCTCCCATGGTCAGTGTGGGCCCCCTTTCCACCTTTGAATTCATTATCCCTAGGCTGAAACCAGGGGTCAAAATCCTGCTCTGTTGATTCGAGCTTAGTTTTAGTGGAGCCAGGATTTTGTCCACACACTTTATTCCTATGGATCTCTGACTCTTCTTCTGCAATTTTCAGGTGAAAGAATCACCATCCAGGGACCTCCAGGAGTTCCAGGCCCACCAGGCCCACCTGGACCCAAAGGTGAAGTTAAAAATCTTTCTTTGCTGGTGGCCTCACACAGCCAAGAATGGTTGACACTTAAGGGAAGAGCAACCTTGTCCTCTGAGAACTACAGCTGTGCCCACCCCTGCCTTTTCAGGCAGAGCGGGACCATGGCAATAGAATTGCTCTGAGCACAAGGCACCTGAGCAGATCACAAAAGGCTCAGGAAAGCTGCTGTGGCCTCTTCCTTCTGCTCTTCCCCAGCAAGATGCTAACTCTAGATAGTCCTTACAAGGGTGGGTAGTTGCTTTTCTGACCACATGTAGCTCAACTGTTTTACAGGACCAAGTATGCAACATGTAGTGATACCCATTACAATTGTCTGTCTCACTCACTCTGGTTTCCAGGTGATGCAGGTGTCCCAGGCGCTCCTGGCATCCCAGCAGCATCTCGAGGTAAGAGGCCAGACCATCATTGCTCTGATATTATCAAGAAATGCTGACATCCTGGTGGAGACTGAAAAAGCTCCTTTAGGTTTTACAAGTGTGGGTGCCAACCTAGCACTGCTGGGATTTGTGTTCAAAACCTCTTTTTTCACAGCCTGCCTTAAATCAGAAAAGTTAAGAATTGCAAGTTTTTGGTTTCCAGCTTACTGGGGATCCTTTGAGCCAGTTTGTCCTCATGGGACACGAAAGAAAGGGATTCCAGGTTGGCTAACCATGTTTCACAAGGGATTAGGGAAGCTGCATTGAACCCTCTTGTGGAAACACTTCTGATCAGAACAAAAGTGCCCTTTGTTCTGTTTTACTTACCCTCAGGTGGATTTATGTGGCTTAAGCTGCTTTCATTCTGAATAGGAGCATCTCTATACTTGGGATATTAACGCAGTTTCACAAAAAGTGCATATAGATTAACTTAAGCGACCCTCCATGTGAACAAGCCCTCTGCTTCTCCACATTTTGTTTTAGGAATACTACCTCAGGGTGCTGGGAAGACAGACACCTTAAAGAGCATGAGGTGTCACTCGACACCAAGGTGACAGGAGTCACACAGGGCCCACCTGTATCTTGCAATGGAGACCAGTGAGGAAGTTCTTGAGCTGGTGCTGCCCAGGCTGACTGGGATTGGGAGAAGCAGGGCAGGGAGGTTAGCCTAATGAGCTGGAGTGCTTTATGGATCTCTCTACATTTCCGCACAGCATTGCACTCTGGTGCATAAACTGACCAGGTCTGTCAGTATGAAGCCAGGCAGGTCTCTGGACTCAGCCCTGCAGAGCTGTGTAGGCTGACTTATAAGATGCCAAATTAATTGAAGACATTATACTGCCTAATTGCCCATGCTCAGACTGTGTTTAAACATGAAGGAGGAACCCCTCCATAGTCCATTCCCAAAGCTCTTTCCAGACCTGTGGGAAGGGCTCAATGCAAGCACACTTTAGCATCTCTTGGTCTAATGCAATCGGGTGAAAAACATCCCTTCTCCTTACAATGCTTTCTGTAGGTGGATCCAGACAAATTCAGGGACCCCCAGGACCTCCTGGGCCACCCGGTCCTCCTGGCCCAGGTGGAAGTTCATCTCAAGAGATTCAGCAGTATGTCACTGACTACCTGAAAAGTGAGTATAATGAGATTTTGCCATGGGTCAGCAGATGCATGCTTATCTCTTTTGCTCCCTGAGCCCCTTGTCACTCTCCCTTTAGAAGCAGCAGCCCTACTGCTCTGGCCTTATTTTTGTTGAATACTATGAAGTGCTGTTGCCCACTGTGGCCTCTGCAGAACTGTCCTTCTATCCGTCTGTTTTTTGCCAGGGGAAGAGGGTCCAGTAATTGTGTATATGGCCATTGTCTTCCCTCTAGTGATGTGGGCATATCTTGGGCTTCCTACCTAGGTGACAGCATAAGGCATTATTTGACTGGTGCCCAAGGCCCTCCAGGCCCTCCAGGCCCACCTGGAATCATCACCACTGCGGATGGGATGAGCTTGGATTATGCAGAGCTGGCTACCCGTGTTATGAACTATATGACAAGTAAGCACCATGTTGGTAAATGCTGTACTGAGTCACGCTCTTGGCTGAGCTTGTGCAACACCTAGTAAGTGAGAACTGGAGGAGCAACAACAGTGTTTAAATAGCAGTACCCCAACCCAGTTATTCATCTTCTGCAGTCTTGGCCCAGGACTCCACACAGCTGAGATGGCCTCTGAGCTTTGTCCCATTTTGATGGTTAGGTTAACTAACAGCTACTGCTGTTTAAAAAGTCTCACATTAAACATAGCTGTTAGACCCTGTAACATCTCCAACACCCAAACAGAGGTGGCTGTCTTTGGTATATGTGGTCTCAGGTGTTCTGGGGCTGTCTAGTATGCTTGGGGCCCTGCTGAAGAAGGTGAAATTCCCAGAGCTTTTGGAAGCAGCCTGGAATCTCAGTCAGAAGAGCACAGACCACATCACTGTGGAGATAGGGAGGCTGTGTGAGAGAGCAACTGAGTCATGGCTGGGGGCATGGGAAGCCCATTCCACGGGTTAAACCGGATTAATTCAGCTTTCCTTTGTCCCTGCCTGACCCCTCTTCACCCCGTGTGTCCTCTTAACCCTGCCTGATATAAAACCTTTTCATTCCCACAGGCTCTTCAGATCGCTATCAGTCATTTGCCAGTTCGGTATCAACTACATCCGTTTTGTACCAAGAACTTCTGGATATGCTTCAGAGTAAGTGACCCTGGAGGGAAACATGAGGGATAGGGGGTCAAGCATCCCAACGGACTGGTGATCTGACCTTCCCTTCCAGTCTTCTGCCTCCAACCAGAGTTACCAGCAGCTGCTTCAGAGGGCAAAGGCCTGCCAGAGATGCTGCTGAGTGACTTGCAATGTCTCCTTCCAAGTCCTTTGGAGACAGATTTATGTGTCTGTACTGGAGAGTTTACATGCTTTCCTGAAGCTATACTTTTACCTGTTTGCTTTTCATACCCGCTGTTGTAACTCTGCAGTTTCTCACTCTCTTGCCTCCCTTTCACTCCTCGGCTCTCTAGGTGGCATCTGCCTATGATGTCCCTCCTTTTCAGGAATTCCCCACAATTTTCCCCAGTCTCCCACTAAACCTTGGGCTTCTGCTTTCCAGCTCCTCCACTCTCTTAGGACTCCCCATTCCTTCTTGCCTTCTCCAAAGCCTTGCTATGTCTTTGTTATTAGGGTGAGGAGGATAGCCAGCTCTGTATTCTTTTTGACACACACTGTTACTGTGGGTTGATAGATAAATCACCAGGATGTCATTTTGCCGTGCCTGAAGGTGTTGATGATGCTGGCCAACACTGCACTCCTCCGATGTGATCCAGTGGGGAGTCAATCAGATTCCATATTCTAAACAGACAAATAGCTGCTGAAACACCACAGATCTTAGCATGGTCTTTTCCCTTTACCCAAGATGTTGTCCAAGGTGTCCTGAAGAAACAGAGCACAAGGAGGTCCCTTTGGCAATACAAATTCTCATCCTCCTCAAACCCCGGGTTGTAGGATGTTCCCAGCCCTGTCACAAATGTTTGTCACACCATACACAGGGCAGATCGCACTCAGAAAAGGAGGTGAGGGAGGAAAGTAACTTTGCATCCATAGGTGTTGATGGTCTCCATTGTGGTGGGGGCTCAGCTCACAGGCTGGGAACCCCTCACACCTGTCATCTTTGCAGCAGCTGGACAGTCTTAGGAGATGCATTTTTCATTTCCAGGAGAAGAAATTCGTCAGTATCTGACTGGACCTCAGGGCCCACCAGGACCTCCTGGACCAGGGGGAGATGGCATGTCTCTGTCACTGGATTATGATGAGCTGACCAGACGGTTTATCAGCTACTTGACAAGTAATGGTCTTTATTAGTGTGTATTTCCCTCTGTTCCTTTGGGAGCTGAGCAGAAAGCTCGTGCTGTCAGTGAAAACTCTTCCACTGTTGGTTGTGTGAATTCCTATGTGTCGTGACCTCCTCACAGGGATTGTGAGAGACTGGGAAGAGAACACAGATACCCTGTAGCTAAGATACTATCCATGGACCCTAGTAATGAGTTCTTGCTTCTCTAAAAACTGAGCTTAGAACATCATTTCACCTTAGCCATCTTAGAATTCACATCAGCAGCTTCAAGTGCCTTTATAACCCTTTTCTCGCCGGCTCTGTGGCCAGGGTGTATCTCTCTGTGGAAGAGCTGATCTGTGCCTACTTTGTGTCAAGGCAGCCCCGGCAACAATCTCTTATAAGTTTAGAGTTAATTGAAACAAATTCCACCTCTCTGCTTCATTTTCCCATCTGTAAAGGGGTGATATGGCATGTAAGAACTGTCAGACAGAGAGGACTCCGGAGCATCCCCAACAGCAGTTCTAAAATGCCTAATCTTGGCAGCTGCAACTATCTCCTTAAAAGCAAGGCCTGGTCTGTGCTTACTCTGTCTGAACTGCCCTTGGAGACCAGATCTCACCAAGGGGCTGCTCCAAAGATGGTGGGAATTTCCTCTTTGGCTCTGGAAGCAGGAAACTGCTGTCTAACAGCAGCACCCCAACAGCTCAAGCAGGACAGCTGCACTTTATCAGCAAGGACATTTCACCAAAGCAAATCACAAAGGTGCAAAGTTTTGCACCAGAGCTGCTTACAGCTAGGCACACAGACGGAGCAGCACATGCATCAGCCAGTGGGTCACAGCTAAACTACATGTCCTGGGGTGCCTCCCCACCCCCGTGTCAGGGGTTCATGAAATGTGCAGAGCTTTTGCCAAGAATAGAGGCCTGAATCCTGCCTGTCTGCAGGTACCCTTGTATTGGGGTTAAGGGGGCAAGTTTTAACTCCAGTCCAGAAGAAGGCTTGAGCCCTGCTTCCCAGCACAATCTGCTGATGGTAACACTCCACCCTGCAGGAGTCCTGACTGCATTGCTGGTGAACAAGCCCTGCAGCCTGTCTGTTCACACTGTAACAGCCTCTTTTGATAATATGCTACTCTTGGATCTGTTTGTTTTTGCAGATTCTGGAATGAGCATTGGGCTCCCTGGACCACCTGGGCCTCCAGGGACACCTGGTATATCTTACGGTGACCTGACAGCATACCTGCAAAGTAAGCCAACTTCTTTACTGCCCTGCCATAGTTCCCTGCACACCTCCTGGATCTGTTTTTTACAGGCTTGGTCACAGAATTTCCCCTTTTGCCCACCACCACAAATAACCCTCTTGAGACTCTGGTGGTCTCTCTGCCTTAGTTGGCAGTACTGCAGGCCTCCTGGGCTCTGCCAGGACCTGCACAGGCTGTGAGGGGCTGCAAATAGGTCACCATGCTCCTGTGGAGAGCAGCAAGGGCCTGTCTTGGGGATGGGGATGGAGGAGGCCTTTGTCTTCTCCAAGCTCTGCAGCATAAAGGAATTTCTTATGCCACTTTTTAAAGTATATTTAAAGAATAGGGGCTTCTACCCTTTTTGGGATCTCCTGACTTCCCAATGACATCTGTACGCAGGGAAGTGAAGTGCACCAGGAAGGCTGCACCAGAAGGTGCTGGGGAGAAAAAAGCACCTTTTACTTGGCTGTAGGTGGCATTACCTGTATTGTCAGGGAAGGTTCATCAGGGTTGCGTTGGTTTGGGTGACCTCTTTTCTTCCCTTGTGTCTTACAGACTCTGAATTCAGTGGTCTTGTTGGGCCCCCTGGTCCTGCAGGGCCCCCAGGACCTCCAGGGATCCCCGGATCATCTGGCATCTCTCTAGAGGACATCTCTGCTTACCTACAAAGTAAAGCACTTGTGTTTCTCATGGCTGGCAGGGAGATTCTGTTTGTAGGTGCTGGGGGAACAGAGACTGAGATGTAGCTTACCAGGGGCTGTGACTGCCCACTGAGAACAAGGTCACTTTTTAAAAAAAAAAATCTCATCAACTTCAGCGGGAAAGGGATGGAAGTTGGGGTTGGAGCCTTTAAACTTTCAAGATCCCCAGACATGTGTGATTTCCTTGTCCTCTCACTGTCAGAAAATAATTCTTCCTCTCTCTCAAGGTGTGGGATACTCCTCCCTCTCTGGAGTCCAAGGTCCACCCGGCCCTCCTGGCCCTCCAGGACCACCTGGCTTCTCAGGAACCGGCCTCCTGTCCTATGGTGACATTACCCACAGTGACGAGTTCAGGAGCGAGCTGATCCAGTACCTGAAGAGTAAGGGGACACCACCCATCCTCCCTGCACACATCCTGAGCCATGCGTTGCCTTGTGTATGCTGCTGGCTCTGCCACAGCTGAGGCACTCCTGTAGGAGCCTTCCCCGAATCGGGGCTGCAGCAACACCTGATCTCTACAGCCAGGTCTATGCAGGACTACACTGCACCCCATAGGCTTGTCTCCTCTCAGTCTGACTGCAAGGCAAAAGTCCATGTTCTGTGCAAAATGGACAAGCGCTGGGCAGTTACAATTGGCCTGTACTGAACAGCGAGTCCCCAGTAAGGTCACCTGCAGAATTTTGCCGTGGGAACAGCATTTTCTTTGACAAGCACCTGCCTACAGAGCAATGGGTGCCATAGGGGTTGGAGGGCAGTACTGGGCCAGCTGTGAAGCAGCATTGGTCTGAGCTCTCATGCTGGCAAGTCAACCAGGGCAGCCTTTCAAAAACATTGGGGGTCCCCTCACGTGTGGGAGACTGGTCACAGAACAGGCAGAGGTGCTGAAATTGGTCTGAGAAGAGCGCACCCTTCTGCAAAATCATTGGGCATGTTTCTAAGGTTGGGCACCCAAAATTTTGAGAGAGGTGGGAAGGAGGAGGGTGTCATGCCATCTGCAGAGATCAGGGTTGACATGTGCCTGCTGCATGAGAAATGGCACTGGATGAGGGTTACTGCGATGATTGGCAGAACAGGATTTCACACTCCAGTCTTCATTCAGGTGGTAGCACAGGACCTCTGCCAAGCCTGGGGGGCCCTGGTACCCCAGTGCCCCTAAGTCCCCTCTCTTGTATTTTGCAGGTGATGAAGTTCGAAGCTACATCTCAGGGCCGCCTGGGCCCCCTGGGCCACGAGGACCACCAGGACCCAAAGGAGACAGTGGCTTGGTGGCTGGGTCTATGTCGTCATCATACCATGGGTTACAGACTTCCGAGCGCTTGCACGGAGGATCTTTTGGTGCTGAGGGATCCCATGAGGGATCACTGGGCACAGGCAGCTCATACAGCAGCTCCATGAGCAGCATGTCATCTTACAGTGCCTCAGCTGGCAGCGATGGCTCTTATGATGCCGCCATGGGCAGTGATGGGTCTTTCGATGCATTGCTAACAGAGGAGGGATCACACAGGAGAGCAGCCAGTTCAAGCAGATCCTACAGCAACTCCTTCACTGGTTCCCTGGATTACAATGAGCTGGCACGCCA
Source organism: Phalacrocorax aristotelis (assembly GCF_949628215.1). Taxonomy (NCBI): domain Eukaryota; kingdom Metazoa; phylum Chordata; class Aves; order Suliformes; family Phalacrocoracidae; genus Phalacrocorax; species Phalacrocorax aristotelis. Next base: position 9,817,734 of record NC_134287.1, on the reverse strand, counting down.
CGTGTCAGAGAGCCTACAGAGTGAGTGGAATGCCTGCTTGTCCTGACCTTCCCTGTCCCAGGCCACAACTCCTAAACCCCTGTGCCCGGTGGCATGCTGTTCACTTCCCACATCCCTTGGGCTGCCTACAGCTCTCCCTTATACCTTCCTGCCTCAACATCCAGCCACAGTTTTCCCAGAGTTGCTTTCAAATGACATCTCTAATTCCTCAGGCCAAGGTATTCTCCAGGACCTGATGTCTTACACTGTACAGGGACCCGCAGGTCCCCCAGGCCCTCCTGGTCCCCCTGGCATCAGCAGGGTGTTTGCAGCCTATGGCAATGTCACCGAGGACCTCATGGACTTCTTTAGAAGTAAGTGACGTATTGACTTGGTGTTTCTGGCTCACGCACATGAGATCTCTCCAACCTCTCCTAGACCTAGTGATGTTTTCACCTTTGTGTGCTACAGTAAAGATACAAAGCTGGAGGCAGACATTCTTTCCATCTCCTGCCTCCCTCGCTGGGGCGGTGCAGTCTCATCACTAGGAAGAACATTGAGTTTTCCTACTATTTGTAGGAAATGCATCCCAAACCCTACTGCGCTTGCAACCCCCGTTGCCCATTCTAACACGGCTGGGCTGGCACATGCAGCGCTACATGTGACAGCCGGTCACTCTTCTCAAATTCCCCTCTCTGAGCGTAACCAGCTCCAGCGCTGTGACAGGCAGGAGACCCAGAGAGGGTGGCAGAGCAGTGCTGGTGTAATGAGCTCACAGCCCACCCCAGGACTTTGCTGGGAGCAAAAGCATTTTTTTAAAAACCTGCTGTCAGTCAGCCTAAGCCCATCTAACCTGGAGAAATGTCCTTCTATTGTGACTCACTATTTCGCTAAGTCAACACAGAGCCCTCTTCAAGTGGTTTCTCTCACTCATTCCTCCCCTCCTTTGTTTCCCTCGCCAGCATATGGTACCATCCAGGGGCCACCCGGTGAAAAGGGGGAGAGGGGTTATCCTGGACCCAAAGGTAAGCCTTGCCATCCTTTCCCTCTCAAGCCCTGTAATGCCCAGCACTGTGTCCACAGAGATAGTCGTCACGGGGCTGCTGAAGGTGACAGCCTCCCCACAGTGGAGGTGGCACCTGCAGGAGCTCAGCCCAAGCACCAGCCCAGCTTGGTCTCCCTTACCCTGGCCGGTCCCTGTTCGTGGGCCAGTCATGCTCAAGGGCAAACCTGGTCTTATTCCTTCAGGCGACCCTGGACCGATGGGCCCACCAGGACGCCATGGGCAGAGGGGACCAAAGGGAGAGAAAGGAGAGAAAGGTACGAGCATCTGCCATCCCCAGAGAGCAGGGCTTGCCTGTTGGGGAGTGGAGGATTCCCCAGGCACCATCTCGGGGAAACACTGGAAAACCCATGAGGCCCCATTCTTTTGTTTTGGTTCTTTTGTCTTTTTTTTAACCCACAGGGACTTTTCAAATAACTCTCCTTTTGACTTTCTTATCCCCAGGTGAACAAGTGTATGTTGGCAGAAGAAAACGAAGAAGTGTTGGGGTTTAAGGAAAGAGCCAGCTCAGTTCTGCACTGAGCAGCATTCCCAGCAGCCCATAGAGAATTAGCTCGAATCTTCACTGCCTTAATGCTACAACGCCCTTGCTGAACAGCTAACCACTTAGACTTGATAGTTCAGTGTCACTGCTGAGATTTCAGTGGCTGTTTTACGTGTCCAGCATGGCCCTAATGTGGTTATTTGCTCCTGTTGCTGATGTTTGGCTTAGCTCTTCAAAGTTCCCAGGCTTATATGTCTTCAGGCTGGCAAGGGCTTCCTGTCTCACGCAGTCCAACTTTCTTGTAATACTCCCAGCTATGTAAAAACCTGTTTTTTTAACAACTAGACAGCAAAAAGAAAAGAGAAACCAATCCCTCCCCCACCAAATGCATGACTTTTCAGTGCTTAGGTTCAGCCCACAGGACAAAAGGCCATGTAAGAACCCGAGGACTAAGCTTGCGCCCGCACTGGGATTTCCTCTCCACAAGCTCTGCGGTGCCGGCCCTAAGGAGGCCCTGGTGATGACTGGCGGTGCTGAGCAGGGCTGTGGCTCGGGGGTGCACCGAGGTACCCCAAACAGTGACCCACACGAGACACCGAGCCCAGCCCTGCCAGTGCCCAGCTGCTGCAGCGTAGCAGGTGCTAACGGGGTGGGGGAACCAGCTGGGCTCTGCCTTCCCCACCCGGCTGCGTGGCCGTGCTGCTGGCTGCCCCATAGTCCCCACTGCAGAGCTTTCAGACCCCTGGGGTCGGCACCCACTAGCAGCCCGGCCCGTGGCTTGCTTTGGAGAGTGCTGCCCTGCCAGCTGGGCACTTTGGCGGTGCTCTGTGTCCATTAACCCCACGCCCGAGCCCAGCTCCCTGGGCAAACCGGTACCGGCGGGGCCCAGGCAGCAACTGGGTACAGCGCATGGAGTACTTTGCAGGGCGCCTGGTGGGCACATGCTTTGCGATGCCTGTTTATAGCAGCACAGCGAGACGTAACGTGCACAGGGACTGAAGCACTTTTAAACATAATTTGTTGATCTTTTTTAAAGTATTTTTTGTATTTTTGTCTATATTTTCAACACTGGGGAAAAACAGTTTTTTAATGCAAACAGACCAATTAAAATGTGTTTTCCGCCCAAGCTTGCCTGATCAGTGTCACGCTGGGCGGTCGGCACCAGCTTCGCTGTGACCATGGGCAGACACGCCTTGTGGGTTGGCTGGCTGCCGGTGGCTGGTTTGCTTCTCGTCGCTGGTACGTGACCCAGGCAGACACGGAGCTGCTTCCCAGGTGTTGGCGGCCTCCAGGCACATTAGCAGGAGCCTCCACGCATTGTCCCAGGGACAGCTGGCAGCCCCTTGCACGGCGCCTGGCCTCTGCCCGTGAGACACCGCAACAGCTTTATGGCGGTCCTGGGGAGACACACACGCGCTCTCTCTCACTCTGAAGTGCTACTTTAGTTCCAGGTATTGGCCGAAGCAGGTCAGTGGGTCATTGTTATAGCAAAAAACTTGCTTGAATTGCTTGTTCTCAGTCCAGGTTTAAACACCCATTGTCTGTTTTTATTTCCAGTGTTAGTGGTGTCAAGTTTTGGTGTTCCTCCCACAGTATTGCTTAGGAGAGTTTAGAGCAAAGGCCTGTGTGAACCAGGGCGGCTTTCAGAGCGCAGCGCCTTGCAGTGCTTGCCAATAAAGCCTGCGTCCTTCTGGGTGATTCATGCTCCTGCACCCGGCTCTGCCGAGATGAGACATTTCCTTTTAATTCTGTCTTAAAAACAACAACAAAACACGCTTGGTGTCATGTTTAAGTGCAGCAGCTGTGTTTCCATGCCTGAAGCCATCCCTGAACTGCGCGGGACCACCGCAGCGTGCTTGCAGGCGGTGCTGCGGGGCAGGGCTGGGCCGCTGAGAGCGGGCAGAGGCACCGCAGCCCTGCAACCGCGCCGGTGCGTCCTACCCCAGCCCGCGCACCTGGCCCGTTGCTCCGGGGGCTCCGCTGCCAGAGCGGCGCCTCGTTCCTCTACCCGCAGCCGAGCGGGCAGCGTGGCTGTCACGAGGGGGGGACCCACGGACTGGGGGGGAGAAAGTGGAGCTCCTACAGCCCCGAGCTGAATTCCCACTGACAGGGCTGAGAAAACAACGTCCTTTCAGGTTTGTGCTAAACCGGCGCTCCCGCCCCGGGCTATTCCAGTCAGGGAGCCACATGTTGTGCAACGTTAAGTGATTTTTACACTCAGTTGTTTTTAAAATTCTAAATTGTCCCATTCGCTCACAGATTACTTGCATTTCATGAGCATTTTCCATGAACAAAATGGAGGCCGTCTCAGCAAACTGTGATTTTATTGTATTTACAGCAGAATTATTACAATATTCTACAGAAAGCCATGAAATCAAATTACTTTTATAAACAAGACACAAAAAACCCCCTGTTGTATGGCTGCTACTGCAAGTTCATCTCCATGAGCTGTATATACAGAGACCCTTAGCCAAATATTCATCCATCTCATGATTTTTGGTTGCTTTCTGTAAGGCAAAAATAACCTGGTTTGCAGTTAACATGAAACATTCAACAAACGGCTGGGCCAGCGGGAGGTGGGAGGTGCCTCGGACACGCGTGCTTTGTCAGGGAAGCCCTCCCTGCTTGGCTTTCTTCCAGAAAAGAGGGCTGTGACAGTTCAACATCACAGATTTCACTCCAAGTCCCTTTTCCACCATTTCAGAATTGGTAATCAGTAAGAAAGAAGTTTTACCACCTAGCTTGGTGATTGTGGAAGAGATTTTGGAAAATTAAGAGCATCTTTGGGCTCAGTGACTCCCCTTCTTCTTTCAGAACAGTGGAAGCACATGAGCCTTCCTTATTCATGAGCTGGTTTTGAGCACGTTCTTATCTAAGGGGTTGTTGCCGTTCTCTGGCACCCCTGACTGCCCTAATGCCAGAAGCTTCAGAAATGAAGTATGAGGATTGAGGCAGGAGAAAGGGGATGGACAACAACTGAAAGCTCTGCAAGCAATATAGAGAAACGCTACAAAGCGTGTCTTCGCCTCGCCTTTATCTGTTCTCATCTTTTGCAAGGCTGAGAAACATGCCGGGGCATCCTGGCCTCGGCTCGCCTGGCAATCAGGAAGGTTAATTCTCTCCAACCTCATTTTGTATCTGCTGTGAAGCCGACAGTACGCGTTAGGGAATGGGACATGTGCGTGGACACATCAACACAAGGAAGTTTCTGAGATCCAGAAGTAGATATTGGCGTAAAGTGACTGGATTGTAAATGCAAACATAAAAAGCAGAAAGTGCCCGCATCGTGACCGCGCGCAGCACCCCTCCCGGCCCTTCCCGCTAGTGACCGCGCAGTCACTGGCCGCAAGAACTCGCCCCGCTTCCCCCCGGCAGATCGACCGAAGAGCAGCAGTCCAGGGGGAGCAACTCGCTCTGAGCTTGTTTGCACGTTTAAGTCTGGTCCCTGGTTTTCAGCAGAGACGAGCATTGCTGAAGCCCGAGGAGCTGCGGCTACGCAGCAGCTCTGAAAGTCAGGCAACCTAGAAGTGGATTTAAGTGCCTGAAATTAAATAAATCTTTCACGAACCACGTCTTGCACAACAGATACTGTTTCAGGTGGAGAATCAACTTCACCTCCTATGTGATATTGCTGTCTTATAAAAGATATTGTGGTGTGATGGAAGTAATTACATAACTAGGCCAGAGGCAAGCAAAGCAGTAAAGGTGCTACGTTTCCTATTTATTAAGAAAAAAAAGTTCAGTAGTCTGTAGTTATAATAGAGAAGGTGCTCCAGGACAGAAGAATAACTTTTTAAACCATGTGATTGATTAGCTACTGAATACGCAATATATGTAATTTAGAAGGATATTAGCTTAAAACATTGTCTGTAAAAAAGCTCAGAATGAATGTTATTAAAACATGCCTGAAGAAAAGGACGCAGCTCGGCATGAATGTCAGGACTTTGAGAGTGATGCGAGAAATCTGTCTGAGCAGACAGCCCTGCCCGGGGTGGTGTGGCCCTGCCACCTCTGAATTTGAATTCAGACGTCAATTCAGTTAACACCTTCTAAAGAAAAACCTTTAACAACTCAGGATATATCTCATCAATCATAACAGCCTCGGTGTCGTGCCTTTTCATGCCTACATGCTTCTCGTGTGCTCAGCAGTGTGCTTGGAAAAAGAAACATATTTGTTTTATGGGAATAAGAGAGGAAAAAACATGCTGAAGTATTTCCCTTTCGACCAAGTTAACAGCAAAGTTCCCCCGGGGCTTCAGGAGGCCGAGGGCTGAGACAGAGCCCATTTCCTCCGCGGCTGGTAAATGCTCCCAGTCAGCCCTGCTTGCGGGAGAGGCAGATTTTATTCCAGATGCAGAATCTCACTGTGAGGAGAGGGGCAGAGCCCCTGTCCAGGCCACCTGAGGGGCGGTGAGATCCCCCCAGGCTACCAGCAGCGTTGCCTCAGCAGGGGACTACAGGGTCCTGCAAACAGCGAAGTTCCAGTAGCTGCCGGGATGTGAGCAGAGCCACCGGCCCCTGCGCTTACAAGGCCCTGTTCCCCGAAAGCTGACCGAGCAGGTGCTGAAATCTGCTTGCAGAGCTCAGGAAGAACAAGTTGTGAGGCCTGAATCTATCAAAGGCCGCGTGCCTGCAGGCAGGGATTTTTGTGAGAACTGGCTGTAAATACGAGAACCAATATATCGCAGTGCAATTCATGGATTTTATTGCCTTTGTTCATTTTCCTGTGGACGGTATTTATGATGTAGTAAAACACAAAGGTGCGCAAATACTGGTTTGTGGTTGTCTTCTGAAGGGCGTGTGAGGAAAACGAGACCTGCCAAACACTCAGTAAGGTAGTACGTTGTTTTGGCAACGGAAAATACATTGAACTACCTTGGAGATGGAGCTTCTAACTCTCAATAAAAGGATGTGACATGTGACAGTAGAGACTGGATTTTGTATCTCGGGAGGCCTATCTTCCAGGCCTACGTGAGACTAAATTCATTTGAATTTAATTTTCTGGCATTGATACACTATTGTACACCTCCTCTTTCGTGTTCTGCAATACTTAATTTTACCAGCCCAAACGTGTGAGTACCCACATTCATTCCTGTTATCCACCAGAAAAACATATTTTCACGCTAGACATCAATCCTCAGCACAGTTCATAAGGCTGCACCCGCGCAACAGGGCTCCACACCCGGAGGCCTGACCAAAGACTGCCAAGCCTTCAATCGCTGCATCCGATCCCTCCCTCCACCGCAGAACTGACTTCCTGATCTGTACAATTTACAGCGCGATCAGATCGCAGGGGCTTCCGCGGAAAGGACTTTCAAAGGAAAGATTTAGAACATTTAGGCAGAGGTGAACGGTATGCCAATACAGATTAGCAAATTATCACTGAAACTGCCAAAAGCGTAAGGAGATTATTAACATTTCCCACCGAGGATTTAACGTGGATGAAGGTAGAGAGAATCCAGAAGGGGAAATCTGCCTGCCCTGCCTGCTCCGAGTGAGGCGCTGAGCCTGCGTCGTACGAAATTGCAAACAAATTCCGTTAAATATGGAGATGAAGATTATTTAATGTTATTTTAGTAACAGCCAATTTATGATGGTGGAGCTTGAAAAGTAAGAGGCCTTCAGAGACATTTTTCACCCTACTAAATAAACAATTTAAAGAACTTTGCATTTAGCAACAGATAACATTCTAGAGATATGGTATGTGAATTTACAACAGTACACAATACACATTTATATAATAAAATGCCAGAAATTAAGGCTAGCTATGAAAGTAATTATGCTATCAAAAAGTTACAAAATTTAAATTAAAACATGCATTTTCCAATTATTTTTTTTTACTGTGCTGTAAGTTTTAAGTGTTGTCATTGAGAAGGTAGCGGTTCAACGTCCAAGGATTTCAGCATCCAAGATTTCAACCACGTCCAATTAAAGTCCTACGTTAATTTACGAGTTCATCCGCATGCACCAGTGCTGTTCCCATGAAATGAACATCATGTCGTGTTCGGCATCGCACATTTAACGCAAGCTATAGCAAAACAAAGCGCGTACAGCTGATACCCAGACTCGAACGTCAGGCCTCAAACGACAGAAAGCAAATACTATTTTACAAATCGAGCTCCCGCATACCAAAGTACAGCTTATAATACTGTCTTGATATGACTCGCACTCTGACCAGCAAAAGGAGTGCAGTAGAAGTGACCAAATACAGATGTATTTCCCTACCAGCTACATGAGAAACATTTCAGATCTTTTCCACTGCAGATCAGTCAGGTAAATAACTTATTGTACACCTACAAACCTGAAAAATAAAAACTGGCTATGTTAGTACGTGGCAACACAAAAGCAAAAAACCGTGCTTCGTAAAGGAGTTTGTCTATATGTTTAACTTAAATCTTTCTATCAAATAAAATGACTAAACTAAAAAAACCTCAAATCTAACACTTCTAATCAAATCGGACTTTAGCCACGGTTATTTATAAATATGACCCTCCGCCTCCACTTTTCTGATGGAGTTTGAATGAACAGGCTTTGGTAAGAACAGAAAAATGGCTCTACCCATTCCGGTACAGTTAGAGAAACCTCGTGCACTTCGCACACCGCTTTCTAAAAATACGTTCTACAGCTTTTCAATTTGTAGAACAAACCACCTGCAATAGCTAAGGAAAATAATAAACTGTGCATTTTAAAGTTAGCATTTCTTTCACCTTTACATATTTTAGTGCAAAATATTTCAGGGTGAGGATTTACAACAAAAATGGCAGTAGCAGCAAGACATCTCCTGTTTCGTACAGTAACAACAGTGCTAAGGAGTTTTGTTTTTTTAAATGACAAAGCACTACCCTGTTGCCAGGATTAGCATATCTAAGAGTTTCAGGCACTGTATTAATTAAACTAGCACCCCATTTCATTGCGGAACTAATGGACAAAATACGTCCTGGAGATCAGCTCAGTTTAATTTATGCCAGAGGTTTCTTTTTAAAGAAGTCACAAAGGCTTTTGCTTTCACCAATCATTTTTAAACATAAGGGTTTATTTCTCTGATTATTGGCATGTTCTGAGTAATTAGTTTCAGTCCTTGCTATGAAGACACTGCTCAACATTATAACGTTTTAAACCTCTCGTGGCAGTTTGAGTTGTGGAGTTCTCTTGTGGAGAAATGAGACACTTAAAAACACAGTAGCAGAAGTAACATTACACCATTTAAATGTTCACATGAGAAACCATTTTTTTTGTGACCAGAAGGAGTATAATTAATATTTTAGGCTTGAAGTCAAAACCATCGATAGACTTTTTGAAACTGAGATAACCACCCCCCATTCTCAAAGGACTTAACATTACCATTATATACCGACACCTTTTTCTTTTCTTCCATTCTGAGAAGTAAAGAAACTGATCGTGACACTGATTGTCTCCACTGAAAACAGAAAGCGCTAGGTCCGTTGATGTTCACTGCAGATCGAGTCAGGTTAGACAAGGAGGATGAAGAATTCCAAATATGAAAAAACCTACAGCAGTTCCCAGAGTTACGACCCAGTGGAGTGAAGGCTGGGGATTGGATAGAATTTGGAAATCCGGCTTTGTGTTGAAGGGTTAAGGCATTCTGATTCTCCAGTCATTTTAAAGAAAACTTCCTGTTCCTGCAGTTTTCTGGCAAATTCTTCTTCCAGCGTCTAAAACCAAAATCAGATTGTCTCAGGATTAAAGCAAAGTACAAGAAACCCATTATACCGGTGACGTATTGTCTGATGTAACATCGTAACTTCACACACCATCACAAAAAAATAAATAAAATCACCTAGCAATTACGAAGTTACAAGACAGCCAAGACAGAGCAAGCCAAGAACATCGTGCGCCCGTAGGCTACTCTCTGAACCATGTGAAAATCTAGTACTTGCCTTTTAAAAATAAAATATAAAACCCAAACCCACCCTCCCCCCCCATCTCTTATCTGTTATTTCACACTCAATTTTTGTGGTAACCTACTGGCTTCTGAAATACTTCCCCAAAATCAGATTCACCTCCAGCTAAGAAGTTTGACATGCAAATATACACACAGGCGCTGCAAGAGGGAACACCGTAAGAGGCTGGTAACAAACAAGCCTTTTACGTTGCACACGCCCTTTGTTCGGCTTTCGCACATTTTTTTAACATCTCTTATTATTCAGTGAACTATAGCAGTTTTGTGCAGTAGCTGGATTCTCCTCCTCTGCGATACTTTTTGTATTGTCTGTATTTGCTAGATCCAACTCTTGATTATTTTCTGATTCATAAACTGCTCCGATTTACCTTTTTTCTTGGTCTCAGTTTCTCTCTCCATTCCTTCAGTTCTTGGCTGTGTTCTTCATCTAGCTCTTTTAGCTTCTGGGTCTCATGCTCAACCAGTAGATGGCATTTTTCATTCTTAAAACAGATAAAGATAATCCTTATGTAAAACTAATTCAGATTAGGTAACTCGACATTTGTACAGTGACATATGTTGCCCTAATCCCTTTTAATTAGCTTATTCCATGTAAACAGTGACGTGAATAATTACAAGATAGAAGTATGTTACGAGGCTGCATTATCAAAAGCTTATCTTCCCAAGTGAGATAAGAAATACTTGTAAATCCAAATACACCGCTGAGTATCGTTAGGGCAGCTGCTGACAGTGCTACTCAGAACTGTTTCACTGCCTAATAATGCTTTTCAAGGTCATACAGCATTTCTGCTTTGCTTTCTAAAGATAGCTTGCATCATTTATTAAAATCAATTACGTTAAAAAGGAGGTTGTTTTTTGGAAATATTTCGGCTTTTGGTGCCAAGGAGCTGAGACTAACAAACGGGGCCTAGAGAGGAGAGAAGTGCGCCTGCAGAACCAGCCTCAGAATTGCCCTAGAAAAAGGAAAAGGATAACCAAACCACGCATCAGCTTCACGTTCCTCTCAGTAAGGTACACATGCATCTGCTTAACTTTCAGAGGACATCTGAAGCATGGTAAGAAAAAAAAATTAAGCATTTGGCTACATCAAATCTTTGATTTTTAAAAGCAGTTGGCAATGGCAGTCTCTAAACCCCATGATCTTGTGCCTAGGGTTCCACTCCCAGCCGGGTCTGATGCAGAGTACAAAACAGCAGGAATGAAAAGGACAAGCACTTGGCTAGAGCCGCGTACAGCTAGGGGCCAGTTTTTCTCGGCGAAGCTCAGAGTAGCCCTAATCTGCTCAATCTTCCTTGAGCTGAATCTCCCGCGAGACTCTCACGGTACTTGGGGATTTACCGAGGCGTATTAGTGGCACAGTCAGGGACTGTTTCTGCAGGATGTAAGAAAGTGAATAGAGCGCAACTAGCTTCATTGGCTGTTGGAAGATTTCTCTATGCAGAGGTTATCGGCAGGTGCTTTCAACCTCCCCTGCGTCCCTGAAACAGGGAAAAGCAGATTTAGTGGAAAAGGAGGTCTGGCCTCTGGTATACAGCAACAACTTTTACAAAATGCATATCAAAAGGGACAAAATAGAGTTCCTCATCACAAGAAGGGAATTCCTTCCAAGTACCTTCCAGAAGCTCATGTACACCCAGCAGCCTGCACCTTGTAAAAACCACCTCATTCCGTGTATTGCTATAAACGCCCTGTGGGTAACGCCTGGTGCTGCCTACCTCTGTTCTGATTAATGATATTTCAGCAAAATCAGATTAAAAGGAAATGTTGCCTACAGAAAATAGCACTGGGAACTTGACAGACATCATCTGCTTCTGGGTCCTGCTCTTCCTGCATGCAAAATGACTTCTCGTTAGTTGATGTAAGCATATGAATCTGGTTAAGCAGTCTGCTGCAGGCCTTTGAAAGCAAAGTTGGGAAAAAAACCCTACACCAATTGGCAAAAATGAAGGAAAAGATGTTTCTGCTTCATCTGCGTCTGTTATTAACCCAAGTCTTCCCACCGAACGTTCATTTAATATAATCTATTTTTAACCTGTAACTGATGCAGTTCTCTGATGTTTGCTTCGCACTGCAACTGAAGGTCCCGCATTTGGTTTTCGTGTTTCTGATGCTGAGCCAGTCTCTCGTTCTTCTGTCTCTTTTCTTCTTGAACCGCAAACTAAAATTAAAAAGAAGGCAATTTATATTGTGCCTCTAGATACAGCACTTTACGTGAGTCAAAACTGTACGTAACAAAATGAATACGTAACAGCAAAACTGAAAAGAATGGTTTTAAGAGATTTAAACAATAACTGCATTTTCTTTATTCTTTCTCTTTTAAAATTCTTACAACAGTACCCTCACAGTTTTGTCTACCATTCCATCTCTCTGCACTCTATTTTGTCCTTAAAACACAGCACATTTCACTTCCAGACTCCTGAAATTATCTCACTCTGAAGCCAAGTGACACAGCAGCGCTGCTACAAGCGTTGGTTAAGGCTGGTGTTATAAAGCTACAGGAGACTCTATTTTCCAGATTTTTCATCCTTCCAGGGCTCACCATATGAAACCATGATTTGGGACTTTTGTGCATCAGTACAAAGGAAATCTCTAAACCTCTTCACAATGTTCCCTTTTGAAGAAAAACCTACAGTTTCAGTTCAAAACCTCACAAAAATCCAACATTCTTAAAAATATTTTACAGAATCAACCAACTGTTGAGGTTGGAAGGGACATGCAAAGATCATCTCCCTTGCTCAAAGCAGGGTCACCAGAGCAGGCTGCACAAGACTGTGTCCAGCTGGGTTCTGAGTATCTCCACAACTTCTCTGGGCAGTCTGTTCCAATGTCTGACCATCCTCACACTAAAAAAAGTGTTCTCTTATATTGAAGTTGGATTTTCTGTAGTTGAATTGTGCCCACTGCCTCTCATCCTGTCACTGGGCACCACTGAGGAGAGTGTGGCTCCACCTTCTTTACTCCCTCCCACTGGGTACAGGGATCCACAAGCCCGTGCCATATCCATGGCACACAGGTAAGATCCTCCTGAGCCTTCTCCTCTCCAGGCTGAAGCGTCCCAGCTATTCAGCCTCTCCTCCTATAACAAGACCCACCAGTCCCTCAGTCATCTTCAAGGTCCTTCATGGGACTCACTCCAGTAAATCCATGTCTGTCGTGTACTGGGGAGCCCCGGCCTGGCCCCAGCACTCCAGATGTCCCTCACCAGTGCAGAGGGGAAGGATGACTTTCTCTGACCTCGTCCAGTGCATCAACCCAGTTTTGTGCCATCTGTGAACTTGCTGAGTGTGCACTCTACCCCATCCTCACATTTACATCACATTAAGCGTTTACACTATTAAAACCATTTTTATTAATTACCTGCTTAATTTTTTCACGATCTTGGTCTGGAGAGGCCAATGAATTGATTCTCAAACTTTTCTTAAACATAGCCATTCGAGTCTTTGCTTCACTTCGCTGGATTTTAGGCAGCCTTGCTCTTTCCTGAGTTTGCTTGTTCTTTAACTCCTCGATAAGGCGTTGATTATATCTCTGCATTTGTTCTGTTTCCTAAAATGTTAACCATATGGAAACGTTTCAGAGTAACTATTATGTTAGAATATTTGCATCTCATTCCATCAATAAGCATGCGGTTTGAGTCAGCTTCCTTCAAAAGAAACCAGTATCAGCCCTAGTGATACCAATGGGGAGGAGGGGGTCTTCTACTTATTCCAGAGAGCTCTGGATCATGCCCAGCCCAGATTAAATTCTCCAACGCTCTAATGAATATGAATACATTTTACCAGTGGTTGTTTAACTCCAGAACTGCATTTTTAAAAGTCTATGTTATTCAAAGGGAGAAACTTTTGTGCAGCTGAACTTCCCCTACTGAGCTGTGAAGGGTCAGTCTGTTGCAAAAGCTGGTGAAAGCAACAGCCGTCATGGGGATAAACCAAACCATACAGAAACGAGCCTTCAGTGGAGGCTGCTTGCGCTCCGGTCACCAAGGAGATCCTGTAATATCTCTCTATTGGGTTGACATTTTCAAAAGCTGAACTACTCTGTTTAGTGCGTTCTATAAAAACCAAAATGCCTTGTGGAAAATAAGCGTTTTCTTCTGGGCTTTCATAGGATTTAGCTATAAAGAGACAGTTGCCAGCTACTTGCCTAAATGCTAATTCAGTTCATTCTGCTCATTTAATTCCAGGATCATTTATTAACGATTAGATCTATTTAAACACAAGCCAAAGATGGTTTTGATGTATAAGGAGAATTTGGTATTTTTAGAAGACAAAGGCTGAAATTGTGGTTGGGTTTGGTTTTTGTTGGGTTTTTTGCTTGTTTGTTTTTAAGAATCAAAAGGGAAAAATATGACCACTTATACTTCAACATATTACTAAGTTATTGAAGTAAGATGATTAAGACTTTGTTATTTCAACAGAACATACACAGCTTCAAAATACCTGTGCGGGTCTTGCCTGTGCAAGCAAGCAGCTACCAGCAGAGATCATAAGACTACTTGATAAAAAAGCCACAGGTATTACAATACACAAAAGAAAGTGTCAAGCTCAACACTAACCTTCTCATGCCTCTTAAGCAGCTGGTGTCTCTGCATGAAGTACTGATCTTTGAGCTGCTGTTTGAGGAGCTGGTGTTTCTCTTGTAGATGTCGCTCTTCCAGCTCCCAGATTGCAGCTTCGCGAGCTGGAAAGAAGAGGAAGGCTGGTTCAGAAAGTACAATACAATACTTTCTAATCTACCCAGTAGTCTATGTTTAGAAGTGGCCTACAAGTGCATTTTAAGAACAAATGCTATTCCATAGCAAATGTTTTTATTACAGTTCCAAATTAGTCATGAAGGTCTTTGATTTCATAAATTTAAGACAGACTATTGTTTTATTAAAATACAACACAGCTGTCTGGTTTAAAACTGAGAGTCTGATGCTGGGTACCTCTCATGAGCTGCTGTTTGTTGTTGAGGAAATCTCGTTCAATAGTGGCTAGTTCTGTCTTCTGCTGCTGAATAATTTTCTTCAGAGATGCATCCAGTTCTTGTTGCTGTTTCTGCACAAATTCCTGCTCCTGGTAAAAACCAACAGAAGTAAATCAAATTGTGTTCTTCTAACCACATTACATTTTAATGAAACTCCCAGTTGTCACAGCATTAGCTATATATGAGAACAAATACATCTATGAAAATTTGAGCTAACATGCCTCAGCTATAAAGTTATGCATCTCTTGTATTTTCTACGTGGAGAGTAGGTAAGAGTCTATTTAATGTTTAAATAATACCTTCAGAAATGAGACCAAAGGCAACAAACTAGCCAGCAATCTGCAATTCATTCTGTCTCTTGTCTCTCCTCAAAACAAGCTGCAGGTTCAAAGCTAGCAAAAACAAGTACTCAAGATAAAGTTGATATCATATCGAGGGTTAATTACTCATGGATGTAAGAAAATAGATGTGTGGTTATTTTGCTTTGGATGATTAGTTAAAGCCTATTTATTTACAGCGTTGGGTTTCAGATTTGTGTGTCAATCTCAAGTGGTTTATCTTGCCATCAACGCAAAGATATTGAGGTTGGAAGTTCTACAAGGCTGCAGTGAAGACACCCAATGGCTTTTGCAGGAACTGCATTCTGCAGGACTTGGGAGCTTGTCACTCCAGAGCTGAGCTGGCTCCTCACAAAGCCATTTGCCACCTGCCTGATGCAGTCTCCATGTCACCTGCATCTTCCCGTTATCCAGGGTGTAGCACTCTGTTGCATCGTGCCGTGAGAAGCAGGCAGTAGTAAGAATACCCCTCCCATGCCCCAAGACCATACTGTTGCCTTTCTTCTTTGCAACTATCATTTAAAAAAAAGCCAAACCACTAACCAACCCACCAAACAAAAAAAAAGCAACTACAAGCATGCAAGCATGCACACACACACACTCTTTAAGAACAAGAAATTAAAGCGGGTGTTTCGACCATGATATAAGGGTCAAAAGAAAGGATGATGGCAGTGTCCTGTCAGAGCCAAGGTGGGCAGCTGAAGCATTTGCTGTTATACATAACAAAGCAATGTTAAAGATGGTCCTATTGGAAGGGAGGTAGCATGAGGCAGGAAAACAGCACTGGGAGGCAGATGATCAGTGGAAGACTCTCTGAGCTATGTATTTTTTTTTACTGAACCTATGTTACTTGCTGATAGGGTTGTCAGCAACATATGGAGTTAAGTGTTCGTTAAAACGCCTTTTTATTATGACCAGGAGAATCCTGGTTTTCACCTTCACAGAAAGCTATTAATAGGTGAGGCCTTCATCTCTCCCAGGGGACAGCAGGGTCACACTTAGACAGGTAACAGAAGACCAGAGGTGGAGTAAGTTGGTGCAAAGTTCTGACAGTGACAGACCTGAGGGTACAAAAAGAACTGGAAGGCCACGCCTGCAAATTCAGTCAGACATACCTAATCAAATAGATGGAGTGATGAAAAATACGTTCACTTTCTAGATTAAAAGCTGTTCTTGTGTAGTCACGGTCAAAAAGCAATCATGCTTGAGCTTTACTCAATCATTTAAATATCATTGCTGCTCTCTCTATGTGGTAAATCTTAATAAGTTTTTATAATCGCCAGCCTATAAGATAAACCGGGCAGTCTCAGAAAACACTCTGGCCTTTCCACTTCCCACATCTACTCAAGCATCATGTATAATAAAGGTCACGGACTTTACCAAAGAACACGTTGGATGGTTAAAAGGCAGACAGTGCATGTCAGTCCACCTTCTTAAAATTACCACTTGGTTTTGCCCAATAAGTATCTTAAAATAATCTCAGGTATCTCTAAAATACACAGTTTCACTGCACACACAGCACAGAAGTCACACATGGTTTCTCACATGTGCTGAACAAATAATGAACACCAGAGAACAGTATTATACTGCCTTTGTGTGAAACTTCAGTGTCCAGGGCTAATAACCTCTGTAATTTTTATCTTTTTTTATTACAAATAGTGCATAATTACACAAATTTGTGCTAACTAGTTTGGAGACAGCAGTGACATTGATCAGCACATATGAGCAGAAGGAGAAGAGAAAACACACATCTGGAAAATGAGGGAAATAAAACTTTTGTTGTTTTGCATTTTAAGACTTACATCCTGCATTTGTGCGTTGAAAAGTGTACATGAAGACAACTGAAAAGACTGAATCATGACCTGAGCAACGCCCTGTGGGGGACAATGTACTTCCTATGTCAGAATATAATGAAATGTAATTCTGTTCTTAAAAAAAAAAAAAGAAGAAATGACATCTTCTGTATGTTAGTAACACACACCTAAAATGTCAAGGCTAATCACACAAATCAGTAGTCACTGACAGAAGTTCTAGATATTCTAAAACTAAACACCTGCACCTTGTCTAGTACTTATCATTCCAAGTAAGGATATTTCACCTCTCTTACTTCAACAAATTGAAACCAGCAAAGGAAGGAAACTAAGCTACCACAAACAGTAAGAAAATTTAGGTTTTTAATTGTTTCCTTAAAGTTCAGACACACAAATCCTTGGTATGGGGAGAGCGCTGCAACTCAATCACATTCTACCCTGAAATCCCCCCTTGAATTAAACATGTAATCAAATAAAGTTGCTATTATTTTTCTCTAAGGCACTCACATAAACATTTAATCTTTGAGTTACTCAACCCAAACCTACTCTGTTGTGGTGCAAACTCACTCTCTACAAGCTGTGGCCATCATAAAGCCAGGATCTTTCTAAAATACTAGGCCCCTTTCTAGCTGGGTCATATAAAAGCATTGAGTCTGAAGGTATGAAATTATAGGTGATGTCTTGTAAAGTTCCCGTACACCTACGCTTGCCCATTTAAATAATTTTACCTAATGTGTTCTGCTTCTATGAACAAGAAGCCTCAAGCTTACATATAATATATATTTTCCTCCCCTGCGCTTATATTGCTCCGAACTTACTTCTGACTGTAACCTCTATAATTTGGTGGACCTATGGGGTACTTACCACTCACAAAAGTACTGTAAATAAAGCTGCCATAGAAAAATACTCTTCTTTTTCAGTACAGCATTAAAAACGTTAGCTCAACAGCACAAACCTGGAAATTGCCGCTCCTACATATCTACACAGTATACTCTATGGGATGTGATATGGGAGTACTTGAAGAAAGAGAGCAGTATGTAGGGTTAGTTTCACTCAACAACAACAACAAGTGAAATCATCAGCTGCGTGAGTACTGCTGCCTTTTGTATTTTAGTAGCTTGAAGCTGCCGTTGTTACCTGAGCATGCTGGCTTTGTGCAAGCTCCTCTTTCTTGCGTTTCATGAGCTCTTTTCTCAGCTCTTTTGGTGCTTTCTCCACTTCACATAAAACCTACAGTGTATATAAGCATGCAGAAGGTGGCGAAAAGAACACTTTTTCCCACAGCAAGCATTACTGTGAACACAGGACATGCAGGTCAAGCACTAGAGGTACCGGGAAGCGTGCATTACTTCAGTGGCAGGGATGTTAGTGAAAAGAGAAGGAACAATATGTGCTTTATGTATGCCAGCCCAGCGCAGAAAGGAGGTATAGGACAGCCTCTTTTTGCAAGCAGATGCTGCCCAGTGCTCTCAGAAATGGCAGTCTCTTGCCTGCATTTCCACACAGCAGCTAGAACAGTCAATAGTTAAGAAAACCACCACCTGCAAAAGCGTTATCTTCTTGAAGCACTATGGCGAAAGGACTACAGAGTACGTTTACCTCATAGTGAAGCTGTGAAAAATGGTTGGAAGTTTAAAATAACTTCCACTGAAAACTAGCTATTTCTGACACTGTCTCAAAGATGAATTTATAAGATGCCATTATTAGCACCTCCAACCACAAATGGCACCTACACAGGTTATGTCTTCACAATAATCAAACAAGGAAATAAAATAGTAATTGGTTGTAAGCGTTTGGTTCTGAAGAATTTAAAAGCAAAAGCCACCAATAACTAAGTATGTTTTCAAGAAACTTTTCATGACACGTATGCTGGAATGAAGCATGTTTCAGTCCAAGGTGAATTAGACTAGATTAATAGAAGGAGTCTAAATATAACGTGGCAAAATCAACTATTAGTCTGTTAAGTTGCTGATGTCTTTTATTTTTAAGAATTATAAAAAGGTAACATTGCATACTTCAATACAGCATGGGTAGTTTTAGAGCACCAGCTGTGTTTTCCTTCAAACTGTAAATGGCCTTCTTAAGCTTTAAATACAAAACTATGCACCCAAAAACAAATGCCTGTTTGTTTAATAGTGGAAGCATCATCAGAAAACAGAGTCCAAATCACCACATGCTATTCCTGTTTCCATGAAAGAACTGCTTTTAGCTCAGAGCAATACGTAAAATTCTTCCCGCTTTCCCATGTAGGACCCAATCACCAGTAAATAGAGAGACTCAAAAATGCAAGAGGTACCACCACAAAAGAAGAAAAAATGTTATTTACATATGGGCATATAGTTCAATGTGAATACAACTTACATTTTTTAATGCACTTTTGTACTACAGGATCATTCTATGCAAAAGCACGGACAGTAGAGATTTCTAAAGAAATCTCTGTGAGTCTAGTAACTATTAGAGCAGACACTAGAGCCATTTATATACAAATGAGCACTACACAATTGATCTGAAAATGAAATAAAATAGCTTTTAAGATGCAAAATCCATATGGAAACACATCACCTTCTCTTACTCTAATGCAAGCAAATTAACAGCATAAGGTGTCAGTGCCAAATGTCATTCATTTTGCCGTAACTGTATCACACACATGAAATTAACCGTAAAAGATTTTAGGTTATCCAGACTTTTCTCTCCTGGCTTTCCGTTTTGAGTTAAAAAACTAAATCAATATAACTGCTGTCACTTCATATAAAGAAATTCTAAACAGCAGCAGCACACATTCAATAAAAATCTAACAAACTACTCAAACAACAACAATAAAACCTCTGGAATTTAAGTGCTCCTCAGTAATAATCAAGACAATATTCTTTTCTTCAAAATTCTGATTTTATAAGTATTTCCTAAGTAGCTATAGCTAGATTTGTTTGAAGTAGAAATCTCAAATATTTTTCACTGTCCTTAAGAAAATACTTTTTCTTGGTTTAATTTTTGAGAGAAAATATTAAAGACCCTGTGAAAAATGAAGTCTTCTAACTTGGTGATGTTTTCTAGATTCAGTACCTAAATTTTCCTCTTAGCTGCTTGTATTTCCCTGTGGGCAGTAAAACAAAAGAAATAATACTGACTGCTAGTAACCCTTCCACAACTCAGTATAGCACAAGGTTGACAAGGCTTCTGGGAGAGCTAATCTCAAATGTTTGCTATGCCCATTCTCCTTATTTTCTGCATCATCATCATTGTTTCTTACCTCCTTTTTTTTGTTCTTCAGCACATTCTGGAATTTGGACAATTCCTTCTCCTGTTCTGCTTTGATGCGTTTTGCTTCATCTCGTAAACGATTTGTGTGTTCCTGTTCCAAGCGCTCTATTGTCTGTTTCTGCTGTTTTTCTAGATTTTCTATTTCTTGATCATATTGTCGCTTTTTACTCTGTAAAAATGATTTGGCATCATTTTTTAGGAAACTAAATTCTGTTCAGTGAAGTGCTGTACCACAGCAGAGGATGGCCTTGATGAACTGCTCTGGCAGGTGAGTTCTAGCATACAAGCTGGGCACCCCACAATGGAAAATATTGCCATTTATTAACAAGAATGAAAACTAAGCTATAGCCATCATAAAAGGAAACACCTGATTGCTGCTAGTAGTATTCTGCCTACTCTGTTAAGGTGTCATATTTTAAGAGCATCAAAATCCAGAAACTCACTGTCATTTCCTGTTCAAAACGTCTGTACATCTGTTCTCGCTGCTGCAGAAGCTTATTACTGAGCTGCTGTTGGGCTCTCTGCTCCTCTTTCTGAAGAAGCCTTAGCTCTCTTAGCTCTTGACGTCTAACAATGAAAAAGAACACTGAATATTGGTGGGAAACGGAAGTGGAAAAGTACAAAAGACAAAAAAAGACATCTACAACTTAGGTCCAGCAAAACTAGTTTTGAATTGATTGTCTTATTAAGAAACACTTTATGTTCCTTTCAACTAACAAAATAATTGAAATTAATCTTCCAAATATTGCAGAAATAATATCTTTTATTCAAAGAGGAAAAAAAAAAAGCTGCTAATCTCTTATAAATTTTACTTTTAGAAGCACTTACCGTAGAAATCGCATTTCTTCACTTTTTGAGTCATTTTCAGTAACTATTTTTGATGTGGTTACACTCACTTCTACTCCATCAACAACAAACTTCCGAGTTTTCTTTAAAGTTTTCTTCTGTCGTCTAGTTTCCTGAATAAAGCATTGGCAAGTTATTCTGTACTTATTTAAGTTATATCCTTTTAATCTTTTTTTCATAATATTAAATTACTTCAAATATTTCTGTGAAGGCCTACTGTAGAGTAATCAGGAGTTCTTCTTGCTTATCAGGTACCTCGCTAATCAAGTGAGAATTTAAATTTGTGAGAAAAATGTAAGAATACTGAGAAGTACCTAAAAGTCAGAATACTGAAACTTTCTCTAGTCAGCAAAGGAAAACTGCAATTATTGATCATCTACATTGCCAGAGGGGGGAAAAAAACTCTAGATAAACCCTGAACAGAACTGATGCAGTTTTATTTTCAAAAGCTGCAGACAGTTGCAGTTTCCCTTTGACCATAATCTTCTCAGTCACCAAAAAAGATATTTAATTCTGAAAAACAGCAGTGAAACAGAATAGGAATTTGCTCATGCACGTACTTCTGCTTTGGAAACAAATTAAATGATCGCATTTGTTTTGGTGTTGTTTTTTTTTTTATTCACATATATTAGTCAAAAATCCTGTGATGATACTGCCAACAGAACTGGAAAAATCTCACTTCTCAGAGCTGCTGTTGTTTCACTACAAGAGAGACCCCAGCTGAAACTGTCTCTCCGCTGTGTGAGGGCTACTGCGAACACCCTGCGGTCATGCTTGGCGCTGCTATGCCAGGTTATGATCTTTTGTTTGACTTTTTTTGTTTCTTGGGTTTGTTTTTTTTTTCCTTCAAACCCCTGGTTACACAGTTACCATCCTCTTATGGCGATAATAACATTAGTAATAAGATATAAATAACGTTCATAATCTGGAATGTGCTTCCTTTGAATAAGCTCATTCATACTGGCATAATTGCTCTGATATAGTACAACCATAGGAGTACAGTGCTCGGAATAAAAAACCTGAGAGACCGCCTGCTTTAGATCTTCTAAATCTAAACAGTGAGACAGAAGATGGAAGATTAGATGTTTTAAGAGATCTGTCCTGCTAAACAGGGACTCCGTGCAGTATGGCATTGAACTAGTCTTCTTGAATATCAGGTATGAACTATTCAAATAGTTCAATCAGATTCACAAATCTTCACCTTTAATATTGTTAGACTTCCTGTTGTATGCTAGTCTACGTTTTAAAAACACAATTATGCAATAAAATAAGAAAATAATTAGCAGCTCTGTAGCTTCTAGCTTTGCTGCACAACTGCACAAAATCCAGATGTTTTCAGAATGTGCAATTTAGAATACTTCCGTTTCTACGAAGTTTTACATTCCAGACGGTCATACTAGTTTCTCACTCAATAATTTTGTCTATTGCAAAGGTTAAACTTGGGTTAAATTTTAGGGTTATATTAAAATACATGATTGCTTATACTTACCTGTAAAGATATTGATCCTGTCTCTTTGTTTTTACTAAGGAAACTAGAAATTGACAAGTTCAAATCAATGCTGCTGTTATCAGCTGTAGAACCAGTGCCTGAATCTGCATCATTTTCCTTCAAATTCTCCGATTCTAGCTGCTGTAAAGTTTCAGTATTGTCTTGATTATCTGTTTTGACTTTGTCCTCATTTTCTTCAGTGCTAATACTAATACTGGGGACTGGAGTGACTTCGGAGTCATCAGCTTGTTCACTGACAATATCTTGAAGCTTATTCTTCATTATTTCATCAGAAGTAACTTCTGAATCTTCTTTGTCTATCTGAACATTGTTTTCCTGGATATTCTCAGGTCTGTGCTCCTCTGAATTTTGGTCCATATGGGTTTGTTTATCCACCACTTTATCAGAAATACCCTCAGGCTTGCTCTGTATTGCCTTCTGGTCTACGTTGTCTTTTCCAGAGTCTTTGATCTCTGTTTCCTCCATGCTGCTTATATTACATATATCCTCATTTTCACTTTCTGCCACTTTCTTGTCTACTTCGATCGCTTTATCTTGGGTTTCCGATAGAGTTTCTTCAGAGCTGATAATCTCATGGACCTGCTTAGCCTGACTTTCCACTGGCTTATCCTTCATCTCAGGTATTTTCTCTCCATCACTGATCTGTGTTTCAGCAATACCACCTATCTCCTTAATGTCAATTCCCTGCTTTATTAGTTCCTTCTCTTCATCAGCCACTTCACCTGCAGCATTAGGCAGAGTTTCTGTAGTGGTGTCTCTCACCTCTTTCTGACCTTCATCTTTATCTTTCTTTCGTTCTGTAGTATTTTCTGCAGGGATCTTTTCTTCCTTACTTTCTGAGAGATCTGTTCTGTGATTCTCTTCTTTTTCACCAGTTTCCTTAGAAATGGCTTCTTCAGTTTCTACACTACTTTCAGTTGTAGGTACTATTTTCAGTTTATTATCTTCTGTCTTGTCATTTCCCATTACATTTTCTTTCTCTATTTTTAGGTTGGGTTCATTCTTTATTTCTGAATTTGCTACCACATCAAGTTCTTTCCCTCCTTTCTGGGGTTCCATTTCTTCAAGTTGTTTTTCCAGGCTTTCTGTATTCTTTCCAGCTGGCATTATTTTGCCTTGCTCATCTTCACCAGTTGGCACAGAACCATTCTGCACTTCCACATCACCAACAGTAGTATCACATATGTTATCAGCAATTTTCCTAAACTTAATGTCCTCAGATTCATCTCCAGTGGTTCTGTCATCTGGAAATATAGTGCTGGCTTTGTCCTCAATTGCATTGCTTTCTGTTTTCTCAGAAAGAGATTCCAGAACAGCAGCATTCTGCGAAAGTTTATCCTCTTCAGAGCTGGCAATACTAAGGTCAGAGGATGCGCGTTTGTCTGCAGGTAACTGCTAAAAAATTAAAGGAAGAAAAAAATTTAATCATTTTCTAACAATTGAAGCACAGTTCTATTGAGGAACACCAGAGCAGAGATGAATATTGTATTTACAGGCAGAGTTATATGAATTTGATAATCTCAGAGTACTTCACTTTGTATTATCACAGAACAAGTGCAGGAATGGCAGACAGGCTCTGAACAGAACAGTTTCACAAGAACCCTCTTCCATCTCTCATAATTTAATAAAATATACTGTGATTGAAGGAAAGGGATCATGATCAGCCCTCTGCCTCACACTTAACAGAACCTTCAAGAGTCTTTTTCCAATTATGTTGCGCTTTTTTTTTAATTAGTTCAGTTTCCTGGTAGTCCCAGCTACAGCTGGATTTGAAAGACACATGCCTTTGTGCCAGTTTGGCTAGGAAGAAGCTTGTAGCTTTAGTTAGTGCAGCATTGATAAAATGCAACATTAAGACCTTCTTCTGCTTCATTGAAAAGAACATCTTTCATTGTGTTCTTTGTTAAAAATGCCTGAAATTTTTTTTGTTCTGTTTTTTAACCACTGTGAAACTCCACTGAAATGGTGAAAACATCCAGCAGATCTGATTAAATGGCAATACAATAGAAACATAGAATAGAAACAGTTAGATAACTGTAGAAATTGCTGCTGCTGGAATATGAATGAATGTTATCAGGTTACATACAGACTTACAGAAGAATATATGAATAAAGTATCATTTTAGCCATAATTGCCCTTTCACTCTTCAAAGTGACTGCGATATCTCTCTGTCTATATTTACTGTTAGAACCCTGTAATTTGCAGATCAGGCTTTCAATGATTTGCCATGGGAGCTTACTACCGTTAGCTATTGTAACAAGCATGGCTTTGACTGTGAATTTCCTAAGGTTTTTCTAAGCATACAAAAAAAATTCCTTTTAAGTCAAAAGTGCATTTAACAGATTTCTTCATGTAATTGTTTTAGAAGGTTCGTGTTGATCTCCAAGCAGTTTTTAAGACTACCACAATAACGTAAATGCATCTACCTCACAGTTTCCTAAACTGCTGCTTGTGTCGAGACAATGAAGTCACCGGGTGGACTTCACTCCAACCCTCCCGGGGGCTGATGGCTTAGCAGCTCATCAGCCGAGGGAGGCGGTGGGTGATGCCTCAGGAGATAAGAGAACAAGTCCTGGAGGAAGCTGATGGGAATGTGCGCTTGGAGGTCTGCTGGGGTGGACAGGGAAAGCGGTATGAAAGCCTGGGGACGTGACTAACGTGGTGAGGGGTGAAGAGGAAATGGAGGCGTGCTTCTTATGCGCATGCACTGGTCACCTTCCACGAGCCAGTTAAGTCAGAAAGGCCACTACCTGGATACTCTGCAACCTACTACCATATCACTGAACTTCATGGCTTTGCCCTTTGAGGAACTGAATTTGCATTCTAAGATTCTTAAGCATCTTTAGAAATACATTCATAAATGCAATCCTGTCATGGTAAAATATGGGCTTTTTGCTTTTGGTTTTTTCTTTGACAACCATGCTGTAAAATCAAAAACTTAGTTTATAGCATAATGGTCACATACCATCCTTAATGTTTTAAGCATCTTACGGAATACAAGTATAGGTTTACTCGTTCATCTAGCCATTTTGTCTTAAAACCATTTATATAAAAATCAGTATCTGATTTTTGAAATTCTATGCTACATACTCATGTATAATTAAATATAATATTATTTATTAGATAACATTCTTCATTATTAGCTCTTACAGGGTTAAAGAACATGCTAATTTTGAAAATGCTGACTGCTTATTTTGTAATAAGGTTACAGTATGTTTATGTTGTTATTCTTAGAAGACTTCATGCAAAAGTTTGGTGGTACATCAGAAACAGAGCTCTCCATAGGAAACTGGTGATTGAAACTAGTTGCATATTTTTAAAAGTAAATTTTAAACTGACCAGAGAATTTTCTGTTTCTTCTTCTTCATCATCATCTTTACCATCTTCAACTTCTTCTGTAACTTCAGCTTTAGCTTCTGCAATCAATTCTCTTATTGGTTTATTGGAAGTAACAGTAACAAATGGATGCTTGTGAAAATAGAAAATAAGCACAATATTAAGTGCTGACTTCATGGTACAACAGTAGAAAAATCATAACTTGAAAGAAATGTAACTTCAGAGAAATGTTATTTTGGTTCTCAAACTTGAAGATTCACAGTTAATATCAATCATAACTGTCCTACTGTATTTTTTCTGCAGAAGTTTTAAAAATCAAGACGTTTGTATTCAAATATACAGTATAAATAGTCTAACAAACTTGCTAAAAATACAAATAATTAATTTATACTGACCTGTTTCACAATCCAAAGAACAGAAGTAGAAAGACTTTTTAAAAAGTTATTTTTCCTGGAAATTAGTTTCATTTCTTTTCAGTTCCACAGTTATTTTCTGATAAGCTTTATCTAGAAATATTCTTTCTAGAAGAAATCTGCTTTGTCTTTAGAACAATTTTACCTAACAAGAAATAGAATTCTATATTTTTCTTTAAGAGGAAACAGCTACCTGTTGTTTTCAACAAGAACTGAAGTTCTCCTTGGCCCTGCTGCTTAAATCTATTCAACATATGCTGCATGTATTCTGGATAAAGTAAATGCGTGCTGACGTTAAACAGAATCGAATGTACCTGGTCACATCTACTCTTGTTTAGCTATTCTGCAGTGACAGCATTATAGAGGGAGGCTGAGCACTAAAGCTTTTTAACACACCTGTCAGCAATTGACTACTTATGTAAATATCTCCTTCATCCATTGTAAGTATCAACGTATAAATACTTATGCAAAGTAATTAGTTATACTACATCAAAATATGTAAACAAATAATTTTATCTGCACTTGGTATCATTTAATCAGATTTTACCAAATTAAGATCGATGCAACAATGTTAAAAACAGAGTGTGTATGAACACTTAATTTGAAATTATTTAAATAGTTACTATAATACTGCTCTGCTTTTAAAAAATACAAAATATGCTTGACTTTAAACAGTAGTTCTGAACAACTAACTCTTCCTACCTGTAGAAGTTGAGTTGCGCTCCACCTTGCATCTACATTCTTTTCCAAACATTTCTTCAGAAAATCTTTAAAGTCTGATGACCTACACAAAAAGCAGACAGGTAGTGGTTAGTCTTTTGTCTTGACATCAGACTAGTGTACAGTGAAATACTCTTTTGCTTTCACATGCACCTACACTGCAACTCCAGGTCCTTCTATTGATTTAGGATAACAGAAAGATAGTACAGGAATGCAAAGACCCATGTGGCACAAATACAATCTTTAAAATGTTTTTCCATTTGTAGAAGAGTTTACTATTGGCTCTGGATTTGTAATACACCCCATCTGTTATATCACTAACTGAATCACATAAAGATATTAAAATGAGCAAACAGATAATGGCTTTTAAAGATGTTTTCTTAGTATAAAAATACCTTAGTCTCCTTTCACCTGATTTCCTTTTTCTTTTTCAGATGGTCTTCAGATCTTTTACCACATTTGTAAAAAGCTATTTTGCATACATTTTAATGCAAAATCAGCAAAATATTTCAGTATAGAAGCTTCTATACAGAACTACAACAAAACGACTGTAGTCCCAATTGTGAAAGAAGAGATACATATGTATGTACTTGTACAAACATGTATAGAATATGTACCTGACTTTATCCATAAAGCTAGTTCCATAAAGTTCAATGGATCTATGCCCATGTACGTAAATTTAGTAAATATACATCTTGGCATGCCTCGTTCTCAAAACCTACAAATTGGGGTGGGAAAGTTATAAATAAAATACTGACCATTTTGAAGGCTGTGCTAATGTAGGTGGATCAGATTTTGCTATTTTCAGAAGCACTCGCATTGGATTTAATTCATGATGAGGTGGCTCTATCTGAGCCATTTCTATTAAAGTAATGCCAAGAGACCAAATATCAGCCTTGTAATCATAAGGCCTGTCTTTAGAGGTCTCGCACATTACTACTTCTGGAGCCATCCTGCAAAGAGAATAATGAAGTATCAGATTAGAAAATGCACCTTATCTGTTCTGAAAAAGGTTGTAAATAGATACATTCACTGAAGCATTTTAAGAAGCACATTCTACTCTCAGTTAATATATTTACACGATATTGCATGAAGCTCATGATATTAACAACAAAGGTAACATTAAGATATTAGTTCCTACTAAAAAGTCAGCAAAACAGCGCACTTACCAATATGGTGTACCAATAAAAGAATCTCTTCTTTGTATTGTTCTTGTGTTTTTAGCTGACACTCCAAAATCCGCTTAAAGCAAACAGTAAAATGCTGTTAACTGGGTGGTGGAAGACATATCACATTTTACATCTGTCTTTTAAAGTATGTTCCAGAGCAAACCTCCTATAGTATTAAAACTTCAAAGTGAGATAAAAATATTTGTGTTTTGGTAAGTAAGTGCCAAGGTTCTATAGCATTTCTAAAAAGAGATATTGAATAAACATTATTCTCCATTGCTAAAAAAAAAGAGTAATGCTACTGTTGAGTTGTGTGGGACAAAAGTGACGCATGTATTTACTGTAGGAATAAGCGGGTTAAATTATTTTAATTAGAAATAATTTCTTTAGCCTATGAAGGCTGTATTCTTCAGACATGGCATTAGCTTTCTCATTAATTCAACAACTCATTCAGTTTTTAATTTCAGGGATCAAATTCTCATAAAGCTACATTTGTCCCTTTATCTTGAGAGTTTCTTTCCACATGACTTTTCACTTTATATTAAATATCTGAAAGTCCGCATATGCACCTTTGATGTAATATCCAATCAAAAATGAACTTTATCTTTGCAATTAAATATTACTTGTCTATAAAGAACTACATTTTTCGCTTAGAAAAAAGATGATGTTTAAATAAGTGTTATATGCTTATTATAGATGTAACTTTCTTAATGAAGATCTACAGATTAGAGCAAAGGGACAGAATAGCCATATGTTGCCATCTTTAATCTGTACAAAATTACTTGATGAGCTCAACACTAGAGAAGCTTAATTTTGCTCTGTAGAAAAAAAAAAGACTAAGAGAGCTATTTGTCCAAATGCAAAATCGGAAATCTTTAGGGACTACAGGTACTGGAATAATAAAACTCAAATCCTTATACAAATAAAATGCAATGAAGGAAATTTGCCATTCATGTATTTGTAAAACAAGGAATTACCCATTTCTGTGTGCACCAGAATAAAAATATAAATGGTTTAAAAGGAGTAAAATGCTCTTTCAAGGGATGCTGTACACTTTTTAAAACTAAATATTTTTTTTTAGATCTTAATTAGCAAACCTGAATATATCCGTAAATGTATGTGTGGAAGAAATCTCCCTGTGGTCTGAACTCTAAAGCAGTATCCTGACAGCCTGCACACTGCCGTATGTCAGCTAAGCTTGACAAAAGCTTAAAATAATCCAGGTCACGTGAGGCAAATAAAATTAATAGAAACAAATTATTCTCTTTCTGACCATGAGGCTCTTGCTATGATCTGTGATTTCCTTCACAGTAATACTAAGAAACTAAGATAGTGGTTCTATTACATTTATAATGCCTATGAGACTGAGACCATCACTACATCTTCAGGCTTTCAAGAAAAGCCAAAACAGTAAAGTTACCTGTACTTTGTGTATGAAGGGAAAGGCACGTGCAAGTATTATATATACAAGTAATAATCTTGTCCAAGGAAATCCATGCAAAAAGCACGATACACTTAACTGATCAATGTAGCAAAGCAGGTTCTTAAATATGCTTAACTTCTTAACAGAGATGATGCACTACACCTTGCAGACACACCGCGATCAACATGAGCTAGGTAGTAGATATATTTCTGAATTTGGACACGTCTTGCTTATATTTAAAAGGACATCTGTTGCAAGGCTGGGAATTAGAGCTCCAGTTCACTGTGGTGATCATCTGACTCTCCTTACCTTTACCCCCTATGTAACTTGCATCCGTAGAAATACAACTAATCACACACATGATGTAGAGAGAAGTTTGAAACCTGAATGCAAGCTGCTATGCCATGGAACTATGACATTGGTGGAGCCCCTGTAAAGGCTGACAACTTACACACATTTGCCCCTGATGAAGCCCTGAACAAAGTGGACCCACACAATTCCTATCTTTTCCCAGCTGAATGAAGGGATGCTATTCATCACCAGTAGTCCTTTGTCAGCTCTTCATGGAGGAATCCTCATGGATTTCCTACCACATCAGAGGGAAAATGTGGATGACTGCTTAAATTCAGATTAAAAAAAAATACCAACAGTAGTAAGCTGGTATTAATTTTCTTCCAGACTGTTCTAGCTTAATGTCAGTGCAACAAACAATTACAAAAGGCATCGAAAAACTAAGTTGCATAATAAAGATTATTACCTCTCTCTCTCCCAGTAATGGAAGAGACAACAGTACTAAGTACCGGTTTATGGTGATTGTGAAGGATGTTAATTTTCTAAACAACTTCCAAAGGAAGCTCTGATGTTACCGTAGTAAAGATAAGTAAAATTAATAACATTATACTAAGAAACAGTAGGACCTGTGTCTGACTTTAGGCAACTTGGTACAGATATTGATATGACTCCTACCCCTGCTGATTTTCAAGTCTGAAAGATGTGCCAAGTACAGTTAGGACATTTACTCAAGGGTTTTTTTCTTTTTTTTTTTTCTTTCTTTCTTCACAGTAGCAAACCCTTTGCATTTGAAAAAACTCTTGTTGTTAGACTGACATTTAAATAGATACTGAACTCTGCCAAACTACAGCATAAGGAAAACACAATTACAAGACGAAGCAAAGTTCTGGGAAAGACTTTTATATGCAACATGCTTACCTAGTTTAATGTCTCCTTCTAATGTGAAAAGAATATTGCCAGCTTTTAGATCTCTGTGGATGATCTTATTTTCATGCAAGTAGTTCAATGCTTCCAGTGTCTGCCTGCACACCACTTTGATCTGTGGCTCTGTTAATGGCCTTTCAAGCTCTTCAAGAGAAAGAGACAGAAATAACATTTTTGCATTTTATGTTGTTATGTGTTCATAGCGATCAGTACAGAGCTATATGTGAAAATTAATCTGCCAGATTCTGAACACTGTATATCAGAAACACTTCATTCTTAAAATATTTGCTCCTTTCAGTAAAAACTTAATCCCTTGTACCCAAACCCCTCATCATTATGAACTATGTATACCTATCCATCCAAACCGTGAAAAAGCTGTACAGTTTAGAGATCGGTTCTTATGCTGAGATGTTAAAGACTAACTAGATCCTTTCCCTACTGCTATTAGCATTCACCTAATCACAGAAAAAAACTAATTTTAAGGCTGATGCAATATAAAAAATTAGCACAATGTAATTTGGAAGATGACAGCGGAAGGGGAAGAATGAGGTCCTGAAAAGGGTACATATAGATTATGTTATAACAGCAGAGAGCTCCATAAGCATATGGGAACAACTCATCACATTCACTTAAAGGATCAAAATAAAAATGTGTTTTGAAAAGTAAACAAACACTTTAAAAATCAGAGAAAATTAATCTAACTTAAGAAGTTATAATGTCCATACATATAGGTGTAAATGCTAGTTTAAAAACCCCAACATTGAATACATATAGCACACCAATTACATAAATATTTGCATTTCAAAGTAGTATACATGTGAAAAAAAGTCTTAAAATATATATATTATAATTTTAAGATGTTACTAATTTTATTATTTGAAACAACTTATTTACCCAACATTACTGCATC
The DNA here is from genome assembly GCF_949628215.1 of Phalacrocorax aristotelis. NCBI lineage: Eukaryota > Metazoa > Chordata > Aves > Suliformes > Phalacrocoracidae > Phalacrocorax > Phalacrocorax aristotelis. The sequence continues at coordinate 9,786,370 of NC_134287.1, read as the reverse complement.
TACTGCTCCACCTGCACAAAATTCGATCAGGATCTGTATATATAAAAAGAAAAAAGAATACACAAATTACAATTAAATAGTTCTGCTGAACTGAACCATTGATTAGGGGAGTATTATTGGGAGACCTCAGTTGCAGTCTATTTGGCCTTCACAAATTATTTCACTGACCTCTGCAAAATATTGGTACTGTTACCCAGCTAAAAGTAGGGCTGTGCTGCTCAAGCAAATTATCTGAAAAATGCTTGGAGGTCCTCAAACAGAAGTTTTAATCAAAAGATAAAATAAAATAATAAAACTTATAATAAAAGAGTCAGCTTGGATCTGACTTGTTGTAACATGATTTACATAATCCCCACAAACTAATTTCTTGACCATTAAACTGTACTTCTACAGTACAATCTCTCTGACTGAAAAGTCCAAGAGCTACACGATTTTCCAGTAGCAGATGTTATCTCCTCTATTGTTTCAGATGAGAAGAAAATATGGAAAAATCACTCTTAATTTACAGAAAATGAGTAAATTCAGATGTTTACATTCATTTCCCTCCATTTTCATTGATGCCTACAATATATCAAGGCTTTTATCCCAAATTCTAATAATACTAGATAGAGCAATTCCATCTCCAGTTCTCAGTTTCCATTTGAAACAAAAATAAACTGCAACTATTTTGGGGACAAACTATGCTGACATGTGGGACAGAAAGAACATACACAAAGGAGAAAGAGGGTAGACATAGGGAATGAGGAGTGAAGGAAAAGTAAAGGTCATGCAAGACTGACATGCCACCCTTCCTTACTTATTTTTCTTTAATTTGAACTTTAAACATTAAATTATAATTTTCAGTCTAACAGCTAATGAGTATTTCTTGTCAGAATCCTGACAGTCAATATGCAGGGAAATAATATCTTCATTTTTTCCTTTAGAGTACTTTTAAAATCAGGATATAATTGCCCATTAAAGAGGAAACCTCAAATTATACCCTATACCGTAATACTTGTACCTCCACCACTTATGCTACATATTACTTCAAATTACTATTATAATTAATCCTCACAACAATGCTACTAACAAATGTATTATATAATGTAACTCTGTAAACCCTTTAAACCATTATTCCATTTACATGCTTCTGCACACCTACTGCCAAGTAAGTTAAGTGTGGGAAATTACAAATAAAGCATTTTTCTCTAAAATTTGTTGTTTGATCTGACAATCTGACAAAGACCTCTTCGGTAGAGAAATTGTGTTTCTAAAACTGTAAAGCAAAAACATATTTTTATGTCCGGCTATCATTCTTTTTTTCCCCTCCACTGAATCGGTTTCCTTACCACATCATTATAGCCTCTTTCATGCCTCTGCATTTCACTGTAACTCTATAGCTGCAATTTTATTTTCAAACTATTTATTCCTCTCCTCTCTTTATTGTGTCAGTGAAGCCTATCCACTCAGTTTCATATCCTGCCTTTATGCATACTTGCTTTCGTGCTGACCTTTAAGCATGGAAATTTTTTCACTATTCCACTGTTTTATACAATATCATTTTAGTCTGAATTCAGATCACAAAAAGTCTTCAAAAAGCTCATCAAAATAAATCGACATCAGGAAACATGGTATTACACTTTCATTGTTTTCACAGTTAAAGGATAAAGCATATTTGTAAGACTCCAAGGAAATTTTCTTTTACTTGTTTTAGGTATCTTTTTTAATTATAAACTCTTTTTAAAAAAACATGCATTCTTTGTACAATCCCAAAAGCACTTATAAATACTGCATTGGATTACCTAAAAGAAAAAAATTTTATTTTCATAGCTAAAGCTATTCAGTGCACAGGATATATCAAGAGTGACGTACAGTCATGCGTATGCCCATTATACTTCTATGTACAAGCATCTAGAATTTAAGTAAACTAATTAATTATGGTTCAAGTCCTGGTAAACTGTCCTTCCTGGAAGTTACCAATACATTCCTTTGTACCTAAAATACATACTTCACAGGCTGACCTTTTCAGCACATTATTTATTTTTCAGCTGCAGATTCTGAATCTCACTCTTAATTGCGCTAACGTAATTAAAGTCTGAGTCCTGCTGTTACAAATAAGCACTAAGAACTCTTTCCATGCACCAAAATGAACTGCTAATTTCCAAATTCTAGATTCAAACTCCTGACCAAATGACTCAGTGCAGCTCGATTTTACAGTGCCGATTTCCTAAAAGTCATACTGACAATTTACAAATCAGTTTTGAAACTGAATAGTTATCACAATAGTGACAACCCAGAACTGTGATTGACAAATGATCCTTTAATAAAGCCAAGGAAAAAAGTAACTTCAATAACCTTTTGAAATAAGTAAAAGCATTTAGAGAAGAAAAAATACCTACCCACAGATTGTTTTCATAGTAGAAAGCATCTAGGAGCTTAACAATATTAGGATGATCACAGGATGCTAAAATATCAATCTCAACCATGTAATCTTCAAGCTCTTCTTCTGATTTAGTATCAATCACCTTTGCAGCAGCCAGCACTTTCGTTTCTTTGTTCTGAGCCTATAAAGAGAAGTCCCAGCAAACACATATATGTGAATTTCACCAGAAAACTGTCACCAGCAAAAAAAAAACAACAACAAAAACCCCCTCACTTGTTATTTCTGTACTACTTTCCTGCCTTTAGTTTGCTTCTCTACAAAAAGAGAATACTTGCATATTAAAGACCTGGTAAATTCTAGCATAAAAAGGGTTTAATAACTTTTCTCAAGGTTAAGAAACAATGAAAGACAGGAATATAAAAATACTTCATTCTCATAACTTTCTTTAAACCATCATGAAGTTAATAGCTTTGGGTCATTACTATTTTTTACTCCTAAAATGAAGTTCTGTGCTGCTCCTTAAAAACCTATCTATTAACACTTGTCAAGGAGTATTAAGTAGCCTCCACCCTCCCGTTTCTGACTGTACATTCTTGCCCTTCTGACACTCCCCACGTTGTGGCAGCACAGCTGTTCGCAAAGCCACGTAGAAAAACAGATTCTCTACCAGTAATCAGCACGTTACGCTCTTCTCCAGCCAGGGCTGTATTCAAGCTCCCATGGTACAAAGCTGCCAACCATCATTAATATGTCTGGGTATTTTACTCTCTCTGCTTCAGAAGTCTCGGAGCAGTTCCATAGATGGCTACTCACTGAAGTTGTCCATGCTGAAAATGCTGCCAGCCTCTAGTTTATGAGTCCACACCTTAAGACTAGGGAGCTAGAACTGCTGTAGTGATAAGGTCAACTGGAGAACAAGATTTTGACTTGAAAAGCAAAAGGAAAACAAGACCTTGGGTACCAAAGGGGAAAAAAAAGGGAATTTCTGTTCTGCATTTAAATACTCTTTGCCTTTTTTTAAACATAAGAAATTACAAATAATTAGGGTGACTTTTATTTAAATAGCAAAAAATTTCAGGAACCAGTTGCTGTAAATACTTATTCACAGAATATTGCTGAGAAACTAATCCAGCAAAACTAGGCAAACTGAGTTTGTTTTTTTTTTTTTTTTAATATGTGGAGGATAAAGCAAATAGTAAACACACAGCCTATATGCATGTGTATACATATACACACACACAAAATCATACACACTTTCTAATAGTTCTCTTGCAAGTTATTTTTGAAGGAATACTGTAACTTGGAATTTAGTAAACTTTAAACAAGGAGGTATATTTTCCTAAGCCGTCATAAAAACACTAGTTCGTCAAGGCATTTCCAGTGGTTACCTTTTGCATCTGACTAAATGAAGTTGTAGGACTGAAGTCTACTTCACCAATTACACCTAAAGTCCATGAGAAAAAGGCCTAGATTTACTCCACCTAGCTTTTGACTTTCAAATGTCATTAAATGAGGAGTAGGGACATAGGCTCTCTCCAAAGCAGCAAAGACAAGAACCTGCAGGAGCAATTCTGACTCTGATGTGAAGCATCACAAGGGAGTTCGTCCCGTCTCTCTGCTGGTGTGGCTGCTGCACTGGGCATCTTGGCCCCAAACTTACTCGTGACGAGCCCAGGACACTGGAAGAATCCCAAAACCTAACTTTTGTCACCTGATCTCATCATACTAATACCAGATAAAAGCTGATATGAGACAGCAAGTAAAAATTCTTAAGAATGACTTCCAAGTACCAAATATTCTTACTTTCACAGCCATAAATAATTATCTCAATGTGGCAAAAGAGAATAAAAGATTTACAGATAAACGTTTATGACAACATTCAGTAAAACAGCAGTAACAGCCAAACACTCTTACACGCATAGTCCTAGCTGATTCATCTCATGTTGAGGGTAAAGGTTTTCTGTAACATTTATTTTTATCTCAATATCCTCTCCAAAATAAAAAACAACCAATGTTCCCAACCTCAATATTTGCCCTCCCATTTTTAACAACAAAGATAAGGGATCTGTTTACTCGAAAATAAATTACTGAGACGTTTTCCAACACGTATGCTAATAATAAAATGAACAAGGTCTGCCTAATAACACAAACATAGTATGTTTTTGTTTCATGTTTTATAGCAAGAATGAAAGACCAACCTTCCTATTCTAGAGCTGCACTGTAAATTAAACATGAAAGGTGAAACACATATCTGACTCCACAACAGAATTAGATTTGGTAGCTTTACATGTGCAGAAAAACAGTTGTTAAAGCACTTGCCTGAAGAATTCAAATATTAACTGTAAATTTACTTTTTTGAAATATGCACGGCCACACACTCTCCACTGCACCTTACAAGACGGATAAAAAAAAAAAAGATTCTGAAATTCATTTTTACAAGAATTTGCATGTAACCTATATAATGGTAGTAATATTTTGTTTAATTAAAACTATTCAGAACTTCTGTATCAGGTAACTATAACAGATGTCACTGTTTTCAGATTCAGTTTCACGTTTGAGAGAAAGAGAGAGGGGCCTTGGTAAATTAGTGTGCATGATTACAAGCTAGGGAGCTTGCTGCATTTATACCATTTTTTTTTCTTCTATTGACAGAGTACTTTGTGTTTTGATTTTTCCCAGATACTTTTGCTTGAAGTAACTAGTAATCTGCTTTGAATAAGTTTCTTTTATTTCCTCCTTGTGGTAGCTCTATTAAAACACCTCATTAAAAACCAGAAGTGATTATACAGACAGTATGATTATCTTTATGAGCATCTTAACAATTATAAACAAAACAAATGTTCTCCTTTGTTCTGGCTTAAGATAGTAAAATTTCATAGGTCAAGATCCAGAATTTTTTTCCAGTTAGCTTTAGAATTAGCATATTTCCACTGGATATTTCTAAGGAGCGATAAAACATTTTAAGTATCCATCAAGTTACACTTGAAAATAATAATTAAAAAATATTTTAAACATGATTTTAAAGTTCTTTTTGACTAAGACATTATTCATCTCCACCCCACAATGCACTCTATAATAAATACCCATCTATGTCATGTGGTGTAAGCAGCACATAACAAATATGCTTTTTTGAACTGTGTAGGAAAGGATTTTACTGTTCACACGTAAGATTTATGTAGCACTGTACTCTATGGGGACAAAAAAAACCCTCTGGATTAAGAGGAACAAAAAGCATTTACAGCTTTGTGAGGGCACATTTGTTTTTTCTGGACTTTGGTTGAAGTCTTTCTTCTGCCACGTAACATTCTCCAAAGGTCAGAGCAGGAGCAAAATTGTTTGTGTAGATGCAGTTTTGATTTGCATATATTCATTTTGCATTTGGGTACATGAACATTTAAAGTTAAATAACCATTCATGTTACACAGAAGTTCTGCCCTTTCAAAATACATCCTGTAAGTGTTGCCCAGCAGTTTCTTCCTATACTGTAGCTCTCAACTACCAATTCAAGCTATTCCAAATGCTCTGCTTAAATACATTTGATTCTGCTTCCATGACAGGTGATTTAAGCTTCAGTCATACACTAAGAAATCCAAACTGGCATCTTCAATGGTTATGGTTCAATCCTGCCTTATGTGGAGCCAAGGAAGAAAGGGGGAAGATTTTCTTTCTTTGCATTAACAAAATTTCATCTTTTTAAAAGATTCATACACAATGGTTGAAAACTGAATTGCAATAACTCGTTCCCTTACGATGTGTCTACTGCGATATGGAATAGATATTATTAACTAATATATGCAACAATACATAAATATTGCAATCCTTCCACCAAAACTTCTATTTGTATTATATATTTAAGGTTACTGCAGCAAACATTAACTTACAGACAGACAGTATGCACAAGGAAATAGGAAACTGTATTAAGAGCATGGTTCTTTTAACGGATGGCACAGTCTTGTTAGCAGAAAACACACAGAAAAATACTCTTATTCTCCTAATTCTAAGACAAAGTACTTTTAGAAAGACGGATTGCAGGTTTGCATAGAATAAATATGATCTTGTAAATAAGAACTTGCAAATTACTTTCTGAACCTAAATCCCTCACAAATGGCAATAACATCTAATACACAAAAATGCTGTAAACATCTGAAAACCTATCAGTACAAGAGATAAGAACATCATTCTACACAAAGCTAGGATCTGTGAGTATATGAAATTAGTAACCCCTCCATATCGGTCCTGGATTTTTATACAGTATCATGTATCCAAATACAAGTCCAGAGGCAGAAGCTTTTTAAGAGGCTGATAGCAGAATATGAAAAGGCAGGTTTACTGTCTGGGCACTCAGCCAAGACATTGTATATTCCCCACCATGGACAGCAGGGAGAGCAGAGCCACAGTTGCAGAGTAATAGGATTACAGCTCTGAGATAACCCATGAAGTTTCAAGCCTTGGTTGTGAGGAGCTGTTTCAGTTTCCTGTCACCAGCATGTTTCCTTCCCAACTGTGCAGCAACCCTCCTGTGATGTAGCATGTAGATATCTAAAAATTAAACACTATTTAAAAGTGAAAAAAGGTAAGTATGTCCTTCATCTGTTGTTCAGCCAAGAGGAAATAAAACTGAGATAGGAGAGAAAAAATTGTTCATCACCTTTCTTCCTGATACCTCTACCGATGTTATATAACCACGCTGCATGTTTTGCAGGCAGCAAAACAAATCAATTAAGAAGCTTTTATTTTCTGACTCATTCTTTTCAACAAAACTATAGTGATAATCATAGGTCATCAAGGTTGCCAAAAAGTGAAAAATACATGCATCCCTATTGAGCAAAAGCTGCTTTTACATGTAAAAAGCTACATTTTTGTGTAAACCTGGGATTGTCAGATCTAGCGCCATGCATGCTTTCTGATGGTGTCTGAGTAATCAGTACTGAAAAACTGTCCTTGTACAACACAAAGGCAAGAGCTGTTTCTCAGAGCTATCAGAAAGCAGTGGATCTCAGGTGTTCTTAAACATATGAACCAAGGAAAAAAAAATCCCTGTAATTTCAGATTTTAACAGCCTGGTCAAACAAATCTTTAAGTAGTAGTATGGCCTACTGAAAAAACTACACTGGACTGTTGTGTATAAATTTACTATACCCAATTTAAAATTGTCCTGTGCATTTGGAAACTAAAACTCCATGATTGACCAGTATCAAGTGTTCAAACTTTTTTAAAACATGGGAAGGTGTTATTAGTGAATTTTAGGGGAAAAAGTCTACTTTAATTAATCAGATAAAAGGAAGCATTAATTCTAACATCAAATGCTGAGAAATGTAATTAAAAGTACAAGTTTGAATTCAAGAGCAAATAGCTACCTCTGAATTATGAAACCACAAGGTTTTTCCATTAAATTACGAGTTAGGCCAATGAAGGAGATGGCAACCTCCACATTTTTCTCGAAATTAAGATAAGCCAGTCATTTCAAAGAAGCTACGTTATTCTGCACCAGTCTTCACTGCATAATGTTTGAAAATGTAGTAGTAATAAAAAAAACTCCAGAGAATTTCAGTTTTTCGTTTAGTTGTACATATGGTTGGTCCAAGGAATTAAAAGCCAGCTAACTTCAGTTATACCTACTAAAACTTGTTGAAATGACAGTTACAAAAGAACTATTCAGGGATAATGAAAGTATCTACCAAAGATGATAATGCACCCTTAAACTACAGCTGATCAGCCAACATTTTTCCCTGCCTGCACAATGTATCTTAACTACCTACCATACAGTTTCTTTTACTTGAGATGTATAATGCCAGAGAAAAAGATACTGAAATAGAAGTGTAGATAAAAGTATCTCTATTTCCTACAAGCAAACGGTATTACTAACAAAGCGGTGACCAGGGCTCAACCCAGACTTCTGAAGTCCATCTTTATGATACTGTGGTCTGGTGCTGCCTTTGCGGCTAGACTAGTTTTGGAGCTGTTTCCATGACAACTTCACTCTTTTAACATTATCCTTGTACTTTGTACTTATTGTGGTTCTTTTGCTTCCTCCATAGTTGGTTTCTGAGGATTCCACAACTTATTTTGGGGAGTGGTATAGAATATAATTTTCATGTTTAAACTCATGATTCCCTTTATGTATTTTCATTAATTCTGTGGTATTTGCATACTAGCTGAGCAGAGTTACCATCCCGATTCATGCATTGTGTCACTGAAATCAGATGAAATATTTATATGCATATTTGAAAAGTACTAAAGTTGAACTGGCAAGTATGTGCAAAATAACCAAAACAGTCCTTTAGAGGAAAGTTAAGATTTTATCAGGTTTTAGTAGATATTATACCAGATTTAGGAGATTATATCAGGTTTTAGCATCATTCTTATTTAACCAAATCTGGTTTAAAAAATTGAGTAAATAAGAAAAAAATTAAAATTGGTAAACATTGGCAAGAAAATCTCCAAAATATGCTATGCTGTTTTATAACACAATTATTCTCCCTTCTCTTGTTGCATGATAGCTCATAAAAGCAACAGGGAAAACCAGCTGACAATATAAGGGAAACATTTGTAACTAAAGCATTAAGAGGTGTCAGATGTGTGAGCACAAAGGACTGGTGGGTTTTTTTTCCAAATTCAGTTATAACAACTGTACATAATACAATACACAATTCTGCATCACAGTCAACTCCCATACTTGAGAAGGGAGAGGTGGGACAAATTAGGACTTACCCCTGCAGTGCTAACCTGCTTTGCCAGTATCTTTCATCTGCAGAGGACACTAACAGTTGCCAGCAGAGGTTTTTTTCCATTTTATCCAGCACCAGTGTCAGCCCCAAACTGACTTACAACTTCCCAGGAAAGACAGTAGCCCACTGTATCTTCATCTTGGATTACAGATATCCTGCAGTTATTTATTGAGTCTTGGGTCATTAGAAAAAAGCCATAATGCTTATCACTTATTAATTTACAAGTTTATTTTTGTCCCTACAACTTGAAATTCTTTATTCCAGCAATAAACACACCTTTATTCCAGATGACAGAAATTAATAATGCTTCCAAGAAACAATGACATCAAGAAATATTTTTTAATCAAACAACTGCTACTTCTAGTAGTTCACTAGAATTACTTTTAAGACAACCAACAAGCCAGAGTTGAACTGTCTCCAGACTGTTGTTTTTTTCAGAAAGGTATAGTGCTGCCAGGCTGACAGTGGAGAACATTATTATTTGCTCGATGATCTTATGATTTGTTTGAACACAGGACTTCGAAACCTCTGATTCCTTTACCTGGGAGGATTCTATGTTATAATCTTGCTTCCAGTCATTTAACATCTGTAACAATGCTTTAGTTCACTTGAGATTTCTCTCGGTGACGCTGGAGCTCAGAGAGCCAGTGTTACTCCTGCTAACATCTTTTCCCAGGGAGACAGTTGGAGGTGGAAAATCTAACTCTCTAGTTTTCTGCAAACAGATATACAAGAGCATTTTGACTTCACGTAGCACTAAGTAATTTATTTCACTAGCACTTTACAGACTACACGGTGTACATTCAGATGTATGTATCAACGTAGAATAACCTAGAATACTTTTGTTTTTTTAAAAATAAAGCAGCTAAGCCCACAGTTCCCCCGTACCTTGTTCCTGAGAGTTACATTATAAAATAAAATTGGGCTCTCCTCTGCCCAGAGCCTTTAGCCAGATCAGATGTAAGTTGGCTACAGCCATTTGCTGACCCAGCACAGCTATTATGTATAACAAAACAACAAAAATAGCATGCATCTGACTTGAGCATAGAAAATTCTGTCTTTCCAAACTGGAAATGAACAAGTCAACAAAATAATAAAGAAAAATGACAATTTCTTTGGACTTTAAGAACCCTTCAACAAAGGCCTTCCGAAACGTTACTAAGGAAACTACATAGTCATGGAAGTGAAATGTGGCACAGTCATTAAGTTAAAAAAACTTGCTGTCAAAATAGTAAAGAATGTTACTAAAAGCTCTACATTTCATAGAGCAGAAGGAAGGCTTTTAAGAACTTGTGCTAAGACAATTTATTTTGTGTATTTATTGTAGAAGATGATGGGATATAACAGAAGTAACTTAACTGTCATTTAAAGTGTATACATCTTACTAGCTAAAAAATATGGGCAGTTTGGGAAAAGGTTCTGTATAATTTGATACTGCAACATGAACCACATCCAAGACTTGCAATGAGCACAGCTAAATAGCCAGAGGGGTAAGATTAAATAAAACGAGATGAAGCATTATCACCCCACTTCATTCTTTGCCTTGCTAAAAAGAACAATAAATACACTTCATATATTTAAGGGAAAAATATATAGGCCATTTAAGATTCAGTATTTTACAAAAAGACAGTTGTAACAGTGGGAAATGAAACATGACTACATCAATACCACATTAAAACTGGCAACAGCTCTTGCAAAACTATCAAAGCATATATTCTGTTGCTCCTTGCATGCTCTAGTCTGTTGAGATGAAACTTCCCCTATTTCTGAAGTAAGAAAAAAGGAAGTAGCATAGCTTGTGACAGCTTTCATGAAAAAGCTGTACAACACTGGCCCTGTTTATTAAGTAAAAGTTATAGAAACTCATTCATATTCTCTTTATTGTATTAATGTATTTTTAAAATAACAGAAAACTTAGAATTGTAGAGGGAAGTTATTGCTTTCTTATGTACTTATTTTTGAAAAAGCTGAACAGAAAACGACTGCAAGGGCAGCAACAATAAAAAGAAGACATTAACATAGTTAAGCCAGCATCTTTCACTGTAAGTAAAGTAAGGTAAACAAATTATTTTCAAGTCAGTTCCAGAATGAATTTTATTAATTACAAAATTCACTATGATGATGTATGCTATTTAATGCTTCTATAGTCTGTGACTTACCAGTAGTTTTCTTGTGAGTCTTAAGTAATGACTCTAAAGCTACATACCATCTCATGAAGACAAAGTGAATCTTCTGACATGCAAGTTAGAACAGTTGCCTCACATAGTTTATAATGACCTAGCTATCTTTGTGCTGCACACATGACATCAAGAGATGAGAAAGCCATCTGAGTAAACATTTGGTATTCCTTGAAAATTGGCTATTCAAGTGCCATAAAAATAGCGTCTTGGGTTCTGTAAGTAAACATTCATATGCAGCACAGTAGTGGAACATGTTGCTTCTGATGTTGCCTTTCAGATAAAAAAAACACCCCCAAAACAAACAAAAAAAACAACAAACCAAACAGTTAACTGATGATTTTAAACAGCAATTAAGAAAACTGCCTACCCTGAGAAACTATATGAATGCAAATCCTATTATTTATCAGCTGACTTCAAAAGAAGTTTTAATTTAGAAGCATGCTGCTGATCATAATCTTTTTCAAATTCTGATGTTTTTTGCACTTGCTGCTTGCCATTTTACTGATCAGTGTAATTTATTAAGAATTTACCTAATATGCTAGTGATAAGTACAAATGGCCACAGGAATAATTGCATTTCTAGATAAAATTATTAAAAACAAATCCAGACAAATAAATCAAGATAAAATACTTCAACTCTCTTTGCAGAGCTTGATGCACAAAATATGGAAAGGAAAAACAGTTGCTTTACTCAGACTTTTGCAACTAATGAACTTGTAAGCTTATATCAGTAGCTTTTCATATAGTGTTGGAACAATGTTCTTCCTCCAACAGAACTGCTGAGCATCGTGATAAATGCTGCAAACAGCTAAACACACAAGATGTTCAAGAGGAAGTATTGTTCTTGTCTCTTAATAGTGTGGCAATGTTACTTTTAATGGAATTATGAAACCTTTATTTTGCTCATGTCCCCAAGAACTGTCAGCAATGAGGATGCATCAGCATAGCTGTTAGAGATGAAGTAGTTTTCTTTGACAAGGCTTCCCCCCCACTCCTCCTTTTCTCTGATGTTTATTTTTTTATTCTTTCATTAGGCTGAACGCTTTCTGAAGCAGAGGGCTATCTTTTGTTGTGTATTTACACAGCGAGAGGGAATGCAGAATTCCGTTCCTTTTGGAAAATTAATCCAAGCCATGTTTTGAAGCAAAAAATTCTCCTCACTCTGAAATTCAATTCCGTTTCTGTACTTTCCTCATACAGGTAAATTTCAGGCCAAAAGTCTTTCTTATAAAATTTTCATTATTTTCTAGCAGTTATGCAGCATATCTAAAGCAGAGAAAAGAATCGCCACCTGAAAGAAAACTGGGAACAGTGACTTTCAGTAAATTTCCAGTTAAAAGATATGCCTACATAACAAAACTCTCTAGCATGGATGTCCATGATGCAAAGGGACAGAACTACTGGCTGATAACAATACCAGCAGAAGCATTTAGAAAAACTGCCTTTTTACCAGTACTGTTGCTAACAGCAGATTATTTAGATAACACAAGTACATCTATTTTTCCTTTTGTCCTGACAAAAGGCATTCATCTGACACACCTTAACCACATTAGAATATCAATATGCCACCTTGATGCTTTTCTTTTATAGCTGTTTAAGCCAATGCTGACACTGTCTTTTCCCTTACATCAGCACTATCGCTTGTTTGGCTCTCCCGTAAGCTGGTCCAGAAAGCCAAGATTACACGCAAAATCAGCTTTTGGGTGGTTTAGTTCCTTGAAGCAGATCATCACAGGGTTGGCAAGCACCAGACCTGTCACAAGGAAGGAGGTGAGAACAGGAATACATTGCCAGAACTCTGGCTGCATTGACTTGCCTCATTGAAAACTGTTGTGGAAAACAGTCATGGTAAAGACCCAGCCACTCATCATTCGTCATTCAAAACTCTCTTCTGTACTTACTAAAGCTATGGAAATGCACCACTTTGAGAAGATGCCTTACTGTTTCACTTAGTATTGCAGTTCCCTACTGTTTCAGTGCTATTCAGAGATTTAAAGCAATCTACTCCATATTGCATTGGCTCAAAAGTGAGGTCCCATGCTGGGCCACTAACAACTAAGAAGTTACATTGAAATAGAGATCACCAAAATAGAGTTAACAAGCCTGTACACTAGCTCATTGTTACATTTCACTTTTAAATGCTAGGGGAGCTATGTGGGGTTTTTGTTTGTTTGTTTTTATTTAAATGTCACATGCTAAATTAACACACAACTTCTAGGGTTATTAAGCTGACCAGAACATATAAGTTTGCTACTGAGAGACAGCTTAAAGTTCTTGCTACAGCCAAAAGCAAAGGAGGCATTTTCAAGTACCCCAGCTATCTCTGTCAATCAATAGGAAACACTTGACAGCATTCTTGTTTATATGGTGATTCTTAAGCTTTCAGACTTCCCACCCCAAAGACATGGAAAATAGCAGACTATTTTTCAGACTATAAGCAGACTAGCAGAATGTAAGACAAATAGCTTCCTTCTTTCAGGTTACTTATAAAGTCAGCTAGTGCATGTTCACTAGTGTAAAAATATGAGCTTGGCTTAACTCTAAGAGTACCCATTGCTCCACATAACTGGAATGATTCCAGTTCGTTTTGGGGATAATTCCTGTTCGACCTCTTCTGACCGTATTTCCCAGTGACCACAGTTCAGTTTTCACAGTGTAACGCAGTTGCACAAGGCTATGGTTCTGACCCATGACTATCCAGCACTGAAAAGTAGAACAGTTCACTGAAAGATTTCTGGCATCTACAGAAGTTAAGCAAGTAAGAGAATGAGAGAAGGACAATTAAAATTATTAAAGGGTCAAGCAGTTGTCTTACACAAAAGAGGGACTAAAACGGTTAGGCCTGTTCAATTCAAACAGGAAAAGCTGAAGGTGGGACAGGAACATGACTGAACTTCACAAAATAAAGGCGGCAGCAGATTGGTTGAATAAAGCCCAATTGAGACAAAAATTGTGAAGGACATGAAGGTTTACTGCAACGTGGTAATTCTTGCTGAAGCACTCAATTGACATTTCTCCATTATGGTTTTATGGCCTTCTGATTACAAAGTATTAACTCTTCTCCTGGCAAAGCAGAGCTTTGAAATACAAGTGAAAAGTCACCTTCTATAATGTGAAATCTATGCATGTGCTAGGGAAAAGCTTTGGTTTTACAGCATAAATCCTGTGTCTGAAGGATCATTACCTACAAGATAAAGAAAGAATAAATTCCAGTGCAAAGAGTGTTGCCAAGTTATTACTGTATCATTAACAAAGTTACAATAACTTCCCTCAGAACACAGCTTCTGAATCATGGTTATGACTAAACATTTCTAGAGAAAAAAAAACAGTTCTTTAAAGACCTCCTTAAACAGGAAACTCTCAGATCTAAGATGATGTTAAATTCGATATGAAGAAAGGGACAGTCTTCTCTAATTCACTATCAGGCTAGATGGATTAAAAAACGATTCTGCCTTAGCAGGGGGATTCACCATTGCTTTCGTATTAAGTATTTTGATGTAGGCACAACTTAAGTGCTGGGGTAATGGTTCCCAAGAAAACTTCAGCAGACTGTGCAGTTGCCCTTCTACTCTCTTCTCACCCACTCATTTTGAACAACTGCACTAATGCAAGTTTAGAAAAATTATTTCTGAAGATAATGAAGTCCCTTTACTTGTCATGGCATCCTTCAGTTTCAGATTTTCTGAAAAAACCACAGACTTATTTTTAAGATTGACACTTTAAAGTAACAATCACTTAGCTCTCTGCAGTATAGAAGAGATTTAGCAAATTTTAAACACCAATCAATAAATGGGATTTGGCTATTGTAGTATGATCCTACTTTTTCACTTCTTCGTGTTCTTCTCGATAGAAAAGCCCGTAAAAATTAAAAATCCTATCAATGGATAGCATGCTTTGGGTAATCAGAACCTTCTTAAAGCCAGATTTTAGGGGGAACTTGATTCAAGCATGAAACTATGCTTAAGCAATTTCTTGCTCTAGGCTATAGGTAATTAGCTACATAGAAAACAGCTCAAAAATATAAACATGGCTACATAAAGGGGAAAAAGTTTGTGTCTTTCTCTTTGGTTCCAAATCACCACTCATGCTTAGCTGTTTTACATTAACACATATAAACACGTGCATTCCCACAGAATACTACAAACCAGACTTAATCCAGAAGAGTAGAAATAAACAAGAAAAAATCTAACCTTAATATTGTGATTTGCTTTACATACATTTAGAGCTGCTTTAAGAAACAGTACGTCCTCCTAAAACCAATTATGTTAGCTTAAGTAGGTGCACTAAATACACAAAGAATCCTCCATTACTGTTCTATTGTGACTTTTTTGCTTTAGATGAATTTTCTGCTGCATGTACTTTAGTTGGTTTGTATCACGAATGTAGAGCATATCGAACAGAAAATTAGAAAAGCCAATGGAAAAATTAACATTTACAGTGAAGCCTTAAATTTTTTATTGAAGTATAAATACTATTGCAGAGTGGTTTGAGGTGACCTACTAGCTTTTATTGAACATTACTTAGCTAATTTTTATTGTCTGACATCCTTCAAACACATTCTACAAGTACTAGGTCTTCTTTCTCTCTAAAAATACTCTCCCATTTTTTAAGGGATTAGGAGCCAGTGTCACAAGCACCAGCAACTACAATACAATTCTGTCCAGGGAAAAGTGAAGGGGACATCATTGCGTGTACAATATGAATTGGATTCTAGATCTCCCTCATTATGTTCCCCAAAGGCATACAGTTCCATGGTTAGAGATCTTAAGATGAGGAGGTGGCTGAATGGCTTTTGACCTTGTTTTCCATGCTTATGTAAGGTCAGATCACAGAATCTGGAAAGCAGCTCTGTTGAGAAGGACCTGGGAGTGCTGGTGGACAGCAAGCTGACCCTGAGCCAGCAATGTGCCCTTGTGGCCAAAAGGCCAACGGTGTCCTGGGGTGTATTAAAAGGAGTGTAGCCAGCAGGTTAAGGGAGGTTATCCTCCCCTTCTACTCCGCCATAGTGAGGGCACATCTGGAGTGCTGCATCCAGTTCTGGGCTCCCCTGTTCAAGAAAGACAGGGAACCACTGGAGAGAGTCCAGCAGAGAGCTATGAAGATGATCAGGGGACTGGAGCACCTGCCTTATGAGGAAAGGCTGAGAGACCTGGGTCTGTTCAGCCTGGAGAAGATTGAGGGGCGATCTTATTAATGCTTATAAATTTCTGAAGGGTGGGCATCAAGAGGATGGACCAGACTCTCTTCAGTGGTGCCCAACGACAGAACAAGGGGCAATGGGCACAAGCCAGAAGACAGAAGTTCCACCTGAATATGAGGAAAAACTACTGTGCGGGTGCCAGAGCAGTGGCACAGGCTGCCCAAAGAGGTTGTGGAGTCTCCTTCCCCGCAAACATTCAAACCCCGCCTGGATGCGGTCCTGTGCCCCCTGCTCTGGGTGTGCCTGCTCAAGCAGCGGGGTTGGACAAGATGATCTCCAGAGGTCCCTTCCAACCCCTACCATTCTGTGATTTCTGACTGGAAAAAAACATATATGTTTCCACATGAATTATTTGAGACATAGCTGACAGTTAAAAATTTGTTTCAAGCATTCCAAACTGTAATCATGTTATAAAAACATTAAAGATTAATTGGGTTTGGAGAAAAATTACAACACTTTTTTTTAACGCTGTGCTATTAATTCAGTCTGCATTGTTTTCTAGCTGCAAATTTCATGGCTTTTCCATCACTAAACATTGAAAACTGCAACAATCCAAACAGTATCAAATGAAAAGATAGAACAAGCATTATATTTGAGTAATTTGGCAGCTACTGTAAAGTGAGACAATAGGCAAAAGAGGTGAGACAATATGAATTAGTCAATTCAGCATATAATTAAAGGTTATTGGGGGAGCACAAAGAAGCAAAGACCAAAAAAGTACTCATAAATGACACTTCAGGCACCAGGGTCTCAAGGAATGCATTTAAGATCTCAAACCAGAGAGTTTAATTACATGCTGCCTCTCTTACACAGACTGAACTGTCATTGGAAGAGAATGATGTTTCTAATCTTACAAGATTCTCAAAAGATGGGTCATGGCCAATGAAATACATAAGGCTGATTTCTAACTGCATTCAATTAAAAAACAAACAAAAAACCCACACAACCAAACTGGGCATTTGCAAATATAACCCCAACAAATTATTTCTTCAATATCATTTATGGGGTGGTCAAAACTAGAATTTGGGCCACCACCAAAAGAAACTTGTGAACTACTGCTCTGCAACAATAGCATGTATTACTGCTTGGAGGATTGTATTACTGGAACACTACTTCCCTGCCAAAGATTAAGATCAAAAGATTTAGCCAATTTGTCTACAAAACCTGTTAAAGAAACCCAAAACAGTACCTCAACTTTTTTTTGGCTGCTGTAACAGAATTCTTTACTTAAATAGAATGCATCTGACAAAGATTTCATCAAGTTAGAACAGCTTAAAGAAGCAGCTTCATTCTGCAGTCTACCCAATAACATTAAACAGTCATATTTAGCTTATGCCTGAAATCAAGAGTTTTACTCTCCAGACAAGAAGCCAACAGTCCAAGCACTTACACAAATAGGTAGCTAAGAAATACGAAGTATCAGATGACATGAAAAAAAACCAGGAACTTTTATAAGCATAGATAAATATTTATTTCCTATTTACTTAGAGTTTTAAACAGTTTATGTAACTGTGCTTACACCTTGGAAAAGATGACTGCCTTATCAAGGAGTGATCATGAACATTCTATATTTATCCTCCACAAACTTGTCGGCAGTTTTTATTCTGATTGCAACAGACAGACAATATATTACTCATAAGTTAAGTATTGTGATGCTGATTTTAAGCCAAGTGACTTAAAGATGTCCAAAAACTGAGATATGAAACATGTGTTATACTTCTTGAGAATATTTCCTTGCTACAAACAAAATGGACAAAACAAGAAAATTATCTCAGTTTACAGCCTACAGATTACTTTCTTGCACTGCCCCTTTCCTCAGACAACTTAGAGAATTACAATAGGCATAGAGAGCTCTGTAAAGCTTTCCCCTTGACACATTTCCCAGGGTTTAAAACAGTGATAATGCCTTTTCCTTATCTGGTATCTTTAACATGCTGAAACTGCAATAGTGTGAAAATAGAGATAACATGATAGAGCAACTCACAGAGCTGATCAGCCAGACTGAAATCGTTTATCTTCTATGAATGGTCATGCACCTTTTTTCATCTAGGCCATACACAGCAGCCCTAAAATACTCAGGCTACTCTTATAGAAATTACTGTTCTTAGGAAGCTACAGGTAAGCTTTTAGTTCTATTTTATTTAGACTATTTAAAATAGAGCATTACCATCTTATACATTAGTCTCTTGAGAGTAAATCAACTCTCTCCTCTGCCTACTAATGCCTCTATGGCTAAACAAAGCAACGTGGCATTTAACTGAACATTATTAATTCAGGTCTCCTGAGGACAACTGTACTATTTTATTGCTCCAGTTTAATCAGAGGTCAACTTATATAGTCAATTATGAATGAAAGCAGATTAGAACGAAATATATTAAGTATCGCAAACAATTTTAATCAAAGTTGCCAAAAGTTCTGCACCAATTCATTCTTACTTATTAAAATTGATTTTAGGACATTGCCACCTTCTTCTATCTAGGCTTATGGCAGAGTCCCACATGAAACTTCAGGTTCACGAAACAGTATTTGACTGGAAATTTTCAAATGTGAATTTATCTTCCAACTAATACCAAACCAACTCAAGCAACATCATTCCACAGGAAATGATCTTCTATATAGGAATGTTGGTGAGTCCCAACAGCTCTAAAATTCTTCTACAGAATTAGTGGAGCTAATGACACCAGGTAAGCCAAAACATAAAGAGCAGGCAAAACCCAGAAATCAATGCTTCAGCTTAGATATTAAGTTGTCAAAATCTATTCCTATGAGTGGTGTTACAGATATGAAAGATATCCATCCTAGCAAGCAGCATGATACATTAGTATCATTATGATAACTTCAAGTTGCAATATCCAGCTGCAGGAATTTAGACCAATGTGTTGTAAGACCACAGAAACTAGGCAATATAAATTCTCCTTGCTTTGCCCTGATTTTGTTTTCAGGTCAGACTAATTAAAGTATTTTGCAGGTTTAGAAAATAAGTTATGATGCTAGTGGCATGCAAAAAGTACTTCTGAGCAGCCACCAGCTGTTATTTTCTGGCATTAAAAGGAGTTAAGGCTGCACTATGATTAAATTAGTAAATTGGTCCAGTCTTATTAAAACATATTTAGAAATTGTATTTGTTTCTACTTGCTGTAGAAGACATTAAAGCAAAAACTAGCTGTCCTGTAAGTCATATAGGTACATTACAGGTAAGATTGTTTTAAATATACAAATAAAAGTTTAACTTAAATGAAGCAACATCATTAGTTTATTGGACTTGAAGAAACACTATTATCAAAAGCCCACTATCACTAGCCAGAGATGAGTTTGGCCACTATTACAAGTGAATACCCACTGTAGTTGTAATTTTCAGGAGCTAATGCATTTGGGTAATGTGTTACCATGATTATGGATATCAGCTTCTACATTTCTTCTCTGAACCTAGAGAAAGCAGAACAGGCTTTTTAACCGAACACCAATTAATTGCTGAGAGTTGGAAAACTTGTCTTCATAACTTTAGATGAAATACAAATATTTGATTTTGCAAACTCCTATGAGCATCTTGTATACACAATGCTTCCAACATCTCAGATTCAGGGTAATAGATGGGATACTCTACATGGGCAGAATATTCCAATTCTAAGGAGCATTAATGCAGTTAAACCTCAGACAAGTACAAAGGATTGTCTAACAACAATTTGTCAGTTTCTATTAAAATAAATATACATTATATCTTCTCTATATATACATATACCATATATAGAAACCCTGTATCTTCTATAGTATATCGCCACATATATTCTACCACTACAGATTCTGTTCCCGCAGAAGGCTTAAAATTAGTATATTTGTACAGAGGCTACCCACAATTATCATAATGATGACCATTAATTTCTTGGAGGAGTATCCTCTAGCGAAGGGCTCAAAGATGACACCAACTAAGCACTAGGAAAATGCCTTTCTGCAATATAAGTGTTCTTATATTAGTGTACAATGGTCTTACTACCAAAAAAGGGTGGCAAATTTTACTGAATGAAATAAAGTGCTGGACTATATTTCAAAAGGTTAACTTAGGAAGATAGCTGCATTTTAATTAGTTATGTGCATCTGTATGATATAGATTCTTGACAGGGAATTTTAGAAAAAAGAGCCACAGAACATGTTAGGCATTTTAAAAGTCTGTTTTCTTGCGATCCAAATATTAACTTCTGGGAATTTATAAAGCAGCTTAAAGCTGATGAAAAACTTCACGTTTACTTAAAATGACTACTCTTTTAACACTTACACTGATTTACCTTAAAGCAATGTTTACTATGTGCACTGAACTGACATTTGACACAATAGGGCAATATAACACACAATAAACAATGTGATATAGTAACATAACTCATTTCTAAAGCAAACCGATTACAATTAACTGAAACACTAGGAGCCTAAGGTTTCTCAGGGGACTTAACCTTATAAAATCAAAAGCAGCTTCAATCTCAATCTCCTCTTAAAAAAAAAGGGGGTGGGGGAAGTAATTTGCGATCTAACAGCCAAACTTCAAAGTTGAAATCAGCCTCCAGTGCTAATATTATGCTTCTTCAGTGGCTTTCAGAAACCTGGCAGCCCATTCAGTAATTCTAAATAACTCATGACAAGCAATTAAGAAAAGATTGGAAAAAAGTCTATCAGCAGCAGCCTCAAAATTCTCTTTACAAGGGTCATCACCTGTACTGAAGTACTGCAAGGGTCCATAAATTGAAAGAGGATGGAAAACTACACCATTATTCATTAGCCAAGAGGAAAAAGAAAAGAAAATAGCCTAAAAGCGGCCTCTTTGAAGAGGCTGAAAAGGGCTACATTGAGAAGACCTACACAATCATAAACCTCTGCCATCAGTAGTCTGCAGTTGCATAGCTCCTCTGATCACAAGAGAGACTTGCAACAGCAGTCAAAACACTTAGAAATAGAGTATTTCTAAACATTACTTAGAAGCTAGTGAGTAAAAATGTATGAATTGTCAGAGCTAAGAAAGCTTTAGATAAACTAGAACAAACAGCTTCAAAGGAAATAAGCTCTTCCAGTAATTTGGGTAAGTTATTAAAAAAATAAGCAAGACCCTTGTACTTCATTGGGAAGAAGGGGAATAAATCACAAGTCTTCAATACCCTGAAGACTTCTGTACACAAAACAAGTTATCACTAGACACAGCATTTTTTAAATGTAAATAATTTAATCAGCTAGGCTTCAAAATACTATCAGAATAATTCAAGAGCTGCTTTTGAGTTTTTCTTTAAATATTTGATACTTTGTCCAGAAGAAGAGTTACACAACTAAACCAAATAATTCTCTACAGGAAGTCATAGCGTGTAACCAATCTAACCTATTTTTATTAGAACTCTAAAATATAGAAAGCCTTATTTCTCAGGCAATTCTATTTTATCACGTATCTGCCAAAACCCTGTCACACACTGAGTCCTAGGATCTTAAACAAAGGCAAACGTAGTTTTGGAAAATGTAACTGACACAGGGTATTAGGGGTTCTTTTGTTAAAAAAACAACCCACCTCACTCACAAACTTAAAAGCCCCAACCCCCCACAATTACGTTACTTTCAGACGCAGTCTTCAAAAGTTGACAGTTCTGTTCTGGTTTAGAGTTTTGATTCCAAGACTTGAGAAGGTATTGAATGGCTATTCCTGCAGTCTCTCATTGGAGATGTACATCCAAGAAAGAACAACCTAACACACCCTTGCTTTTGAAACAGTTTCTGGCCAAGCATGCTCAGATGCAGGAACACAAGTACAGTTAGTGTCTGTGCATAATCCTCCTCCTCAAAATAGACAGAAACAAAGTGAATGCTGCTGAATACATGCAGTAGGAGACTTTTTTTTTAAAATGTGAATTTTTTTCCCCAGGAGTGAAAGTACCTGTTAGTTTTCACATGTGCCATATTCAACAAGTTTACCACTGTAACTACATGTGTAATTCTAACTACTACAATTTTCGAAATGGGTTAAATATTGAAAAATTCAATTTCAATAGTCAACACTATCATTTCACAGTCAGAAATAAACCTCAAAGTGAAAAACCACATCCAACTGGAAAAAACTCTCCGGCTGTACACAAAGTACAATGAAATGCAAAGTTTGCCAGCTGTCTTGCTCAGACACCTTTCTCTACAGACTACTGCTAATTCAGACATGCCTACAGATAAACACGAAGTGAGAAGAGGTTTGGGGATGGGAGGGGAAATGCATGTGGGGGAGGAGGAGAACACATTTCGTATTTTATCTTTGAGGCTTCCCCAGCATTTTATTCACGAAAAGGGACTCAAAACTCCACTAAGAAGTTTAAAGAAAAACTTTAATACTCTGCAAATGCTGTTAGAGACAAAAATTGGTTTCTATAGTCACCAAACTTTATAACAACTTCAGACATACTTCCCAGCCATTTTAATTATAAAACACTCTAATCTTCCACACTGACAGGAGAACTACCATCTAGACTACGTACTACACCAACATCGAAATCAACTAGATGCTCTTGAAATAGAACATTGACAAATGCCTAGGGTGAAAAAACCCACCTAGCACACTGCACTAACTGTGGCACTTCTGCTCAAATTCACAAACAGGTAACATCACAGTACAATGAAGTCTAAAAATCTCTACCAAAAATAGCACAAGTTTCATGAGTACCCGGATTTCATAAACTCTTAAATGCAGTATGCTAAATATAAATGTTTCTTGACCGACTTAGCCCTCAGAAACACTGTAAATGCTCTTATTTCTCTTATTATTTTTTTCCTAGTCTCAAAAACCTGCTCCAGAGGCTCAAATTCATGTAAGTTCCCTATTTCGCTCATGCTTATCCTCCATGTTTTTTTCCACACTATCTCTAAACCAAACATGGAGCACTGATGCCCTTTAAGAAAGAGGAAAAGTAGCTAAAAGATTTGCCTGAAAACTACAGGCTCATCAAACACTACCAGCATTATACCTATGTCACTGTCCTCTACTTTGCTTGATGAATTCTAGGTAAGCATACTTAAAAACACTACTTGTACCAGTATATTTAAAGATTTAAAGATCAAACAACCGTGAGAAGTTAGAAGAACACAGGAATTTTGCCACGCAAAGAAAGCCAAGATAACACAATTTAATTCAATTCCACGTGGAACAACATAGGAGAATGCCCGTTAAAAACAACGTGTGGTTGGCCCTATAAACTACACACGAAGCACAGAACTGAATTTTACTGTTCACGGGCTTTCTTCCGTACAGAAACTTTAAAAAACAAAAGTATGAACTTTGCACCTAAGAAAATACAGTCTTTGCAAGATCAGAAGCCATTCTGTCCGCAACTCCAAAAAGCAAAATACAGGAGAAGCGAGCGATTCAGCAGCGGGCAGGGTGGAGCAGAAGGCGGGACAATGACCTAATAGGTCTTTTCTATCTTTAGTTTCATGAGCCGCTGTGGGCAATAGGCGTCCGGATGACCCACTCCGCTCCCGAGCGACACGCCACGGGAAGCGGGGCCACGTCCCTCCTGGCGGGGCGGCAGGTGGGGCGCCGCGCTGACCTGCCTAACCAAGCTCTCGACGCCTACCGCGGGTATCCCGAGGCGACAGAGCTTACACACAGGCAAGCTTCGGACAGCGTCGAACTCGGAGGCAACACTGCAGGTCATCGCTTAGCTGTGAGCGATGCCGCAAGAGACCCGAGCTGCCCGCGTGTCCTTACCTTGAACACTTTACCGAAAGCACCATCTCCCAGCTCTCCTATAATTTCCCAGAACTCCTCAGGGTTCAAATCCCTCTTGACGTGCTCGTATTGTTTCTTCTTCTTCTCACCACCCAGCTTGAAGATCTTACGAAAGTTGAAGAAGGACATTTTTTCCTCCTGCCGAGGGAGGCCAGCCTCCAGGCGAGCGGGCGGAGGGAGGGAAGGAGGGGGCGGGCGGTGTCTGGCGGCGGCGCCCCCTCAGCCCGCCCTCACCGTCCGGGGCGGGCGGTCCCGCCGGGGCCGGGGACAGCCCTCACGCCGCCACCGCCGGGCGCTGAGGGGAAACAACAGCCCGGGAACCCCCAGAGGGGCCGGGCCCTCGCCGCCGGCCGCAGCGGTCCTCTCCCGCGGCGGGCTCTGCGGTCCCCGCCTCACTCGGCCGGGCCAGCGACCATCGCGGCAGCAACAAGTGCCGAGCTCCCTCCTCGGGATGGGTAGTGGCGGCGGCGCCTGAGGAGAAGAGGGGCAGCAGGGAGAACCACGGCTCCTGCTGGAAGGAGAGGGCGGCTGCGCGCCGCGGGGAGCGGTCACCCCGCTGCCCGCCGAGGGCGCTCCCGCCTCGGAGAATGCGGCGATAGGACAGGGCTACCCAGCTGCCAGCCAGTGCCCTCTCGGAGCAGGGCCCGCGGCACCCCGGAGCAGCAGAGCCCAGCGAAGGCAGACGACGCGCCCCTACCAGTCTCCCTCCCGCTCGCTCCCCCGCCCTCTCACAGAGCGGGGCCCGGGCGGCACCGTTTCCTGCGGGCGGGGCGGGGCGGGGCGGCGGCGGCCCCTCCCCCTCCTCCCGCCGCCGGCGCGTGCGCGCGCCCCCTGCCCCCGCCCCTCTTCCCGCGCTCCCGGAACCGCCTCGCGCTCGGGCCGCCGCCGCCGCGCCAGCGCACGCGCGCCACGCCCTCCGTGGCGCATGCGCGAGCTATACCGACAGCTCCCCCCACCAACGGTTCGCCGCCGGCAAAGGTGGGGGAAGGGGAGGGGCTTTCCCCGTCCCACGTGATGCGACGGCGTGAACCAATAGGAGCGCGCCGAGGCCTCCGGCGGGTAAGTTGGTGCCCGGCCCCAAGATGGAGGGGGGTAGCTCCTTCCTCTTCTCTCCCTTCCTTAGGGCTGGGGGGGGGGGTCAGTGCTGGGCGCGGGCGAGTTCTTGGTTTTTTCCCCCTTTTCTTCCTTAGGGGTGGGCAGTGTACTGGAGTGTTGGGGGGGAGGGAAGTGACTTTTCGCTGCCTGGTAGCCGTTATGGGAGGGGCTATGTGGAAAAGGGATCCTTTTTCTCTGTGGAGTTACTCATCCTGTGGGATCCCTCGTTCCTTTCTTATTTTCTCAACTGTCTTGTGTAGGAAAGTTCTCGCAAGTCCTGTGGCAGAGGGTGATGTTTCATAGGTAAGGGTCAGCTTCATTTCGGGGTACCTTGAGCTTCTCTTCCCAGCACGGGTGGACTCTGTCCTCCCCTCACGTGGCTCCTAGGTCTGACTGTGGGAGCTGAAGGGGGTATCAGGTCCTCTCTGTCTGCCGGGAGTGTCTTTATGGCAGGTGCTGCCTCCTGGAGCATTTGAGCTTGGGAGTGGTTCTTTGAAGAAGATCTTGGTAGAAAAGGACGGTGTTAGAAGACTTTGTCAGCCACTGTTATTCTTAGACCTGCTACTGGTTTGTTGCAGCATTCAGTCATAGCAGGGTGTGATGTTAATGTGCTGCACGTGTTTGATATCTTGTGAGCTTTAATCTGAGGGACAGGCGTGAATTTCCTTATCTCACAATCTCTTCCCACAAGTGATTCCTTCATCGGCCTGCAGTATGATTGTGTTTTAATAGTTGTGTTGTTTACATGCCACCAAATGTGTGGTATTTCTTCACATGAAAGCAAGAGATATTCCCATTGCCTGGTTAAGGGGCAATTAGCAGACATCTTAGAGAAAAAGTTTAGGCTGCGGCACGAGGCAGGAAGTTGATCTTGCAGTTATGGCAATATTGTGAGACCTACGATCTGACAATGAGACAAACACCCAGGGAAAATCATGTAATGCCTTACCCTCATATGAACCTGAGTGCCTGTGGTTACCATTAGTTTAAACTGCATTATAAGCTTCAAAAGATCAAGACTCTGCTGTGTATAATTCCTCAGACCATTTTCTTAGCATGACAGTAGTTTGCTACCTAAGGAGGGTAGTCCATACATAAACTCAGTAATAATAATGAGGCATTGAGATGCACTGGTTATGGGGATCATATAGCAGCCTCAGCAGTCTCATTAAAGAAGCGTGACTTTAAGGAATAGAAAGTGCTGGACTGAGCCAAGAAAGGGATTTCAGCAAAGGAGATGTTTAATAGTACAGGTGTTTGTAGTAGTGAAAATTAGCAAGGTGGTTCAGAAGGAAATAAGGGCATAGAAGTAGCCTGGGACTGAACTTTGCATCCTGTGTTAACGATTTTTTTTTTTTTTTTTTTTTTGGCTGAGGCGCACTGGGGTAGAAGCCTTTTAGGAGTATGTTGGCATTGTGTATTGAGTAATTAGTGGCGCTGCTAGTATTTATGGTGTACCGGAACATGCTGTGTTAGGCACTGTCCTGCCACAGAACAAGGAGATGGCCCCTGCCACAAGGAGTTTATGAATCAAACAATAGTGTTGTGTCATGAGTTAATTGCTTTGTATAAAATCCATTTCAAAGGTAGTACTGCTCTATGAATAAAGAGCCTTTCAAGTACTCTTGCTTACCTGATAGCAATTCTGGTTTGTTTTAATAAACAGAATTTATTGTTAAAAAATGATCTTGGGCTTTGTGGTTCATTTGTATCGACATCTTGACCACAAATGTAAATTGGTTGAGGAAGGTGTTAAAGCCAAGACTGCTTATGTGTGTAAGGCTAAAACCAAGAAACAGCTGCAATCTAAATAAGCTGTTTTCCTTTTTCCTCTATGATCTGGCTGGCTGCACTTATTGACTTAATATGCAAGTTATGCAAGATAGTTTGGATTAAATACAAAAACAAAGTGATTGATAAGCTTTCTCTAGTGTCACCGGCAACAGTTTAGCTTCTGGAATTTTAATCTTTAAAATTCAATTTCTTTTTCCTCTCTGTAACATCTTTTTGTGTGTGTGTGGTTGCCCCTTCAGGTGGGATAACAACTTTAGTTTGGATGTTAAAATATAATTATGGCTTTAATCCATAACTTTAATTTTTTAAAATATTTTTATTTTTAACTTGCTTTCTCTTGCACAAAAAGTGCTTTGGGACTAATTTCCATCTGTTTATTTTAACTGACTAATTGATAGAGTATGGGGGGGGAAGGAATCCAAAATCATAGGACGAAATCCTTGTATCTAGGCGGGATTAGCTTTTCTTTAGCCTTGGGGTTAAAATCATTGGGCAGTGGGGGGTGTGTGTGTATGTCAGAGTTTGTAATAACTGGAACTAAATACAAAACTAAAAGAAAACTTTTTGAGCTATATGTGAACAAAGGTAGCTGAGTTGCTGCTTTAATAAGGCTGGCAGTTATGGGACTGGGATACCAGGGCCCGGTTCTCTCTCAGCTCTTTGATAAATGAACTTTTGACTGTATGTAGTTCACATACAGCATCTATACTATGTATCACTTTGCTTTGAACCTCTTTGATCACACACGTGTTCACTGGGAGCAGAACAGGGACAGTAGTGTCATCCTACCAGTGACTGAATGTTAGTAGGCACTACTGATGTGTTGCTTTAGACTTTTACAGTCTTCCTGTTCCAGAGAGCTTTTAATTCATCTGATGTTGAAAATACAGGATGAAAGGCTGGCACAAGGAGGAATTAATCTAGTGATAAAGTTTTGCTTTTAATTTCTATTTTTTTGCTTACTGTTTAACAAGTAATTCAAGATAAAAACATTATATCTGAAAACAAAACCTGTGGTTTGATCTCATTTTTTCCCCTTATTTTTTCACTGTAGAGTTACAGCTTGCCACTCAATCCTAAAAATAAACTCTGTAAGGTGAAGGTTAAGTGCTAGTAACAAATCCTTCCCAGTTTACATTTTTGCATTGACTTCCTGGTATGGAGGAGGCTGTATGAAGCCTGTTTTTTTTGTGTGATTTTTTTTTTTTTCCTTCCCCTGCTAGCAGGAGTTTTTAGCAACTGTAAATGGTTCCAGATGGTAAGGATAAAAAGGTAAAAGTGAGTTATAAGTATATTAAAACTTCTTCAGGAATTTATTGCAATGCATTTTGAAAATTCAGTGCTTCCTTAAAATGTCAGAGTAAAGATGTTAAAGAAACTATCTTGGTTGTGCGTCAAATATACCGGCTTAAAAATAGCTGTAATTCTTTACTGCAATCTTTTTCATGTCTTTAAGATTTAGAAGTTTCCTTTATACTTTCTGCTGCTTAATATCACCATTCTTTCCCACTGACTTAATCTCTTAGCTTGCTACTGTTCCTAACTCCCTCTTTTAAATTCTACTTCTCTTTCACTTAGACTGTTCTGCCTCAGTTTCTTTTCATTGAAAGCAAACACTTGCTTCACAAATTTAATATGAAATGTGTTTTTCACAGCATGCATTTCCCTTTCACTGCAGTCCTACATCCTGTCTTCAGTTCTTTCAAAATATTTAATGGTATATTTTTATATTGTCTTGACTTTCTGTCCACCCACGATTTCACTGATCTCCAATCTTCTTTCTGATGTTTGAGTTCATTGAACTGCTGTAAGGTCACAGGTGGCTTGTTCGTGGTTAAATCTGAGGCATAATTCCTGTTTCATCCATCTTAATCTGTCTGTCACCTTTAGCACTCAACACTGTCCCTTCTGTTTTCCTTACTTGATGTATGTGGTGTTTTCACTGATATTTTCCAATTATATGGCAGTGTTTTTTCCATAGACTCTATCATTTTTACTCTTGAAGTTCTGTTCTTGAAATTAGTTTTCTGCTGTATTGCACTCAGTTCTAAGTGCCACTGTAACTTCTAGGTCCTTCTAGTTAACCCACTACCTTCCTTTTTAACCTCCTCCTTTTTGCATTCCTGATTTTTTCCAAGACCGCTGTATCTGAAGTTATTTCTAAAAGCTGCCTTGCTTCCCTCTGAATCTGACTTCTTTTTGCTTGGAAATCAGGATTTGGTGGAATTAAGTTCTCATACTTTGCCTTGTACCACCATAGCTTTTCTAACTTTCCTCAGTCCTTCAGGTTTTATGAGAAATGTTTGGTAACTTTCCCGTACCTGACCTTTTTCTCCCTTCTCCTGTTCATCATCAGTCATTTTTCCTTTCCTGCTGTTCTGAATATGTTACTTTCTCATAGGAGCACCTCAGTTCAATGGATTTTAAATACTATGGCATTTTCAGTCTCCTTCCATCTTGTATATTGACCTTAAAGATATTCCTTTTCTTCCCTCTATGACATTTCCATCTTGTCTGTGTACATGCCAAGTTTTTAACTTTTTGTCCTTTTTGTGTGGCCCCTCTACACTTCCTATGCTGTACCCGACTCATGTGTCCTAATGCTCTAATTAATGGTGGTAAGTACAGAGGAGCTAGTAGTATCATTAGTTAATAACCCATGTTTATGACAGAGTGAAGAAGAAAATACAAAAGAGGGCTAAAAAAAATTTTATTTATTTATGATGTAAGAGAAGGCTGTACACTTTCCTCCAAGGAGCATCAAGTCATGTTACCCATTTATTGGAAGCCTTGAGAAGGGAGGCTGTATTGTATAGAGCACTCTTAAAGCCCTTCTGTTAAGTGTACCGTTGATAGATCTGTAGCTTAGCGACTTGTGTCTCTGTTCTGCATTTGAAATTTAAAGCTGTCTTCATAAAGGAATAAAAAAGAGGCTCAGTTTTGTACTCAGTATTTTATGAGCCTTTATGATATGAGTAACAGGAATAGATCAGTCATATATAATAAACAGGGGAAAATTATAATACCAGAGGTTAGATGCTCAAGAGCTTGCCCATATCTCATTAGCCAGAATCATTGCTCAGGCTCCTGTCAATAACCTGGAAGCTATACATTACATGACTTTTTTTTTAATGCATTACTTTAGGACCAGTTAATCTAAGAATTGCCATAGAAACATGTGCCATTTGGAAACTTAAACATATAAGGGTATTACTTGATGTCTGCAGTAAAAAAAAAATTGAGTGTTAAAATGTTTAGGAATAGGTTTGATCTATATTGAGTTCAGAAAAATCTGTGTGTTTAGTCTGAATTGGCCTAGCTTTTTCACTAGTCAGTGAGAAAAGGTGTCTTCAGAGCACAATTCGCCCTTTCCCATTTTAGATGCTTATCTTCATCACACAGTGTTTAACTGTGTGAGGTGAGTTGTCCTGGAAACCTGTGATGGAAGGTTGTTCTTCCTACTTGTGGAGACAGCACTGCCCACAGAACTCTTGGAGTGCAGTTCTCTTGATACCAGACAACACCTCCGGGAATAATGACAGAACAAATATAAAAGTTGCCAAATTACTTGGATTTTTCCAAGTAAACCGATGATGTTTTGTTGAACAGGCTTTATCTGAAATCAAATGTCAGAAGAAAAAGCAATAATAGAAATATAAGAATCTTGAATAAGGATCAGATCTTTCAACAAATAGTAAAGTAATATTTCTTGGAAACATACCGGATCAAAGGTGTTGAAGCTTTAATGTGTTAACTTCATTGAAGTTATTGCAAAAAAGAAATATGTTATTCTTATTGTTTCTAGTTGGTCTGCAAGAAAACCACCTTCAAGACTGATATTCAGAAACATAGTCATACAATTGGAGGGGTAAGTTGTGTTTTTATACTTTTACTTGAGTGAGAAACAAACTTCAGATTTAATGGCAAGTGTCAACAACTTGCACCTCAAATAGCTGATTCTTTTTATTGATTAACTGACTTAACATGCTTAAAAACTTAAGGTCCCCTCATGATAAAATTTTTCAAGAAGGCTGGACACTTTTTGGTTTGTATTTATCTGACAAACTCCTTTTGTAGGAATTTTCAGGTAATATTAAAATACTGAGCTGCATTTTTGGATAGCTGCATTTTTTTTCAATACAGTAGTTAGTCTAATATAAATTGTTTCCCTCAATGTCTTGATGACTGTAACAATCTGTCACAGAACCACACCTGAATAAGTCTAGATAGAATATTGATTTTAAAAAAATAACATACACTTAAAATACTACTACTCTTAGCTATAATGCTATATTCTTTCTAACCATTTTAAGCATTTGAGATTATATTTCATTTAGAGGAAAATCTGTTTGATCAAAGCTGTACATGAACACAAGGGAAAGTATTTTAAACTTTAAACTCCATCTGATGGATATTAGAAGCTTTAGTTAAGTCACATGGAAGCAAGTATTACAAATGCTTCACCATGTTTGTCTTTCCTCCAGATGGTAATTAGACCATGTCCTTTTGCATAGGAGTCACGAGCTGACTTGCTCTTTTTGTTTGTGGCGTTCAAATTTGTGTTAGTTCACATAGCAGCTAGGATTAGAAATTTATTAAGGGATAAAGATAGCTTTGCATCTCACTATTGCTTTCAGTCGATACTGGCACGAAAAATGTCTGAACAAAAACCCCACATATATTGTTGTCTTTCTTTGTGCAAATTTTCCAGAATGGTCATTGTGTTGTCATGTGATCCTGTTTAGCTCTAGAATCTTGGGACTGAATAACTTGTTCTGTAATATGAAAATGAGTTATTTTTAAATCTGTTTTTTATTATGGCTGGCCAGCCGGCAAACCCAATCCTGATTATGTTGTAAGCATAAGCAGGAAGTTTATTATGCCTTTTACAGCTATTATTAAAAATATACCGTACTGAAAAGTAGGGAGACATTTCACACAAGGACAAAAAAGGACAATCTGACAAAAAGGTAGCACTGAAAACTGCTGATTCTTTAGTTATATCCCAAATAGAGTGGAATAATATTGGAGGCATGTCTAGTAACAAAGAGCAAATAACATTTAGAATGTGAGATACCAACTGTTCGTTAATGCAAAGCTAGACTTTAAAATATAAACTGATTTTACTGAGAGAACAGCATAGGTTTTAATTGAAAAGTGTTATTTTATATTAAAACCATGTTTAAAATAGTTTATGTATGTGTAATCTTCTTTTTACCTAGATTTTTATAAGCTGTTGTGTAATTCTCATTTCTGAGGCAAAAAATTGTTTACTATGTGTTGTAAAGTAGAATTTGTTTTTATGTAGGATCTCTTCTTGGTACAGCAGCAATGCGTGGAGCTGTAATAATGTGTCAGTTGTTAAGGCAAACAGCAGCTATTGTGTGTCCAACAATAATACACGCAAACTTTGGGCACTAGGACCTCCTTATAAGAAAATAGAGTATTGTGATGTGATGCACTTTGTCTCTAGTGCCCTGGAATCTTTTTTTTTGGTGACAGAAGGGACCTTAAATGTAATATCTAATCCACAAAATTATGTTATATAGTACATCATGTGATGTTTATGGATTAAGCAATAAAAGCCCATTACATTAGGTGGACTGAAATTTCTGTAGTAGAAAATAAAGCTACCTATAGGAGAAATAATTCCTGTGGCTTCTGGCTGAGCTACAATAGATTGTTCCAGATACAGTATACAGGAGTGACTTAGTTTCAGAAGCATGAGGTAGGGAGCAGCATCTATTCAAATTCAAATACAATTAAGGAGACACTTAAACCTGTTTATAAAAGGCTGTTTGGTTTTTTACATACCAAGAAGTCGGAAATAGTAGTGACTTTATCATGTTTGCTGTGACAATGATTCATATAGGGAACGTAAGAAGTTGCAGCCAGTCATCAGTGAGGTATTTTCTTTCAAGAATCTTAATAGTGTTACATCCATTTGGTGCTTGGATTCAGAAAAAAGTTTTTAAAGGTGGGCAAAGAAGTCTACCTACCTTTGCTCCTGAGGGGGGAAAGCTATTAAGAAGATAATCATGTTGCAGGACAGGTATTCCTGAACAGTCTTTGGTTTGTTCTGCATCAGTCCTATATCAGCCCTCAGTGATGAGATTTGGACAGACCTCAGAGGGAGCATCTGTAATATGTTCATTATTTCAGAACATCCTCAGAGAATTGCAAAAATTACTAACCCAAAAGTTAATAGAGGACACAGTCTCTGGATTTTTAGCAGGTCCTAATAGTTTAGCAGCTGGGATAATGAGCCAGCTTTCTTAGCTGAGAAGAAACTACCCTTAAGATCATTCAAAGTTCATAGGATGCAGTGTAAGAGATTGTGCAGAACAATTTGTTTTATGGAACCAAGAAATATCCACACACCTTTGGCATTTCTAAAACTTTTTAGTTTTGTAGGTCAGAGAAGCCTGGATGTGACTAAGAAATCCTTTGCCTGATTTCAGGTATAAAAGTTCTACTGCTCGGAAAGGAGGCACAGTTACAAAAGAAAACTCAGAGAATAGTGGGCTGGGAATGGCACCATTTTTGGTACAAAAAAAGCTACCCTTTGATACTTTTCCTAGATGTTGGCTGAGAGGACCTGGGTGAGGGGTATTAGAAAAGCATAACAAAAGCTTTGTTCTTTTGTGGGATGATAGTTCAAACTTCCCCCAGTAAAAGAGATAATGCTTTTTTAATTTTTTTTTTTATTTTTATCTTTCCCCCTCCTGCCTTCCATTTTGCACAGGTTTGTCTTTTGGAATGTCTAAACATTTTTCTACAAGAAGTGCCATCAGACAGGAAGCATTGCCATTCTTTATATGGAGAAGAAAAAGAATAATTTTGTGGAATAGCTTAAAGAAAACAACCAAAGAACAAATGCAGCTAGCCTAGAAACAGAGCTCGGTGTCAAGCTCACTGTATTTATTTTTCTTTCCAAGAAGAGTAACAGTTAGCTCTCAGTCTTCCAAATGAGCTCCAAATGAGTAATCTCAGTCTCTAGTTAGCTCCTAAAATGTATGATGGCCCTAGCTGGATCAGAGACTTCAAAATTATTCTGATTTGAATTATTTTGTGTATACTAACAGCAGTGCTATTTGGACACCATATTTCAAACACAGCCTCACAGTGTTCTTATGTAGTTTAAAGGTTCACTTGTGTAGCAAAGAAAAACTTAATTTGATTTCAGAACATGCAGTCTGTCATAATCTAATGCTTTGATATATGCTGGGAATATTTTGAAAACTTTATCACAATTGTGCACCTAGACCAAGTGGTAGGTTAATTATTTTGAAGTCTCTGGTTGTAATGGAGTGCTCTGTTGTGCTATGAACGTTCATATATATTATGATCTTATTCCAGAGGCTGTTATAATTTATACCAGATGCACAAACTAATTTAAAGGGGAGGGAGGAAAATGGGCAGGAAAACTTGCCTCTAGAACTTGAGTCAGCTTTGTCATGGAGTTCACAGGCCTAATAACTTCAGAAAGCTATTAACCGATGCTTGCCACTCCTGTCCAAATTTCTGAAATTTGAAAATCTTCATTCAAGAAGTGGCACTAAATCTAATTTTACACTGCTATGCCAAAGTAGGAAAGCTAACTCTGTTGCCTTAAACCAGGGTGAATTACGTTTTGCTCTGAAAGTTAATTTGAATGAGTTAATCCTTTAAGTCAGATCAGTAAATCAAATGTATCTGTCAAAAAAAAAAAAAAATTCCTTTGCCAAGAGCCTGTTTAGGATCCTCTTGCTGTCAAAGCTTCCATACTACTGTTTTTTCAAGCAGCAAAATTACTATTTGTAATAAGTAATTTATTTTTAGTTCTGTTTGGTTTTATTTCACACTAATAACTGAGAACCTTCCCTCCCAGTGAAAGAATGTCTTTTCAGCAGCTCAGCTCATAGTGGCAGCATTGTAAGTGATTAAGAACTTTCAGAGAGAATTAATTGTCTTCATAGACTTCCTTCTGCCCTCACTGGAGACAGGTTAGTTGAAGAAGGTGCTTCAGCATGATTATCCAGTAGCTTTAAAATACAAAATGCAAGTGAATCTTTCTGACCATTGGTAGTCAGAACTACTAGCTTATTATGGGAAGCCTTCTGCTGTCCATGACAAATAAACATATAGAGCTAGTTTAATGGTCTGAGTGGTTTGTGGATTTCTTGATACATAGGAAACTATGTTATCTATCTATCTATCTATCTATCTATCTATCTTCTCTAACTATCTATGTTATCTATCTACTGTTTATTTTATTGCACGCTTCCTTGTTAGTTTTCCAGAATCATGCTTTTGGAAAATTGGGTGCCAAAACCTTGTTACAAGGTTTAACTTGTATATAAAAGAAGCTGCAATGCCAAAGAAGGCAACCTAGAACTGCAGGCTTTGTCCCCCTTCCTTCCAAGACTGTTGATGTTGGAGGAGCCAGTCTGTCTGCTCTCCTGCAGCCACATGCACCTGTCCAGAAGGATTTCTAGGCAATGCTGTGGAAAGTAAAGCCAGAGGGAAATACATTACAGGTTGTGACACGGAGACGTTGACTCCCCTGGAAGACTATTACAAAGTAGTGGTGTCAGTTTATTGATAAAACAAAGCTTTATTTTTTTCTCCTATCTATAGCCTGGCTATTAGAGGCATTGTGGACAATATCCTTCTGTGTTGTTGATAGTTTCCCTACTGGCTAAAGCTTGTGGTGATGGGTCTTTTGTCTTGCACCATCTTCCCTTGTCACGGAAGTGTATTGTAGTATAATCTAATGTAATTAAAAGACACATGTTTAAAATTGGAGTATCTTTAAGAAGAATTCTGTAATTTTATTTTTTTTTTTGTAAATGTGTTATCTCAGGAGGTTAGGCAGATGTTAACACTTGTACAAGTAACAATTCGTGAACTGTTAAACTTCTGGAAGGTCAGAGGAGTTGTTTTGAAACAAAATTAAGAGAATTTTTTTTTTAAATTGAAATTGAACTTGCCTTGTACATAAGACCTACAGGACATGTAGTGCCCTTACTGACACTTGTTGCAGCCTGTAGCATCTAAACTTAGAGGACTTCACATGAGCAGCAGCAGAAGGTAATTTACTAGGAGAGGCTGAAAGTCCTTACCCTGCTTTGATTTTTTTTTTTTAGTAGGATCACCAGGTAAGCAGATCCAAATTGATCTTATCTTACTGTTTGATAGTTTTCTAACAGCTGTAAAACTGATATCAATACAGATTTTTTTTTTTCTGGAGCTTTTTTTTATCTTTCAGTGATGTATTTTACTCTTGATGATGGGTTTTGTCTTGTTACTGGTGTTGAAAACTTTAATTATGTATTTTTAAAAAAGTCTACCGGTAAGTTTCATTTTTAGAATCTTTACTCCATGTTATCTGTAACCAAAGGCTTTACTTTCCAGCTCACTAAGATCTAATTGTATAATAAGTTATTGGATTTGTTTATTTTCAATTTAAAATGTTGTATGTGGCCTTGGGTAATTAAAGACATGTCTTGAAAGATGGTGGTCTTAACTGTATCATACTGGAATCGCCTCTGCTGATCATGAAGAACTGAATAATACTAATTTGTCATGTAGGATGTTGACTCAAACACAGATGAGTTCAATTCAGATGACAGAGGTTGTTACAAAACCCAGCTGTTGACTCTGCTCCTCTTTCCGCAAGTTGCTTTCTCCGTGATAGGGATGGCTGACCCATGAATCAATTCATTAACAGCCACAGTTTGTAGCCTGATTTATTCAAGTAAACCAGTGGTGACTTTACGTTGTTTTAATATACTGGGTTGGCAACCCTAACAGCTCAGGAGCTGTTTCCTATGTAAATCATCAGTGCTAGTGTAGTAGAGAAGAGTGAATGCCTGGTAGGACGTTTAAGCTGCCTGTATTGGTGGGTAAATACTCTCTGCTTCTGATTCACAGCTAACTTGGGAAGGAATCTTTGCAGCAGTCTGCCAGCAGTTGCAGAGTAGTTGCGGACAACTGCTGGCAAGATACCTTTTCTGTGGCTCCAAAGGATTCATCTCAAACTAAGGTAACTTTCTCCAAGAGCTTTGGTTGTTAACCACATCTCGAGAAAAGACAAAAAGAAACATTAAAACAGATACTCTTCTTTGTGTTTTCCATTTTACCGGGATTGGAAGAAGACCGGTTCTTAATCATTTACTCTTTTTGAAAAAGGTACGTAGTGAACACAGGAATAGGAGCAAAGAAATTTACTGCCGAGGGATGATTCTGTTGAACAAACCACTCAGGTCTTAAATGGGGAGCTATTCTAATAAGGCTACCAGGTGGGGTACCTGGGAAGGAAGAAAAAAATGGGGCTACTTTTGGGTGATGGCATTGTTGCGAAAGCTTTCAGTTTTCCTTGGTTTCGCTTCTTTCCCTTTTAGGATAATACCTTGCTGAGATCACAAGATAACTCTGACGATTATGGACTTGATTTAATTCTCACTACAATCAGGAAAGCTAACATTGATAGTAGTAGGTGAAAGAGACAGCCTGACTTTAATAGGTTAGTGTCTAGAGTAATCTCAAACTGATCTTTTTTTTTAATTTGTATATAGATCACTAATGTGTAAACTTTAGATTTTTTTTCTGTTGAAAAAGAATTGTTTTCCCAAGACATGGTCCAAACAGCAGAGCTTAATTCTGGTTTTGTTTTTGATTATGCATTTATAGCCTTTCTTTGGAGTTACTTTATAGAGAGGTAAAAATAGAATACAGGTATCTTATATCTAATAAACTTGTGGACCCAATGCGTCTCTTGCCTTTTTTCTTCTGTAGCAGGATTGAATTCCTTGTACTACAGCAACCATAAATTAATTACACTGCATTTAAAACAAAATGCCGAAAGGGATGACTTTTTGCTAGGACCCTGTATTGTTTGTATTGCTATGCCTTATCACCATCTTTCAGCAAAAGCCAGTTTAATCCTTAAACATTTGTACATATGTTATCTGTTCAGAATTGTCTATTGTTAACTATCTGTGTTCTCATTGAGTATAATGCTGTGCATCTCCACAATGCCTGCTGTTTGCCCCTTGGATCTTCCTTGTACAGGGTAGCTGTTATCTTCCCTGCTGATAGCATATCACCAGTGGTACCAGTTAAGAGCTGAAAACACTTCCAGCATAATGGAAAGTTCCACTTTCGCCAGGATGACTCACTAATTAATTAACCTGAGATATTCTGCTCGGGATGGAGAGGCTTCCTGTGCCAATTTAAGAAAAAGTTACGGGAAGATACTATTATATAGCAAAAGAGAAGCTGGTTGGAGGAATGCTTGGGAAAGTTTATGATCTAAATTTGACATAGAGTATAGCAAGCAACTGGAGAACTGCCATATGGAGGAATAACAGCTTTGCATTATTAAGATCATACAGTTAACAGCTTAGTTTATAAATTTCTACTGAGCAGTGACTGCAGAAAAAGTGTGCTTCATGGGGAGGCTTGAGTGAAAAAAGGATGATGAGATGCTTTTGAGTAGACATTGCATGTGCAAAAGGGATAGATTGGGAAAAGCTGCTGGTAGCAGGGAGAGAGACATAAATACAGGTGTAAACACAACTATTTTCTTTGTTACTCAAAGGTGAATGGTGGAACTGACCAAATCAAATATTTTCAACATCTCCCAAAACAAATGACCAGGCTAAGGAAGGTCAAAGTATCACTAACCACTGGTGGTTTAAAAAAAAAATATTGGAAATTAATATAATTGTCAGCTGCAGTTCTTTTCACAGTGCAGAGCTGGTGTTACCAATGCTCCAGCGTGTTGTGGTACACTGTTTTTCTGCCCCGATTTAAAGTTAAGTGTGAAGATGGAAATCATGCAGAATCCAAGCTCTGCTGTTTCTCAAAGAAGCAGGATGCTATCATGATATTTGTGGTGTGCTGCCTCTACATTGGTAGCTAGCTAGAAGTGTCTTCTGCAGACTGCAGAGATCACTGGCAGCCTGGAGCAGGGAGCTGCTCCCTCTCAGGAGACTGTAGATGCCAAATCTCAGCCCTGTTACGCACTATTCAAAGTGAGTAACTTACCACCTTTGCTTACAGTTGTAAGTGGCTGACACCTATTTGAGGGTGACCTGGAAATCTTTATTGGAACCCTTCAGCTATCCATACAGGGAAAGCTAATAAAAAAGTGTATTTAGCTTGCAGATGTCTACAAGAAACCTTCCTGAGTTGAGTGTTGGGTTTTTTTGACATCAACTCTGTGATAAGCAGAGAATTGGCTTTGCTAATGGCAGAAGATAGCAGGCATTAAATAGGGAAATCTCAAGAGGTAAAAGGGGAAGTAGCACTTACGCAGTTATTGTACACTGTATGCCCAGAATAAAGAAGGGACAGTTGCTTTTGTTTTATATAAAATGAGCCTTCCACCCACCACCACAATAAAGCACAGGATGAACGAGGATAGTATCTTATGTAAGGGAGAGAGAATGATAGGGGGTTAAAAAAATAGTCAAATGTGCAAAGTAATGAGTTAGTATCCCACAGTCCTGCTCTTTTAAAGAAGTGTTATATTTGGTTCTGTATTTATGGGTCCACAGAGGAGAAATCCCTGAAATTCTAATTTATTTGAAACAAAATGCTGTTGCTGTCAAGTCTCAGTACTTTGAGTAAATCATCAGTGTTGCTGTTTCGAATATTTCATGTGGTGACACAAAGGTAACATTGTATTAAATAAATTCCTGTGTCTGTTCATCAGCTCAGCTGTGTTATTCGGTGTAAAAACACAAGGTCTTTTTTCATTCCGTTGGAATATAAGTGAGCAGTGCTTTACTTGTGGAGAAAATAATTACAAGTTGTTCTTTGTTCACAGGTTTTGAATGCAGTCTGAGTCCAAGAACTATGAAGAAGAGACACCTTCTCTGTACTGGGGGACGGATCCTGTATTTTCTGCATTTGCAAGACTCTATATTAAAGATATAAAAGAAATGAGGGAATCTAAACAAGTGCCAGGTATGTACTTATATGTGCTGATTATGATGCACACAGAATTGATTTATGTTGTGCTTTTATCAAGGGATTGCAGAATGCTTCACAAACACCAGTAAAGTAATTCTGCATGCCCCTAAGCTAAGCGACATAAGTATCTTTAACAGCTCTAAGAACAACAGGTTGTATGTGAAATATATGTGGAAAAATAAAATGTGTTCATTCTAATGGTTTTTCTTCCTCTCATATATATAGATACAGAACCTCTTTTAAGGCAATGTTGTGTTTCCTTTGTGTGGCAGTATTTGTTATATTCTGATAACGTTAATTCTAAAAATGCCAGTCCTTTCTGGCCATATGTTACATCTTTCCACTGTCTCTACAGCATTTGAGAACGATTTTATGCTGCTTCTCTTTGTTGCAAAATTTTGACAGTTGATGGCATTGCTGGGGGTATTTGTTTTACTTTTTCCTCTGGATATTAATATATTATAAAACAGATACGGGTTTTGAGGTTTTGTCTGCTAAATTTCCAGGCATGATAGATACACAGCATTCTTCATACATTTGAGTAACCTTATTGTAAATTCTGGCATCTGTGCTGAAACATAGACCACACCTTTTATTTCCTAACCATTGTTGGAAATTGTATGCTTTGCAGTCTGTTTCCTGCTGGTCTTCAGCCAATATCACCCACATGTGTACATTGTCTAAAGCAACATGGGTCTGACCTTGAATTTCTGTTTTCACTACAATTTAAATAGACTGCAGTATGTTTTCTGCTGTAGAAGGGTTCATTACACCAAACTGAAGCTTGACAAGGTGCAAGATGGTCAGGGAGGAACCCAATGAACTTAAAATCAATGAGAAAAGCAGTAAACCCTAAGCAGTGTGAGCGTGTTTGGTTTGGTTTTGGTGTTGGGTTTTAGTTTGTGGGGTTTTTTTGGTGGTTTTTTTTTTTGTCAGTCCCCCACCGTCCTCCCCCCCCACCCCCACCCCCGAGAAAGGTGCATCTGTTTGGCTCTTTGAATATGCTCTGCCTTGTAGGTTTTGTAATTATTTATTTTTCTTTAACACCAAGGATAACAGTAGTGCTATTCTTGCAGAAATGAAGGACTGGTGGGTTTTTTTGCAACCATTGCAACCATTTTTATATATGTAGGACTTCACAAACTGCAAAGCCCAGTATATATACCTCTTTGTTATTTGACATGGATGGGAGACTTCTGTCTTAAACTCATTGCAAGAATTAGGCTACAGTCTGTTGTTGATGTTTGTACTAGAGTGAGTAGTACTTAGAGGCCTTCTTAAAGTGTGCAGTCTTATATTAGTACTGGTGTAGCAACTGCATCTGGTAAGAACTGTTCCTGCTTCAATTAGAGACATTTTAATTGTTTTCAAACAAAATACAAAACAATTAAATGTCTGTAGAATAGGATTGTAGTTTGGACTTGGATATTAGTACATACACACGTGAAAATATATTCAGAAGAATTAAAATTATGCACATCAACAAACATTTCACAAGAGCAGGAACAATCCTAGAAAGTTCAATCCTGCTCTCTTCCCACCCACCCACACCCAAGCTACCTGAATTTTCCATCTCACTTCCCTTCCTATTCTTTTACTTAAGTGAGTTGTCTTCTGCTTTAAGAACTCTTTCAGTTCTGTTATTACTTTTTTTTTTCTAAGATGATCCTAAGGAAGTGGTGTCTGTCATGTCAAGATATCAGCCTTTAAAATTGGTGCATGTGAGCTTTCTCTGCTCTCTGTGCGTCTGGCATTTTGCACAGCTACGCTTGCTTGCATTTTCTAAACCAAACTTTAAAGAATAAGATTAAATTTCATAGACCAAACATCTTGAATTTGGTTTGTTTACCTTGTGCTGTGTATATATCAAACCAGACATCTTTCAGTGTTTCTTATTTATTGGCAACAAATGATAGCACAACAGAAACAGTAAAAAAAAAAAAAATCTTTTCGGGAAGGAAGAAGGTAGGTGTTTGTCAATGTTTCCTGCCTTTAATGGGTTTGTTAAGGACCAGCTGAAGCTAAGTATACGATTGGTTATAAATCAGTCATTAATTAATGGTAATTGAGAATGAGTGCAAAACAAAGTTGTAACTAGGAGGAATGGAAAGAAACACAGACTGAATGTCAGGAAAAACACCCTTAGAATGACATTGGCTAAATCGTGGAACAGCCTTCCCAGGAAAAAGGTGGGATGCCCTTCATTGGGATTGTTTATATTCTGACTGTACAGATTGCCAGGAATTTACTGTACGGAACCGTCTTGCATTGGCCCTGAGGAAATGGACCGAATGACCTAATAAGTTTTCTCTATCCATTTTTAAGCATTAGGATTTGATGCTACAATGACTAATCCCTTAAAACAACACAGAGGAAAGCAGTAAACCTGGCCAATTACTCTACTGCTATAAATGGTGACAAGAAGGCTGGAAAACCTCCCAGACAAAAACAGCAATTGTGTTGTCTTAGAGGCCTTGAAATTAGAGTGGGTGTCAAACTCGGTTGTAACACATAATCACATCATGGAAATTATTTTTTCTCAGAGTTACCGTGCACCACTGCATTGTGACAGCTTATCAACAAGCCAGGGAAGCTACAAATAGCGTAAAAGGAGGTGGTAATAAAGCAGTGGCAAACAGCTCAGTGCTCAGTAATGCTGGTAAAGACGTCACCAGAACTTGCTCTAAGAGAGCTCTGTATCTATAGCCCCCAATAGCACTGCTGTGGCTTCCTGTTGCGGTAACAGCATGTTAATGTATGTGTTATTTACTGGGTTACTAGAAGCTTGACTGAATGTGCTTGCACATAGCTTAAAATGTTTAGTATTTTTTATTGCTACCATGATGAGCATAATTTGAACAAATAAGCTGTCAGGAGAAACAGTTTACACCAGGAAGTCAAGTTCCACAACTTTTAACAGTGTAAATATAATTTCATCTTTCAAGTGAATTCAGGTAGTTTCTTGGAGAGTAAGGGTGGAGTTCTGTGTGAGTTTATGGGGATGGAGAGAATCAGTTTTATCTTGTCTCTGTCACTTGCCAAAACTCTGCTTACTAACTGGGAAATGAGCACAGTAACATGTTGCTTGTTTGCACAGTCAAGAGCTTGGAGCCTCTGCTCCACAGACTTACCCTGGAACTAACCCAGACCTTCTTTTATAGAGATTTTGTAAGGTTTAGTGAGTAATTATATACACCGGGAGCATCTCCACTGAGGGTTTCTATAGCAGTGTTTATTGGTATCATGGTAAATGGAATGAGAAAAAAGTGGACAGACCTGCTAAACGTTCTGTATGCCAGACCTGACCCGTGACTGCACAGTTAGTATTGCCAGCTCTAAGGTGACGGTGATAGATGGATCTGTAAAACACTGCAGTGGGTTTTTATGGGCAAACCTTTTGGTTATGAGCTCCTTTGCTGATCACCTGTGATTTCTTCTGAAACTTTGGGGGTTTTGTCTGTCTTATGTGAAGAAAGTTAATTCCAGGCTCATTTAAGACTGCCAGCTATGTAGGACAAGTTATTTTTGGATTTTGGTTTTGATTTTTTTTTTTAATACAGAACATTTTTCTGACTCCCTTGCGGCCATGT
Source organism: Phalacrocorax aristotelis (assembly GCF_949628215.1). Taxonomy (NCBI): domain Eukaryota; kingdom Metazoa; phylum Chordata; class Aves; order Suliformes; family Phalacrocoracidae; genus Phalacrocorax; species Phalacrocorax aristotelis. The sequence goes on along the minus strand of NC_134287.1, from coordinate 9,742,724 downwards.
TTCTCTTTCCCTTTGTAAGAATAAGACTTGCCACAGTGTATGGAGCCAAATGTTCTCTTCTGAGTCCCTTGAGTTATCTAGTTTTTGGAAGACAGTTATTGAACATCCCAGATGGCATATTTCAGTAAAGCAGCAGTATTTGAAAACTGAAGAAAACAGACCGACTGAAAATTAGCCAGCCCAAGATATATCTGGAGCTCACTGCCCTATTATTCTCCTGCTAGCGGACTGTGAAGATGCAGTGTATAGCGTTTACATCTGCATTTGTTAACAACATTTGTCACTCTCTTGAAAGGGATTATAGCATGTGGCAACCTCAGTGCTGTCTAAGTCCACTGGGCTCTGATTCCTCACTGTTTCCTGGACACGTTTTTACGTGTTATTCTTATTCAATTCATCTTTATAGCTGCACAAAAATAGCTGTGAAGGGATGTTTTTAGAATGTGTTGTTTCAAAAACTGAAGTTCAGGATGCTGTCTGCGATGACTGCATAGTGTACTCTGCAATCTAAGAGGGTTGTTTCTCTCCCCCTGCCCCCCATGCCTCCTGTTCTTTTAGAAATGAAAGACAGAATTATGTTAGTTTGCCTTTTGGAGGCTCTGCCTTAATCAGGAACAGCTGCATTGTGAGAAGCTTAAACTGCTTCCATTGTGTTCTATTATTTATTCTGAAGCCTGATGATGATGTTAAAAAAAAAAAAAAAAAAAAAAAACCACCAAACAAAAAAACCACCCAAAACAAAAAATAAAAAAACAAACCGAAACAAAAAAAAACCTAAAATACTGTAATGCCTGCAGCAAACAAACTGTTGTTCAGATACAAACATGCAAGAAAACAAGAGGTTAATGAAGTTCTGACACTCCAAAAAAGTAGGCTTTTGATATCCTAAGTAGAGCTGATACTTCTTCCTTCTAGTGTTCCTAGTCCCCATATGGCTAGGCATTGTATAATTTAAGATTTATTAAATATGTAAGAAAGTATGTTTTTTACTGACAAATGTGGCTATGTAGGGTAGGATGTTGAACGATATAGTTGTACTTATCAGGAATGTTCTCTGTCTAGGTGTGTTCTTTTATAACGGACATCCAGTAAGACAGGTGGATGTTGTCGGGATAGTGGTTCAAACGAAAGAGCGAGATGCCTTTTATAATTATGGAGGTAAGAAAAGTTTGTTTCTTCTTGCACTTACCAGCCTTCTAATCTTAGTTACCGTTAGGACTTAAAGGTTGCCTTATTTGACTATTGCCTGTTCTTGAAACAACTGTGCTCTTCTTGTAATACAATGTATATCTGCCCCTCAGATTACTTTGCAAACTTAGGGAAGCTACCATTTATCTCGACTTCAAAAGCAGAGGAAACAAATAGTTGAAACAGAGTATCTGGTTCATTTGGGGTCATCTAGCAAATCGTAATTTTAGTTATCGCTTTGTTGCTGGACTCTACCATCTTCCTCATATAAGTATGTGTGAATATCTATATGTATATATGTATATGCAGTTCCTCTGGTCAGATATAGACAGATTTAACAGTGCCTGCAAATAGAAAGTCACTTCTTCCTTTTTTGAACCTTAGAAATTCTTTCTGACTTTTTATATGTTTTGTCGTATCTTGGAGCCAGCTTTTAATAGCAGTCACGAGCTTGTTTATATTTAGATGCGCAAGAGCCTTAGTGAATCTAACTCAAGCATCATAGTATCAGTCCTTGCCAACACCAGCTGGGAGTTGTCCTCTCCCTATTGCTTTTCCCAATATTCAGACAATTTTTTTTAACGTGGAAACATCTCATTGTCACTTTGTTCAGCTGTCTTTTTCATCTGGAGAAAAAGCAAAGTGGAATAGTGGTTATGTGGCAAGTTTCAAAAGGTGGGGGAGGTCATCTTACAGTAGGAAGGGGAAGCCAAATGCATAGATTCTATTGAAGCACTTGAGGGACTCATGTCCAGTGTCTTCCTCTGCCATGGAAGGTTCCTGCCATAGATTTCCATGGGTTTCCACATGATGGAGGTAAGTTGCAGAGTGCCTCTTCTTACCCAATTCCCTCGCTTATAAAATTGCGTCAGGAGCAAGTCCCTGGCTCACAGGAATATTGTGAAGATCAGTTGACATCTTCACCAGGACACAGCTTCCACAACACCTGCAGTTGCGTCATACTGCTGCCGAGTAGCATTAACTGCTAGTGCATATAGCATACCCTGCACTGGGTGCAGCTGCTTGGAGTTGACTCTGTGCTCTACAGAAATGTCCCTGCAAGCTTCTTAGAGTGGATATTTTCTAATATTTTTTTCAAGTCTAATTTCTGGATATTTGTTATTACCCTGCCATTATTCTAAATAATGATTTGACAGTATATATTTTGAAGCGCAAGTTTCTCTGGCACTTGAAGTAGCACAGGCTAAACAAGTACCGAAGTTAAGAGGCAGAGGTGTAACTGATGATGTAATGAAGTGTTGAAACATAAATTGAACGTCAGCTGTTATGCTTTTATTGCACTAGTATGCAAATGCAGTTATCGCTTCATGAGAACAGAGGAAGACAATCAAAATTACCAAGGCAAAAACAATTCTATGGGCAAGGGTTTCCCACACTGCTCTCAGCATTAGTTCAGATGTAAACTTTTTGGAAATGTTTGACTGGGGCAGAAAATGGAGGAATAGAAATACAAAGAAACTGCAGAGTAGTGGAATTAAGGCCTTAGTGTTAGATCAGCTGACCTTTAAGTACAGCTCTCAGTGAGCCTGGCTTCCTGCTGTCCTTTCACATCCAACTCCACTCTTTGTTCCTGCAGTTCCTGGTTTGAGCTTCCAGGCTACCTGCCAGGGTGCCCCTCCCCAGCCTGCCCTCCCTTTCAGGCAGGCTGACTCTGCCAGCGTAAAATTGTAACTTCTTAGACAGTTTCCTGCTTACAACTTCTTGCATCTTCAGTTCAACAGACTCTGGTTGGTGAGTCACAGAGCAGGCGTTGCATCAGTTGAGTGCTGCGCACTGCTTGGTACTTGCTCACTTTCCGTCTGCTTGTAAATGACCTACAAAGCAATTCTTCCTTTGCACTTTTTCTTTGATAGAGAACTGAAATATCTTTGTGTCACTGCCACTGCCTCCCCTCCCATTTCCTATCTGTCTACTTTAGAATACACACCGCTCATTTTAAGAGAATCTTAGGTCCTCTCTGTGCTGAAAACCGTACAGGCAGAACTGGTGACAAAATCATAATTGTAAGAGAGAGCAAATCGACTCTTTCCTGGCTTAAACCACACAAAAAAAAACCAACCCCAAACCCCAAAAAGTGCTGTGTAAAACCTGATCTTGACATTTTGATTTGATCGTTTATTGCTATTATTATGATCAGTTAGAAGAAGGGTATCTAACTGAAGTGTAGCTTTGAACAAGCTCCTATTTTAGCTAATGTACCTTTCTGACCTCTTTTTTTTTTCTTTCCTTTTTAACAAAACCAAGCCTCACATTTGGTTTTGCTTATACTCCAGAACTGGTTTGAAAGGCTGAAAGGCACTTGCCTTAAAAACAAATGAAAAAAAAATCTCACTGGGATCTCAGTAGGCTCACACAGGCCGTTTTTGTTATAAAGAAATAAAAATGAACACAATTATCTCTTCTACCAAGTAGCTTTGAGAGTGCTACCTCTCAAACGGTTAGCATAAAAGTAAAAAAAAAAAAAACCAAAACAAAACAACACCCAAACAACAACAAAAAACCCACAAACAAAACAAAACAAAAACCAAAAAACACATCCATAAAAAAACCAACCAAACAAAACTTTAAACCCAGGGAGATGAGGATGGGTGGCACAGAGAGCACAGGAAGTTTTCAAAAGCTTGCAGATCCCTTGAGTGCGTTTAAAATAGATTAACATTCTCCTGTCTAATTACAATACAATTGCAAGACTTCTCATCCGTCTGTGCTTCAGGAGTTATTTGTCTTTTTGCTCAAAGCATTTGTTTGTGAGCTGGGAAAACTTTGTTTCAGAGCCTTGCTCTACTGCCAGATTCCCTGTGTGGTCAAAACCAGGCCAATCTCTCCAGGACTCCATTTTCAGCTGTTACACTGATGAGGAGGAGTCTGGCCTCCTAATCCTTCAGTTGTGTTTGTTTCGTTTCTAAGCCCTTCTTAGGAAGCATATCTGTCGCAGTTGGTGCAACAGCCAGTCGCAAGCTGGAACATCTACAAGCTGCAGTAATGTAATAGTGAAATGTCATCTGCCCTATTTCTTATTGCCATTGCTGGCTTGCATGAATGGTGTGGCATGGTATATGGGGGCTCTGACTCCAACAAAAATAGTTGTTTTCTGTCTATACCAAGGAGAGGAAATCCTACCAGCTAAATCGTTATCTGTGTTCTCGTACAAAATTAAAGCTGCTGAAATAACTGCAGACATGGCAGCTCAAAAAGGGGATAGCAATGAGATGAGCATACGTTTGTGATGGAATTTGGAATTGCCTGCATCCTGTAAACGCTGTATGTTTGTTATTAGGAATGCGCAGCTAAGCCACTGGGAAACAGGAAGGCAAGACAATGATTTTAAATTGGACCCCCCAAACAGGGAGATTGTTTCAAAACATGTGAGACAATGCAAAGGCATTTTGCTTTGATGCTATGGTTCCCAGAGGAAACGACTGCAGGTACCAATCAGTACCTTCCTGGTAAACATTGCTGTTACTTTTGTAGTCATGGATCTGGTTTAAGGAGCAGAACAGAATTGCAGATTCCAATTTGTGAACAGTGGAAGCTCAGTCTTGGAGATGGCTACACTCAAGAAGCTTGGAGCATTAGCTGGATTGGAAACGGGATCCTTGCAGTGGTTTGACTGACACTTAGTGCCTTTTTATTTAGAGAGTGTTTGTTGGACATGCCATCTATATATGATCTCTTGATCTGTAGAACAGTTGATTCTTCTGATAGTTATTAGTTTTCTTTGGGTTTTGTCTTTTTCTGCTGTCCTGGACAATGCAGCGCTGAGGGTGGAAATCACAAAACTTATTTTGATTAGGTACTAGCGAAACAGGAAAATCTAGACGGCTCCCATGCTCAGGAGAAGGTGTTAAGCTTTTATGGCAATGGAAGTGGCTTGCATGCCACCAGCACGCATACTTCAGGTTGGGAATTCCTGGCCTAGATCAGAGAACTGCAAGCAAGTGCTGTCCTCTGTCCTTCCTGGTTAAAGGAGCTGCTTTTTTGTTCTGTGGAACATCTCGTATGGGAAAGACCAGCAGACTTTATGCACAATATTAGCATGGAAACCAATGCAGCTGGAGGTAGCAGCACTCCTGGCCTATTCACACAACTGCACCCGCAGTGTTGAAGTGCTGTTTTCTCACTGTTAGAATAATGCTGCTGTGTTTTGTGCCTGGTTTCCTATTTTCATTTGTCTGGCTTCTGCTTTCAACACTGATTCTTCTTCTGACCTTGTCAATGACATTAAAACCCATTAGCATCCAATATACGTACTGAAGCCCCGTAATTTAAATTAGTGCTTGATCTTTTTTTGACAATATACCTCTTACTTTGCTAACTACGTACTTAAGTGTGGTATCTGGTGCTGAGCTACTTCCACAACTGAAAGTACTGTGGAGATTATTTCAGAGGTGTAAGTAGGGGTTGAACACCCACTTTCCCTTTTGGACTGGTTGGAACAAGATATCCTTGGCAGTCATCTCCCTACATACCTATGTATCTTCACTTCTTGGAACATCATTACCTGGTTTCTTACTTTGTAATTCTTGCCATTTTATTTTTTTACAGTGGATGATAGTACTGGCGTTATAAATTGTGTCTGCTGGAAAAATCCCATGGCAGCAGAAACACCTTTATCAGGTAATTTATAAAATAAATAACTCCTCTTTTGACTGCTCATGTCTGTCTGATATAATTTAGTAAGTGATCAAACTTGCAAAAGAGCAAATTCAAGTTTTTTTTTTTCCTCTCCTTTTAAACCATCACATCATACAACCTGGGCCATTTTTGGGAGTTTCATATTACTTTTCATGTTGTGTTCAATGGTGATGCCGGTAAAGTCACTACATTATCACCTCGCGTGCCTTTTCCTTATCTGAGTTATATGGTAGTTCAGTTCTGTGCTGTGACATTGTTCAGAGAATCCTCCTCTTACAGTTCTTTCTGTGACCTCATCCAGTGATGAGCTAGGCTGGGACTCTGCCACGTGCCACAGCTTCTGTTTCCAAAGTCAATCCATTGGCCAGCAATGTGGTCTATGTTTCCCACGCTTGTGATACAGTGGTTTTAGGATTCATCTTCTCTTTGTATTCATATTCTTCTCCTGCTCATGCATGCACTGTCAGTGATGAACTCGAAAGTACCATAAAACCCTGTGGGAGAATGCCAGCGGTATTTTATGATTTGGGAAAGTTCTAAACGTGCAGAAATTTTGCATTTGAAAGTAATCTATCATTGCACTCAGTAACAGAATAACTCACTAGTGTCTGGCTTTCTCTTCACTTTTTCCCTCACCATTTCTCATAGATCAAAGTATGGAATACTTTCTACTTCTGACCTTCTTGAAAGCCCATGTAGTAGATTGACAACCCTGATATGAAACTGGTCAAATCTTGCTAGAATAAATGTTACTAGTGTCATCTGCCAGCGTTAGGGTTACCTATGCACAGAATGGGGAAAGAAAGCTTGATGTAAAAGTTAAAAACTCTGATGTCTGTGGAACAAGCCCATGTATACAGACAGATAACTCACAGTTACTTACCTTTAGCAATGAAATGACAAATAGTATAACGATCCCAACAGGAACTGGAATCTAGAAGACAGCTCTTGCTTTTAGAGAGGTGATGTTGTGGCACAGCTTTCCAAAAAAATAATGGGGACCCACAATCAAATCAGTTTTTTATGAGGAACATAAATTCATTAAAGGAATTGGATTAAATACTGCTTGAAATAGAACGAGGACCCAGAATGCTTGTTTCAGCCTTGTGTTCTTCTTTTACATGTACATCAGTAGTGCTTGTATGGACGCTATGTTATAAATGGAAATTAATTCTTCTGTATCTGCTAAAGAAAACAGCTCCTAGGGGGCACAGGAAACTTTCTTTCAGCCTTTTGCAATTTTGATGGGGGATGCTTGGATTGTTAATCAGGTTTTAAGTTACAAAGAATTTACTGTCCTGTAAGGGTGTGTTCATGTAAATGTGAAGTTCTGTCAAGTTGCATTCACCTCAGTGTAAACATCAAATTTCGTAACATGAATGCTTTGGCCCCACCTCAGATGACTCATGTTTTTTAATGTAAAAAGTTCAGCTGACCTTTCTTTTCCCCTCTCATCCATGTTAGCATGGCAAAATAAAAAAAATTACAAAACCCACTTCAAATTAGGGTTTCAATTTTGCAACCCATCTACGACATTTTCAGTGGTAAATCAGTATCTTCTCCCTCTTACGCTTTCCCCAGGTGAACTGTTTAAATAAATATAATACTGTAAACTACCTTTGTCACCCAAAAGTTTTGCTATTCAGAAAACATGGTATCTGGGACCTTACACCTTTTTTAGTAGACTCCTGTGATGCTTAGGTGTTTGGATGAATGCAAAAGGACACTCCTCTTGGCCTTAATGCCTGATCTCCTCTCCTCCACTTCTTACAGGTCGTCCAAGCACACCCAGCAGTCTTACTGTTTTTGGACAGATAAAGAAACTCCAAGAACTGGTGAGCCAGAAAACCAAATTGGAGATTGGGGATATTGTCAGGGTCAGAGGTCACATCCGAACCTACAGGCAACAAAGAGAAATTCAGGCTTCATGTTTTTGTGAGTGTTATGGATCTGTGACATATGTAACTTAATTACCTGAATTTGTGAGATCTAAGCTGTATGTGATCCATTGAATAATTTCCACTTTATTTTCTGGCATCTAATTTTTCTAAAGAGGTTTTAATCTGCATGTGTTTATTTCGATTTTAGCAGTGTAAGGTCAGAAGTTGCACTACTTCATGTGTGGGATTTGATTGCCTGTAAACCAGGCATTCCTGGAAAAACCTATAAAAGAAGACTAGCATGCATACAAGAATGGTATGCAGATAGTGTGGTTGGGTATCTGTGAGAGTGACTTGCTCCTCAGTTTTCTTTGTGTTGAACAACAGCCAAAGCCCATGGGAAGGGAGCTGTTGACCTTTTTATGTCACACTTCTTCAAGAGCATTGGCTGCTTTGGAGAAATGGTTGCTTTTTGTCACAGCCTGTATAATACGTTCGTTCCATGGGCAGACAGCAGCACGTGGGCACATTGTACCGCTGGAGCCCAGGTTCCCCTAACCTTTCTGGCTCTGCAGAATGTCTGAGAAGTGTTCTTCGTCTTCAGTCACTTGGGCACAGATCTGCAGGTGCTGCCCCTCTATCAGACAGCTCTATGGCCAACGAGGTTCTGCAGTCCACTGTTTACACCCCAGGAGCTTCCAGTTACATAACAACTTCTCTCCTCCATGTCTGTGCTGTTGTGTAAGAGTTGGTTTTCCCAGTGAAATCTTTGAGAGACAATACTGAAATGATTGCTTTGGTGGGGGGAAGCCCATCTTTTAAAAGTTCTGTGTAGCTCAGATAAAAAACCTGTAGATTTTTCAGCTCTAGCTAAAATCTGAGAGGGGATTCAACTCTCCTTTCCAGATAGAAGATTTATGACTATATAACCCTTTCAAGGGCTGGTAGTGATGCCATTATTTCATTAAAGGAGGTCCATACAATTCAAATAGCCTCTCAGTTGCTTTCACTTTGGCCCAAATAAAGCTCCTTACTATGTGTTACTTCATCTAATGGATAAAGACTGCTGAAAGGTAAAATAGAGATCATAAATTCCAGTTAAATAAGTTATTGGACAAAAGCATAATCTGCAGGTCTTTTAACTCCTTGTAAACTGTAAAAGCGGGAGTGGCCTTTGTGGTTTGTTTTATAAAAACAACAGGGAACAAAATTTGCCAATTTAATAGTGGCATGTGAAGCTCTGTTGTTCTGCCTCAGGTACGCTTACTTAAAAGGTTGGTATGGTGATTCTGGCCAAGTGTGCGTGTTCTTTTTGCCACTCCAGATAAAGTGGAGGATCCTGTGTGTGATGTTCAGATTTCAAGGATGCTGGAGCTCCCCTGTCTCTATAGAGAAGTTTACGACAAGCCTTTCCAAGGCCCCGAGGAGGGACAGAGGTAAATGCAGTATCCAGACTGGTCTTGAGACAAAGTGTGGCACTTTATTATTGTTTATTTGTTATTGTAGTAACTGTGGAGAAAGATGGAACAGGGCCCCACTGTGATTTAGACTGCACAAGCATACAATAGCAGCCTGCTTTTCTCCCAAATAATTGATCATCCACACAGATGAGATACCTGTCCATAATCTGAGAAAACAAATGCAATGCTGAACCAAAGTGAATATTGGGGAGGTCGTGAAATACTGTGTAATGACCTATTGCATCTAGTAAAGGAAGCTGGGGTTTGGAGCAAGATTTGGGAGTGAGGTCAACAGATTAGATGGAGGAGTGTCCTTGCCTGATTTTGGTTTATGTGTAAGGGTAAGGAGCTATTCCATCAAAATGCTCTCGACTTCGCCTGCCCTTGTCATCGTCAAATCACAAATATATAACCTCAATAAACTGAGCCAAACACCCATTCCTGTATTCACTTTAAGAGTAGCTGGGTGCTTATTGGCAGGTCTGTTACATGTAATGTGGTTTCAGAGACTGCAGATCTTAAAATCAGTCATTTGCTGTAACAGCATTGTGAAGAGGAACAGTCGGATGTTTACTGCATACAAGAATGGTTTAATTAAGGGTTTAAACTGAGATTCTTTAAGGACAGTAAAGTACCTTCTGACCTTGGAAAACCAGTCTAGCAGGCTAACTTTAGGTAATTGTTCTAAAAGACGTTAGTAGTATATTTCTTACCTTTTTACATGTTCTATGTGTCCTTGCAGCGGCCTGGAGGGTCAGAATTTCTCAGTCAATATGCTGCATGAGAAAGTGAAAGGTTTTCTGTTAGAAAACAAAATTCAGACCTTTTACCAACAGGAGTTGGAAACAATTGACACTCTGGTGTCTCTGGCTGGTGTGCATCTGCGCAGTCCCAGCTGTCAGGAGGTGAGTGAATGTAACTGTTACAAGTTTTTAGTCGGGGGAAATAATACCATGTACTCTTTTTAAGCATAAACAAGCAGATAAGACACTGGTGCCTTCAGAGGATTCAAAAACCACAAATGCTTTAGCTTTATGGATGAATTATTTACAGAGCTTGAGGAAACTTTGTCACTTGAGACACACAAAACTGGACTGAAGCAAGCCATGTGAGAAAATCCAGTTGTTAAGGGTAATCTTTTATTAGGGCTGGGTAACCTTCGAGTCTGCAACAGGCACTAACTTATCTAGATCTGTAAGTAGTGGCAGTATCAGAAAAGATGAACCCTTTAAGGTGCTTGAGCTGTTTGAGATCCTGAATTTGATCAGGAGAAAGGAGCACAAAGTCTTTGTCTTGTATCTCATTTGAAGCTCAATATATTTATATAGATGCAGCTTTCAAAAGGAGATGAGGAGTGGATCAACAGTGCTCCCTGCTACGTATTTCTCTTGTTGGAAATCCCTAGTTGTGAAAGGTGATGACTGAAAGGACCAGAAGGTGGAATTTAACTGAGGTCAGTTTACATGCAGTTGCATGTAACCAAACTGTTAAGAAACTTTTCAGTGAGATAGTACGCTCTTGATCAACTACAGAATGGGGAATAGAACAACCGCCATTTTGTAAAATGGCTTTATATTATGTGTTATTTGGATAAATTACAAACCAGAATGTCAGCTGGTGTGAAGTAGTAAATTTCTGCAGAAATAACAGAGTTATGGCTTTTACTGTGTTACCAGTGGCAACTGAGATGTAAACTAGTGTTGTGACTCACTTATTGACTTTTTGGTTTTTCTACAGAGAAATAAATCCATAGCAGTCATTTTCACTGCCTGATTCTGATATGCACTCTAAAGTGCATGTTATATTAACATCTGATGTTTGTTTAATTTAAAAAAAAAAAAAAAAAACACAAAAAAACCAAACAAAACCCCACCACCACCACCCAGCCCCCAGAGAGTCCCTTGTAGACAAGGTCAAATAATAATGAAAAGTAGCTCTATTCTTGTTGGCCTTGTTGAACTGCTTCTGATAGCTGTTTCTTCATACCTGTTTATTTTTATTAAAGACATTTTTGTTTGCTTTAAAGCAAGCTTGGATATAACCAATAACAAGAGCTACTCTCATTCTTGACAGAAAAGTTTGATACTAGAATATCCAACATGGGACAGGGTATTTTTTCTAAACTAGCTGGAACAGTATTAAAAGTTCCCAAACACTTCACATTAAAGGAAGTAGTGGTCATTGTGATTAATACCAGAAACTTCCATCTTTGAAGTTTCAGCATTTATAGAAAGATGAAGATGAATAACTTGCAAAGACATTTAAAGTAGGAACTGGTGCAGAACACACGTAGAAAGGCACAAAAAATACCAGCCAAGAAAACCAAACCAACAAACACAATGTAGCATCAGTGTTGTTAGCAGTCATGAGGAGCTATCATAATAATTAATAGTTGCTCCTGACCCTGATGCAAGGGTGTGAGTATATGTCCCAGGAATTTGGGCACACAGGTGCTTATTTAGAAATTGCAGTTCTCCCTTATTGCCCTTTGGTATTAATTCCTTGCAAAGAGGCTTATATATCTTTGCATACAAAAGAACCTGCAGTTGTCAAGTGACCTGAATGCCTTAAGAGGAGCACCTAGTAGTGCTCTGGAAATGCATTTCGTTGTTCCTGTTCTCTGTCTCTTGAAGGTGTCACTTCTCATAATTGGCAAAGGGTCAATTACCCAGTCTGATCCACAGAAATATGTATAATAGGAAAAGAGACAGAAGTCGGATCTTTCTCTTCCCCTCTGTAGTCTTCTGTTTTGTATCACCCTCAAACCAAAAGAATAAAGGGTGCTGCAAAAGTGGAACGATGTTATTTCATATGTGTTTGGCAAGGCAGGAGCTAGATGAGTGGACCAAACTAATTAGGCCACCCCACAACATAAAGACTTGCTCACTTCTTGCACTTTTCCTGGATGTGAAAGGATGAGTTATTTGGATGTATAACTTTTTTTTTTTACGCTGATTCCAGTGTTCTAGAGCACAGTTACTGTTAAACTCTTTTCTTGCCTCTCTTTCTTTCCATGTGATCCTAGGAAATGTGGTACACCCACTTCATCTCTTTCCCAACTTTTAAGTACTGGTACAGCGTTCATCATAGTGGGGAGGCTATCTCCCCATGCAATATTTTCTCCAGGGAGGTGGTAAGCTGCTATGGAGTCACTGGCAGTGGAGCAGAGCAGGGGCTGAAGGTGGAAGGAGGTAGCTGGGATAGCTTGAGGTAGGCAGTATCTCTCTGTTCCTTTTCAGCATTATTGTGCCTGAGTCCTGCCACATCCCATACATGTCCTGCAATATCTAGTTCCATTCCTAGTGGCTCCCCAGCAAGGCAGACTTCTGGCCCGCCAGCACAAATTTCCCTCTAGCAGATGCACATGGCAGACCTAAGATCATGTTATCTGCTCAGACATATAGTAGGGTACATTTGATTTTGTAGTCTACAGAGGATGTGTAAGAGAATTGGAAGGCTTGGTGTTCTTAAAAATAATTAAGAATTAACAAATCTATTAGGATTTTTAAAACCAGTGGAGCTTTATTTCACATAACCAGTGCCTCCCTCTGTCCCTAAGCTATAGCCTTTCACTTATCGCTTAAAACAAATGGCTTTCGAGACTGAAGGTGGGGAGGGTGCTACAGGGAAGACTACAAGGGAAAAAACAGAAAAAGTAATCATGTGTTCAGAGACCCTAAAGAGTGTACTTGCTGGACTTAGGCAATTATGTTTAGCAAATGGATAAGCCTTTGGTTCCTTTTTTTTCCTAAAGAAAACTACATGTGAACTTGATCCATCCAGGTTCTCGACTGGATAAATATGACTTGGAACTCATCAGTTTTGATTAACCATTTTTATGCACTTCTTCCATGCATAAGCTATAGAGTGTGCTATTTTGGTATTACCATTCCAGTCTGTGTATGTCACTAGATTGGACACATACCTTAGGTTGTGCTTTCCAGACTCTGCTGTTTGTACTTCTCTTGATTTGAATATTATCTCAAGGTCATCAATGACAAGTTTTACAGTGCTGTTTGTACTTACTGTATATACACTGTATGTTGTACTGTAGGTATAACGTAGTGCATTGTACATTCTTGATGCTATGTGCTTGTCTTCTTGCCTCGTGAGGAAGCTTCACTGCTGCTTTAAATATGTATATTACAAAGCTTATTATAGGACTTCAGGACTGACATATCCAGAACCACTATTACTAGAATTGTCACCTGTCTAAGCCAAGGATTAAACATTGCATGAGAAATTGCAAAAGGCTATTCCATGAGTAGAATCACGTGTGTGGTTATACCAGGAAATTTTAACGCCATCAGGGTGTGTTGTGATTCATAATGAGCCAAAGGTTACATACTTTCAGCATTTTGAACAGACTGGCAAATTCCGGTACCACTTCATTCTTTGACCTATAATTGATTGTACAGAGAGTTTGTCTTGTTTTAAAGATCTGGGAATAACTGGTTGCACAGCATCAGCCTACTATGCTGTGTGAGACCCATCAGATGGATTATATTGATTAAAATACCAGCTTAATTCTGGAGACACAGATTCTTCTGTTGGCTTTGCTACAGAGTCCTCAGCTGGTCTTGGAAGGGAGGGGAGTGATGGTAAAATCATTACTTAATAGCTGCTTTGCTCTGGGGTGGGGAAAACGTATTTTACAAAAGCAGTGAATGATTTTTGGATGCTCCTGTGTTTCAATGTACAGGTTCATTTATTTGAAAAGTACCTGATTTGGGAGAGAGGGGGAACCCCTGCTGTCAGCGCTTTAGGGAACCTGAAATTGTGCACCCTGAAACTAAAGCATGCTGAAGGGATGCTTTGCAGAGCAAGGTGTGAATGTTGAGAGGTAAATTAAAAATCCAGATTCAAATCTTGCTGGTGCTTTGGATAAGCAGTTAAACTACTTAATATCTGCATTTCTCGGATGAAAAGCTTTGTAAAAGTAAAGTGATAGCGAATAAACTCTGATTCAGAAGGAACTACATTAAAATACATCTTTAACTATTGAAATGCAAGCATTTTTCAGTCTCCTCCTGAAATAAAAGTGGCAATGTGAAATCACATAGGGATTTCATAGTCCTAGATTTCTTCTCTCTTTGTATAGCCCATTATTAGACTCCTGTAGATTTCCGCTCAGTGGACTAAATCACAAGGATAGGTATACATTGTCTCAGAATGGGGATCCAAGGAAATGAGGGCCTAGTCTGGCTTAAAAGAAAGTGATAAGGTGTTGGGAAGTAGTACTATTGACTTACAAATTTGCAGGGTGAGATGCTGGAGATATTTTGGGTGGACCAAAAGAACAGATTAAGTAATTTTATATTGTGTTCACAAACTCCTCAATTTTTGGCTTACTTGGAGGGATGGACAGGAGGAAGCATGTTCTAGAGCACACTAGGAAAAAATGCCAACCTTTTCCTGTCATTTCAGGATAATATTAAAGCCCCTGAAGAGGGCATGAGCCTTCATTTATTCTTCAGGGACAGTCCTCCTGCCATGGAGACCTTTCCCTTGGACTCTGCAGCATGTATGAGATCGTGCTGATATGTAGCAGCTGCTTACCTATTTTTCTCGCTCCCAAGCCTGCCTCTCTGTCTTTGCTCCGTCAATGCCTTGACTTGCATCCTTAGTGATTCTGTTTCAGTATCCATCCAGGCTGAGCTGTGTGTCAGTTCACACAGGGCGTGTTTCCAATTATCTCCCTTTTTTGACGGGATCTCAGTGTTAAGCCAAACTGAATAATTATCATGCTTCTTTGGAGATATTTTTATCTTTTATTTTCTCCCCAAATGTTTGCTTTCACATTAAAAATTGATCAGAGTCTTGAGGTAGTTGCTTTGCTATCAGTTTCTTGATTCCTGAGGATTTATTACTGCATTTGAGTGAGAAGCAGTGTCTCTTCATTTTCCATATGGCTATGAGAATGTGCTTTTCCATTAGCAAATATTCACTCTTCACTTAACCCTTCCTGCTACATTTTATGTTTGTTTCTTCAGTTCATCAGAAGAGGCACTATGAAGAGAAATATGATAGTGGTATTAATGTTGTGACTGGAATGGTGTCCAGATGTATGGTCAAGTTTGTAATTAGAAGCAGTGTCTGTTGTTACCCAAACTGATACAGCTGTGGTGGACCAGGGGACAGACAAACGTTTGGGCACTGGAGTCCTTCAATCTGGAACAGAAGGAGAAAACCAAACTGAAAGTAATAGCCATTGTTCTATGTTAATTATCTTGAACTATTAGGTAATTATTTTTGACTATTGATTTGAGAGGAAAAAGATAGCTGTTGTAGGACACAGAGGTAGAGCGAGATGTGATTATGGCCTGTTAAAATATTGAGGATTAGCTGGAGGAAGGCTATGGAGAAACTTGTGATGCATGCTAACGCTAATTTCCCTGTTGGATTTCTGAACTGTTCCCAGTTAGGCACATCAGCTTCCAGGCTTAGGAGCAGTTGGAGTTTCACTTGAGACTTGCAAATGGGTTGAATGAATGTTTTGTGAAAAGGTAGTCTTCCATTGCTAATGTGGTGTCTCTTTCACATATTCATGTGAATTCATTCTAGTTCATGGCAGTTGCCTGTTCCACTCCCGAGGCTTCTGTGAGTGCATCTAGTGAGTGAAGTAGGGTAAGTGAAGTCTGACACTTTTGTTCAGAACAGGGTGGGGGCATTTACAGTGATAGATGAAGAAATGGCTTGGCAAATACTGCTTTGGTTGCTCTGGTGTGGTTCTAGTTATCACATGTTGGTTTGTGGGAAGCAGTTTAGCTGTGTTATCAAAACCACAGGGACAGATGAAGAAACAACAATTGGGGAATTGAAGCAGTCTGTGTAGATAAATGGGAGGTTGAAAGACACGGTAGGACAGAGAGAGATGGAGAAGAGTTGTGGTCTTGCCCTTATCTACCCATATGTTCTCCTCTCCACAGCTGATTATTTCATTCCACTTCCCTAGCTGTCATTTCACTGTCCTAGCTATGCTCTACTTCCAAACAAACCCTGCTTTTCCCTGATTTTTTTTTTTTCTCTCCTTTCTTGCTTCCTACTCTGTTAATGTGTCCCAAACACAGAATGCTTTTTCTAAATAACCTCTGCAGTTAGGGACTTCCAGGCACTTTGTTCTCCTTTCACAAGAGACTAATTTCCCACCTGCCCTCAAAACTGAATCCTTTGTTCCCTTATCTCCTTGTATACATGTCTTAATTTCTTGCATGTTTTTATCCTTTCATTTCATTAGGCAGTGGAGAAGCTCTTGAGAGGATGACCAGAATGTGTGTAAAAATTTGGAAACAAAGGGGACAAGAAACAAATACTCTTCTTGCCAGTTTCCTACTTTTCCTTGGATACTTCCTCAGTTTCAAATCATGAGATGGGAATCCAATTCCCAGCACTTAGACTCCTGCTGAATATCACCTTACAAAGCACTCATCTCCCTATCATCCTACACTTACTACCAGGAAAACAGAAAACATAAATATGGGCAAAGCTTGATTAGCCAAACAGTCAAATGCTCTGTGAGCGTAACAAGCATATTCCAAAAGAGAGTTCTCAGTACATAAAAGCTGCTACATACAATGAAGAAACGTGTAAGAAAATCACCTGAAGTCCTCTTGCTCTTGAAAGCAGCTGGAGCTTTTGCTCGTATCTTTAGTTAAGCTGAGTTTTCTCACCATCTGCTTCATTCTTTTCTTCCTGTCCAGGTGAAGTCAAAAAGCGACTCCAGTTCCAAAAGGATTCACAGTGTTTTTAAGGAAGCAATAAGGATGCTACAAGAAAAAGGAGTGGTTTTCCAGAAACCCAGTAGCTCCAAGGACTTATACTATGTAAGGAACTGAGCGGCGGTTTCAAAAAAGTTCAGGGGTATGACTTTCATGGTCAGTAGAACAGTAGAAATGTTTCGGAAACAATAGAAATGTTTCGGAAGCAGTAGCTGGACATTCAAGACCTGTCTGTTTACTCCAAAGTCTTATCTGCAGCTTGCTTCAGTGTTCCTTTTACCTCTGTATCCTGCACCGAGTTGTTCTTTTTGTAACGCGACACCAGACTGAAGTACTGCTGCTGTTCCAAGTGCAGTCTGTTCACTGGGTTGCCAAACTGTGTGCTGACACAGCTGAGCACACTGAAGCCTGGGACATGGGACAGTTCTTCTTCGAAGTGGGTTGAAATGTGGTGTTCTCCTGAGCCAGTCACCCTCCTTTGGGTTGAATTCTGCTATATCATGTTCTTCACCTAACCCATGGATGCTGCTAGTGGTACTAAAAATAATAACTGAAGATTTAACATTCATTGTTAGTCTCGGAGACAGTATGTAATGCAGACTGTAGTTATGACAGCATTAGTTTAGAATACATCATGCCCTTGGATTGCTTTTCAAAAGCCATGCCATCAACTGAAACAGACGGCCAGTTTCATCTGTTTTCTCCAGGTGACTGACCATGATAAGGAGCTGCTTAAAGTGACCCTTGATATGATTAAAGACGACTGTCGAAAACCCAGGCGTAAGTAATGGTGTAATCAGGGCTGGTGGTGAGCTGATGCTGATATATTGATGACAATATCTCCTCCTGCTGCTGGATTAGATATGATTCTTGTCCTTATCCTTGAACTAGGAGCTAAGTTGCTGCTGTAGCTAATCAGTATAGCTAAAAGGAGGAGTGCAAGAGCAGCTTTCTGTGAGCACGGAGAGAGAAAGAGCAGGTGTGCCCAGCAGGAAGCAAACCTCTCAGATCTGAAATAAGTAGCCATTATCTTAGATCTGTATCTTTTGAGATTTTGGGAGGAACCAAATGTAATGAAGTTAGGTCAGCACCTAGCAGCTGTTGCTTTGCACTCTGGATAAATAGCAAATCTTGCTAGTTCAGTTTCTACAGGGGAGTTGACACAAAAGTTACCATACAGAAAGGTGAAATCCCCGCCTTCACTAAGTCAACAATGAAATTTACTTAAGTCAGTAGGATATTCTCTGTAGATTTTAAGCTCAGGTGAAGCTCAGGTGGTTGTTCTTTGCAGGTAGGAGTTTCAGTCTAACAAAATCCACTTCATGTGGCTTCTGAGTTATCCCTGTCCCTCAAGCCTATTGTGTCTCATTGCCATAGAGATAGCTTGTGCTTGACTTGAATGTCTGCTAATTACACAGGTACATTGCTACAGAGTTTCTTTCAATTCATTGGGCAGAATGTGTCAGCGGGGATCACTTGCTGCTGGAATGCAGCTCTTTGTGGGGTAGAATGCACTTTAGTGTAGAATAAATGACTGGCTAGAACCTAAGGCATATAATATTAAATTGCGGATATCCTTATACTATCATTGTAGGACCTGGTATATGATGGTTATTCTGCAGTCAAAAAGGCTGAGTGAAGTAGAATTTTTTTTTTTTTTTTTTTTTAGTTTCCAACTGGTTACCTTAAGCAGTGGTACAATTGTAGGCAGGGTTTGTAGGTGGAGGTAAAAGTTCTGTATCTTTGGGTGATAGAGGGAGTGGATGTTACTGGGCATGCAGGTGAACATGGGCTCTGAGGCTGTTTCAGTGTGACAAATTACTAAATCACATTGTTTTATTGTCTCTTACCCAATTAACAAATACAAACATCTCTGTAAGAGTCAAATCATTCCTTTGCCCATTTTATACATCAGCTAGTTCTCCTGGGAACTTTTTTTGTTTTGGTTCTTTTGGTGTTGTGTTTTTGGTTTTCGTTTTGGTGGGGTATTTTGTTTTATAATTGTGTCACTATAAAGGCCAGAACCTGTGTACAGTTGACATGGAGCACTGAGTGACGGCCTGGTGTTTAACACCCTTCTTGTGCATTATCACACTGGTAAATTACCCTGTGTTCCATGAGAGGTTGGGAAGTTCTTTCTCCCAGTCAGGAGGAGTCAACAGCAGAGGAACTTGTAAATCAGTCACAGAAAAGACTTTGAAGAGTCCCAGATCCTCAAAGCTATGTTTTCCATACGGAGCAGGTTAAAAGTAGCAACTGCTTTACAAAGCCTCTTGTTCTCCTTGAAGCTTTCCACCTACTTAGTTTCCTGTTGTAAAGAGGACAATTTCCAGGTCAATGTCTCTTTGCTAGTCTTCAGAAGGACCGTTTCAATGTCCTGGTCACTGATAACAGAAGATTTTGAGAAGGAAAGGCAAGAAGCTTCAATCAAAACCGTCAGGGTACTTCCTGTGGATATTTTATTGTCATTGAATGATGCAAGAGCAGAGAACTAAATGTAACTGTCAGACCCCCTCTGCTGGTGGGATGGTAGTCTTAGCCACCTGCTTGGCCTTGACTAGTGAGCAGGCTTATTGTGAGAAAATAAGAACATGGTAATACCTCAAGGGCTTTCACTTGCTTGTTGCAAGAAATTCCTACCCATTTTCCTTCAAGTGTAATATTAATCTTCTAATCAGGAAGACTGATCTATGGTAAACTCAACTCTTCCCTCCAATGACTGACTTCTCTGCCAGTTTTCAAGGGAATGCCTCACCCCATTGCTTTAGTTGTGACACATTCTCAGGCCCAACCCAGCTTCCTGGAACTATTTTACAAATAAAAAAAAAAATCTCAGCATGCCTAGCCAGAGCTCCACAAAACCCTGATCTGTAACATGCCTATATGACAATCCTAGTCCTTGGCTCCAACTGTAATTCCAAACAGCCTGATCCTAAAACACCCTCATGCGAGGCCACTGTGGGTCTATCTAGAGGCTTAAGATAGGCAGAAAAGGATGACAGTGCATTTTGACTCCAGACTGAACTGCAAAGTGGTAGACTTAGTCCAGGTTTGGGGTTTGGGTTTTTTTTGTTTGCGTTTGTTGTTGGGGTTTTTTTGGTTTGGGGTTTTTTGTTTTTAACAATTTGCTCTGGTTTAGATGAGGCTAAGAGAGTACAGAGGGAAAAAACAGAATCACTTGAAGTTAAACTTAATTTGTCAGAATGTACCCTGTGTGAGATGTCTGCAGTGGGCAAATGGTAGTTGTTCTATAACTCTGACCTCTCTGATATTGGTAGTCAGGCAAGACAGTTAATCACAGCCTGGCTTACCTCAGCTGGTGGACAAAAGTTAGAACCCAGTATGGCAAGGAAAGGGGAAGAGCATCACTCTGCTGCAAGAAGTGTATTCCCTCAAAGTTGGGCCATAGACTAGGAGTGTTTCTGGGTTGCTTAATGATTGTACACACCTGCAGCTATCCCAAAATGCCATTTTTCTACCTGCATTTAGGAGGAAAGTAGTATGTATTGTACTGTTGGGTAACACTTAGGTTATTAAACTAATTCATCAAGACTTAAGCTAAGTTACTGTAGATCAGGGATGGGCACTTTGACCTTCTTATGACAAACCTATGACTAACGCAAAATGCAGCTACCCACTTTTGTTTGCAACAACAGTCCCTATGACCCACGTAGAGGCATTGTTCTGTTCTCTGCACCTATCCATCCTAGGGTGGTGGACGCATTTTTGGCTACCAGCCACAAAGGTCTTTTATCACGCTGGTTCACTGACTTCTGAAGAAATATCTTTGCCTGATTCACAGCCTGATAGGAATTAGGCTGAACTGTTTATTTACCAGTACTCAGCATTGCCTTCTATCTACTAGTAACTTTTCTCAGTAGCTTCTAAGGCAGTTCAGGGCCCTAGCTGATTCTAGATTGGAGACTGGCAAAAATAAAAACAGAGGCAAGCAATAACAACAAAATACAGGGACCTCCCTGGCCCGTGGCAATTTCTCAGTTCCCATATGAAACTTACCTTACATCATGTGAGCTGAGGGCTGAGGAGGAAAGTAATTTGTGCTGATGTGTCTCATTTTTGCTAGTTTTCCATTGTTAGCCATGGAGAAGAAAAATCTGTTGTGGAGTCCAGCACTTGGGGAGATAGGGAGCCTGCAGCACTGATTATTGGGTTTACGGGGTCTGTTGGAGGAAATGTTGACTGGGACAGCTGAGTTTCAAATGATGGCTCCCACCAGGCACACCGCAGCTGCTTGCAATACTGCAGCCATTAAGGACCTTTGTCTCTGGGTCGCCCTCTAGGAAAGGGAATTATTTTTACAATCCTGTTCTCCTGTACCTTTTCAGGGTTCACTCCTCTTAAAAGGAGGTAAAATTTGATACTGAAGTTCTGTGAATTTCTACTCCCGTAATTGTCTGAGTAGGCTGAAGCACGGGGATGGGATTGCATTGCTAGGTGAATAACGTTGCACTGTAGCAGTTTTTCCACAAGATGCCAGCATTGGGCAAGCAGTTATAGGTCCTGGCCATGGACCTTCCTAGACGTTTTTGAAGTTAGGCATGAGCAAAAGGATTTTCATTTGGTTTCTTCTGCAGTTACAGAAACTGGATGGCTTACATAGGTGGACACTGGAGGTACCCTTAAGTTATTAATCTCATCATCAGGTTGTACTGAATGAACCCTGTATATTAGAGTTTGCAAGACTGATTGTCTTTCACCCTCATTACTACAGTTACAGCCTTGACACTTCCAGAAAAGTCAGTGGTAACAGTTGATAATTGGAGAACTGTAGGCGCAGACTGGATCTCTTCCCTCTGAATACATGCATCTCTGCTGTAGTACCTAGGGCATTCTTTCCAACAGCTAAGGTTTTTTCATGACTGATCTGGTTCATAACAGTAGAAAAGAGGCAGTTAGACTGAAGTATTTTCTCCATGCCTGGCTGCATTTTCCTTTTTTCTGCAGATGCTGAAAAAGGCTGCCATTTCCTTCATGTCCTGAGCTGTGTTCAGCAGAGCTACAACCCCTCTGTGCCTGAAGCGGTGGTGCACCGAGTCTTGGAACTGCTGGAGAGTAACAGTGATATTGTCAGCACTATGGAAGGATATTATACAGCATTTTAAAGAGAGAAGATAAGATACATTTGTTCTGGTCCATTCAGGAAAAAGGAGGGAAGAGGGAGAGGTTGGGTGACCCTGAATAGCTGCAGTTACCTGGTATGATTTAGATTGGGGGGGAAAAAAAAGAGCATTCTGATTCTCCAAATGCTATGTTTGTTCAGCTCCAGAGAAATTGTCCGAATACTTGTTTTAATATTCTTGCTGACTTCCTCGCTATTCTTAGTGAAAGTTTTATCAAACTGATTCTGGACATCCTGATACATTAGGGGAGCTGGAAAAGAAGCCGGGCTCTTTACCTGCAATAAGATGTGACATGGTCATCCTCACATTTACATTCAGTGAGCCCTAAAGAACAGTCATTGCTAAAGAGCACAGATTATAGCAGTGGTCATGTCAGGACTTGTTTTGCTGGCTTAAAGACTGATCAAGTGATCTTTCCATATGGTAATATCTGTGGATCTTTCTTTTTATGTACGCTTTGTAATAGCTAGGGGAAGGACATGCAAGCAAATATTCAAAAGACTTGCCTGTCATTCCTGGCAGTGTTGGTGTACCTGTCTGTAAATATGTATTCCTGAATGTGCACAACTTTCCTACTACTAAAGCCCTCCTCACCTTTCTCTGAAAAATAATTTTCAGTAACAGTGTTCTGCATCCCTTCCCCATCCTGCAACCTTGCCCACTGTTTGTCAAGCATGTCTGGATTCCCCTGGCTACTATGTGCACTACTGATGGGTGGTGTTGTGGATTCTGTGAGACCAGAATTCTCAAAATCAGCCACCTTCTTGCTGTTTACTTTTAAATTGCTTCCTACATCATAAATGGTAAACCATAAATCAGATGCTTTGGAAAAGAAAATATGAGAGCGAGGAAGACCCACTGTAATCTCCATGCTACCTGTTGCCTTTTTTCTTCTATTCCTTGTCACCTCTGGGGAAAAATACTACTCGTATCTGTGCTTGCAGAGGAACACAAGACATTGATGAAATAACATTGGCCTAAAGAAGGTGCAAGACATTTTATCTGGAATAATCAGAACTCTGTTATGTGCCACAGTTCAAAGCCCAGAGCTGTTCAGTATTTATCCTTAGAGATAGCTTGCTGCTGCAGGGACTTGTCTGTTTAATTAATCTGTGTAATTAATGGTGTGGAGGTGAGACCTTTAACTCGAAGACAGTAGAAAGGATTAAACGTATCCTTCCTCTTTCCCCTGCACCTTCCCTGTAACAGTTGAAATAGCAGGCTCCCAGGAGGCAGATGTAGTGGTAAAGCCCTATAAGGACTGACATAGCAGGGGAAAATAAACCATATGCATGAGGAAAGCCAGTGAGTAGTCCCATGTGTGCCAGGTCTCTGGTTTGTTGTTATATTATATGCCTCATTCCAAGCTCTGGCTGCAGTGAGATATAGGCTAAGAGAAAGGCATGACAAAACATTTGGCATTTGCATTCAAAGGCCTGTGGAAAACCCTGGCCTTAAAGAGATGGTGTGTTTGTCCATAGTGAAAAACTATGCATGAATCATTCTTTTGCTGTAAATTCCCTACTTGCTGCAGGGCTCAGTAGGTGGTTTCCCTGCAGGTTGCCCTACTCCTAGCGTTGCTGCTCTGTTTTGAGTTGGGTACCTTCTAGTCAGATCTAAATAAGGCCCTGAACAGGTGCTGAAAGGACGTACCTGTGCAGAAGGAAATAAAAAAGAGGATTAAGAAAGAATTGTAGAAGTCGTCTTCCCCCACCTTCTCCCCCACCATGAATGTCTCTGGAAAGCAGGGAAAGAAGTCCAGGTTCTGAGTGAAGTGGTACCGAGAGGAGTTGCAACTTCAGTTTATGCCTACAAAAAGGCCTGGTTGGCCACAGGGGGGATTTACTTCTCAGATTCCTGTTCTGATTGCTGATCAGTGTGAAGTGCTGCTTAACAACAAAGGCTGTCTATGGAAGAAGTGATTTAGAATATTGATTCCTAAATCCAGGCTCACTTCAGGAGTTAACTATATCTTACTCTCCATGACTATGGAGAAGTTGCCTACTTGGCATGCAATTGAGGATATTTTAAGGAAAGTATGTGGTGTCTTGGGCCATACAGAAGAGCATGGCATCTAATTTAAGATACTGATTTGGCCATTTTCTTACAGTCCTGTATTAGCAGAATCTGATTTCGCTGGGAAAGGGTTAAAAGAACACTACTAGCTCAGTGGGAAAGGGGATCCCTCTTAGGTTAGAAGAGAGAAAGACTCAGGTTCTCCTGAGGGTGTCAGCCAAGTGTGTGGGCTGGATGAGTTTTGGGAGGAGCGCTGTGCAGCTGATTCTTGGAGGAAAAGATAGTCTGGAGATCGTATTGCTCTTCAGGGTCTCTTTAAAATAAATTGATACCAAAATCAGATTACTTCTTTGTCCTGTGCAGCTTGGATAGTCATATACACAGCATCTAATGTGTTCAGTTACCTCCAACTTTGATGCTACAATTCCTGTATTTTAGATGTATTTCTGTGTGTAAAGTCTGCCTAAAATCACTGGCCACCTATTTTCTATGCATCGGAGGCTGATGCAGAGACAAAGTGCTTTCCCTGTCTGTTCTGCCCCTATTGCAACTTAAGAGCACTGATCAACTGTGAAGTGTCAGAGATGAGGCAGGAAGAATTCATATCAGGAAAGACAGATAAATGACTCTGGAAAGGACCTTCCTTGGAAGTTTTAAAGCTGGTCCTTGCTGGCAATGTTGGATTCTTTTGATTGAGGGTACAATCTGTTGGAGATTGCTCCCCAAGAACAGGAAAGAGGGAGTTTTCTCACTTGAGTTAACTCAGGGAAATATGAACGAACACAAGGGAGCCTATAGTTTTTACAGGAGTGAAAGCTTAAAGTAGAACTATTGGAGGAGCCTAGATTTAAGTTACACAGATTCTAACTCTGAATAACTACAAAATAGTTGTGCCTTAAGCTTGCATGCTTTATTTTTTCCCCTGGTAGCCACCCTACACAGACTAACATTTACTCTGGTTGAGTGCATTCCCTCTCTTGTACCTATGGGGAATACCATATGCATATGCCTGCACAGAAGTACCCCAACTAGCTGTGGGAGCACAGAGCTCTGTAGGTTGATTTACCCATTTACTCAGTATCTCTACAGTATGCTTCTGTGACAGCAGTCTAGACATACCCATATTGGTATAAGTCACCTTTATGTAAGTCTACCTACACACACTAGGGCTTTTACTGCTAATAAACTGTCGCTCTGTTTAAAGATCATATCCTTAACCAAGAGAGTCATATCATGCACACTATTAAAATTCTTAGACCACACCTACAAAATATTGTGCGGAACATTCAGTGAAAGCGTGCTTTCTTGTTTTGTTTAATTTGAAAACTCGTTAGGCAACACAATTATTACTGCTTTATTTAAGGACTTTGAAGGTGGCACTTTAATGTAAAACTGACAAGTGAGAATTCATGTTGTAGGACTGCTTCATGGCCAGTTCCAGTTTCCATAGAAACAGTTATGGCAGTAAAAAGCAGGTAAGTAAAATGGGGTTTTTAAAGGCAGTCGGCAATTTTGTTACCTTAAAAAGGTACGTTTCCATAGAAGTGCAGCACCTGAGAATAAAAATTACCGAAGAACCTCGAATATTCTGTTCTAGCAAAATGTAAGGTGGTTGCTTTTCTGGTGAGGAAATGAAGGAATAGCTCTACCTTCAGTCCCCGCCACCTGCTTACATGAGAGATGAGGTTGCTTCATGCCTCAGTTTCCCTCTTTTGTAAATTGGGGATAATAAAGCTCCATGTGTAGGGCATAAGCCTCAATTTTTCTTAATGTTAGTCATTAAAAGCTCTTCAGATATCTATTGATGGGATCTGTTAGAGAAGAACTCTGTGGGAGTGGGTGAATGGAGAGATGCTGGAGAGGGACTTAGTTCTAGTCCAAGCCCCACTTTTGCCAATACCTTTATCTTTCTCTGCCTCTTTCCATGCACATTGCTTTGCCTGTCTTGTGTTTCTGCTCTCCAGGTGCTATGAGGCAGTGATGGCCTCTCTGTTTTTATTTGTACCAAATATTTTTTCTGGAATCCTGTTCCCACTTGTGACTTCTTCAATGACTTCTTAAAAACAGAAATCCAGATAAATGAGTTATGATTGTTCTTGTTCTCAAATCTTTGGATTGTAAATTTGTACCCATGAGGGTATGCATTTTACACAAACTACCTGGGAAATTAAGCTTTTCTTTCAAAGTAATAAATGAAAAATTTAAAGATTGGCTACGTGACTGAAGGCTGGTACTTTTGTGGATCTGTCCATACTTGTGTATTCCAGTGATGAACACCATAAACAGAAGGAGTTGCTAATTCATTATTCAGAATGAGAATTCATCAATGAGCAGCCAGTGATGCATGGAGCCACACGGAGAATTTATGAGATTAAGTACTGAAAATCTGCTTGTCAAAAAAAAGCAGTTTGGTTTACTTTGTGAGTAAGCCACTCCTGTGGGGAAAAGATGTGCCTAGCAAAGATTTGTATCTTTCCCTTCCCTTTTAGAGGTAAGTATAGCAAGTTCAGATCCCATGGGCAACCTGAATTTTGAAACTTCCTGCCAGTGTGGTGCTACTTTCTTTCTTGCCATCTTTCAGCACAGTTTCCAGCCCTCCTGCCCCAAACCTACGGGCTAGCAAGCAAGCAGAGTTCAGCCGCAGAGATTAAAGAATAGTTGTTATTATTGGTTACCATCCTCCAGGAGCCCCAGCATTACAGAAACATTTCTGTGGATGTTTGCTGGCAGCAGGGAGATGCTGAGTTGGGGAGCTTGGGTTTCATTCCTGGCAATACGCTCTGTCAGGCACAGAGGCTTTCCCCCTAATTTCTTTCATCTATTTCTGCTCTCCACTCTTTCTTCCAACTGTCATTTCTCGGGCCCTTCATTTCATTCACAGTCTCGTGGTTCATCTCTGCACCACAGATCCTGGTCAAACCTCGTTCCTCTCTACTTTGTTCCCTTCTTTTTGCCTAATTCAAATACCCTTGTCAGGATCTGGCAATTGAGCATTTCAGTATAACCCCCTTGCCTAACTGACCTGGCACTGTTCACAGCCCATCCTGATTCCAGCAGGCTGTGCTTCACTCATTTTCTAGGCACCAGAAGAGGCAGATATTGTCCACTTCACTCTTAAGCTTTCTTCCCATGTAGTCTGCAGCAGGAAAGAGCTGCAATTTCAGGGAAACAACACTTTTTCCACCCCCCGCCCTCCCAAATATCCAGTAGCACCCTCAAAGATTCTGGTGGTGGTGTTCTTACAGGTATCCAAGTACAAAATAAATAAAAAACAGTTGTGTCTTGCCCAAACCTGAGCAAGCGCAAGTCATGCTCTGACAGCAGCTATCTGCCTCTCCCTGCCACTTTCATGTCCTTGCAGATTTCATTGCAGACATGATCTGTGAAGCTGATGTGGACTTTTAATTTGTGTGTCTACTAGTTAGTGTGTCTCCTTTTAGCCTGTTTTTTTGGAGAAAGTGTGATTGTGTTCTGATGTGATTATACTGATTGTCAGCTTCTGTCCCACTGCCTCAAGTGGCTTTGTAATCTGTTGGCTAGTTAAAGAGGGGTGAAGGACCATGAGCTGTTAGTGTCTTGCACACTTTTAGAAAATGGATGCACTGACAGAAGAGAGAAGTCAAAATTCATGCCTCCATTAGGGGGAAGGAAGAAGCTCTGTCGTACGACGCTAGAGAAACCTCACATGAGGCAGTCCTAAGGAACCCAGTTTTGTAACTTCAGCTGCCACAAGAAGTACTTGTTCTATAGTGCCCTTTTAAGAAATGACTGGACTGTTCTTCCTGAAGTTTGCTTGTAGAGATCACCCCAAGGCAGACATTGGTGATGGGAAACTGCAAATGAAACCATTAAAATCTAGTAAGTTATAGTATCTACATCAGGGTACAAAGTTGAGTAACTGCTTTTTAGGGGTGCCACTAGCCCATTCCCACTAATACCTTTCAATTGTGCAATGGAGGCTATACTAATCTAGTCACAGTAATTTACAAGTTGAAACCAGCCCCAATTAACAAGATTGCCTGAGCATAACATAACCAGGAATTTGCTAGTGAAAGAAATCACCTAAAGGAACGATTTTCAGCAAGTCTGGAACCACTGAAGAGTGAGTGTGGTGCCAATTAACCTGGCACAACATGTCCTACAGCTCTTGTTTTAGCTTGTTATTGATTGGAAGAGGAACGCTCCTTCCCTACCAGTTAGAACTGGAGCTCTCTGCCACCTTGGCCTGCGTTGAACAAACAGATAGGAAAGTTATTCCACCTCTGCTGTGAACAAGGAAAGATAAATCGCAAATGTATGTCACTGCATAACAGCCAATGTGATTAAACGAAGCAAGTGCCAAGTCTGTTATTGACCTGGAAAGTTCATGGTTCCTCCCAGGAGTGGACACCTCATCCAAGAATTACAGTGATATTTGGAAATGGGAGGAATTGGGCCCCTCAAACATCTTCCTCAACAATAGAGTCGTGCGAGCCCTGCAGGCCTACCTGATTCTAAGATGTGCTTTTCTTGGCCAGTTACGAAGGTGGTGGGGAAATGGAAAGGGTGCTTGGAGTTGGGGTTTTCTCCTGTTGCCAAAATACAAGTAATTCACACCGAGAGCATAGGATTTGTCCTTGTGTACTTGTAAAACTCTTCTTTGCTGTAGTGTCCACAAAAAAACCCTAGGGCTGTAACAAGCCAGCTGGTGTTCTGAAACAACTGCCTCCACTACTGACTAATAACACTCTCATTGTTTTCTTCCCTCACCTTGTCTTTTTCTCCTGTAATTAAATCTCTTGAACTTAATTCCTGGTTCAAAGTAGCTGTAGTCTCTCTCTTTGTCCTTCTGTGAGTACAGTGATCCAGGACAAACATAACAGGAGCAAGCCAATACAGAGCAGAGTTCTTGTTGGAACTCTGAATATAGGGAAGGATGAGAAATACAGAGGAAGCTGAGGGAGGGGGATTTAGCACAAAGATGTTTGAAATTAGTCCCACTGAAAAGGCTAAAAAAATATTTGCCTAATGATGCTTTAGACATCTGTTTCAGAACAGGCAGCAGGTGTTGTATGTAATGAAGGCAAGGACTTGTACTATTTTATTTTCTGCAATTAGAAAGCAGGGAGGGAAATGATGGCAACAAAAAAATGGAGAACATTTATCATAAACAGCTGGACAAATGTATATAAAGCACAGCAATATTTATATGCTTTTCCTCTACCTTCCTTATACTATCCTTTAACAGTTCCTCTGTTCTGCAGGGTATTTTGTCCTTTCTAAAGGACCAATGCCTTGGATCCTCAAAGTTAGATGCTAAGGTATGAGCTGGCCACCAAAATGCCTTTGAGGATCAAAAAAAAAAACCGCTCAGGACAACGTAATTGTCACTTACCCAGATGTTGCTACTAACTGATGGAAACGGTTCTGAAGGAGAAGCTGCCCTTGTCTTGTAGGTGGTCCCTGTGCACCTCCGTCCCCAGACCAGTGGCTGAGAAAGACTCCTGTTAGTGGAATGGTCTTCGGGGTTGCATCCCTCGTGCTGCATGGCCACAGCTTAACACGTGCCTGAATCCAAATAAATGCCTGGAATTATGTGGATGGTGTGTCTGCTGTTCCAAGCTGAAAAGCACACCTACACCCAGCCCTGCCAGAGAAACTATAGCTCTACTTTCCACGAGACATTTTCTGGTTTGGGATGACCTCATTCCTTTTTCCAAGCAATAAACATCCTACAGGGCATTTGGTTTTTCTAGCACCTCCACTACTGCCTGACAAAGGCTAACCTGGGAATGACTGGGGAAAAAAATACTATTTGTGTCTACCAACGGGATGGTGCTGC
Source organism: Phalacrocorax aristotelis (assembly GCF_949628215.1). NCBI lineage: Eukaryota > Metazoa > Chordata > Aves > Suliformes > Phalacrocoracidae > Phalacrocorax > Phalacrocorax aristotelis. Next base: position 9,712,844 of record NC_134287.1, on the reverse strand, counting down.
TGCTGGGAGGTCCCAAAGTGCTCCTCTTAAAGAAGTCTCTCTGCTGGGAAAACCACTGCTGTTGCATGAAGGTAACTTAAAGAAAAAGAAACCCCAACCAATGTGCTCCACTGCTGAGTGGTAGAGGTTGCATGTTACAGACTTCTCCTTACAGTCCCAAGCTTTTTCTTTTGCCATCTATGATCTAACTGCAGTTCCATGACTGACTTTTCATAAAGTTTTACTGATACACTTCTATAATTCATAGTCCATCAGTCAAATGTTTTCTGGTTTGGATATTGGCAGATACACTCTTCTACTCTCTCTAGGGGATGTGCAGCCAAATAAAAGCACTGTTTGGTTTCAGAAGGGGTTGAATGAGTAAAAAGAGTGAAAAAGGAAATTCAAGTTTTAAAAGGGCCTGGTGGAAATTTTAAATCTGTTAATACGGAGGACTTGGTGTCCTTGTATATATTTAGAGATAACATGGGAAAAAAATGTGAAGAAAGTCTATTTCTTCCTAGATTTACTTTATTTGTAACAAGTCTGCATTTTCAATAATGGATTGCCAAGTTTTTTGCAGAGGATGAGGCAGAAGCCAGTCTCCAGATGTGCTATTTTGAGAACAAGCAAATCAGGGATAGCATCCAGGAAGAAACCTGGGGAATCCCAATCCAAACCTGCGATCAGTTTGATAAACTTCAGACATCTCAAACGTAAGCCTGACATGTATATAATACATAAAGAAAATTGTGGTTTGGGCTTGCTTTTTTTAATGTTTTTAACCATGTCAACAGATCTCTACAAAGCTTTCATAACAATGGAAAAGTACAAGGTGTACATGGATGCAAAACAGTCTGCAATTTGCTGCTAGTACCCTAAAGAGCACGCAGGGCACGTACTGCTGTTGGAAATCCTGCATCCACAACTCGGGTGAGGGGACTGAAAAATAACATTAGTCATGAAAAGGTTAAATTGTAAGATAGCTGCTTCAAGGAAAGGATAATCTATAATTTAAGTCAAGAGGGTGAAGCAGCTCTTTCATAATGTAAGTAAAAGCTGTTATGCTGTTGGGAAAGCATGTACACTGCTAGCAGGGGGAATGATTATTTTGTTTTTTCTGTTATACTAGATCGCACATGGGGGCTGATAAAGCAGCACTCTCTGGTGAGAGGGCCGGGAGGGGAAGGGGCACGCCACTGTGCTCAGGGGGCTGATCTGCCAGGACTGCAGCTGGTTTCTTTGGCTGCCTTCTACCACATTAATTGGGCCTATTTATCTCCGAAGTGAATTTCATTTGAAGAGCAGTAATCTCCCAGGAAGATAAAATGCAGTTGGCTTTTAAAAAAAATAGGAAAAAAAGACTGGGTCTTGGTTTGTGTTTCAGAGTTTGAGATTTGAATGCCAGACAGGCTCGCCTCTTCTTGTTGCTCCTATCAAAAGACGTGTATGTTGAAACCCTGAAGTGGAAGGACTGCATGGAAAGCAGCCCTTTTAAGAAGCTGAGGTTTTGTAAGTACAGAAGCTGAGGCTGGAGCGTAACAAAGGCTCTGTGTTGTGCTGTTGCACATCAGAGCCAAAAAAACCCTAAGGGGCACATCTCTAGTACCATGTCTAGCAGATTATGCATGCAACTCTAGTGGCCAGTAATGAGTTGTATGGCTAATCTGTCATGCACAGCACTGAAACACTCCCCTTCCCCCACGGGGCTGAGCTCACTTCGCTTCCCCCCAGGGTGCTGAGCACCATTAGAGCCTCTTCCTCGCTAGTGGGACAGGAAAACACTCTGTTCAACCTGGATGCCCAGCCCTGGCAAACAGAAAAGCAAAAACAAAACCAGAAAAGTCATCTTTAACAGCAACTTGAGCTGCTATATACAGGGTTAGGCCATAGTATGGTTAATATTCAGGGGAGGTTACTTATCTGCAGTGATACGCCATGAATTAATAAGAGACATCAGAAATGGCCCTAATGCAGCACAGAAAAACCTGTCCCTCTTTATTTTCTCACTGATTTAATGATCCAAATGTTTTCAATTTACAACTCAAATGCTTATTTAGAAAAAATTTGCCAGCATGACAAAGTCCTCTTGAAATACGAAAACTCGAGTCACGCTCCAGCTCTGAGACCATCACATACACATTCTGTCACGCATTTGCTTTTGATGTAATTGGAGCAGAGTCTAGGTTGCCGGGCTGTAGCTGTATGAGATCTGTGAGGCTGATGCGATTACCTGTTTGGTCAAAAAGAGAAAAAAAAAAATTTCTTTCCCCAAATACCCATCTAGCAAATTAGTAGAAAAAAGCTTTTAAAATGGCTGGTTTCTCTCAGTCTTCAGAAGTCTGAACTTCCTAGGGTGTTCCTCAGGTGAATTTTATTGGAAGCATGAGTCTGTAAAGGTGAATGATTAAACCAGCTGTTAATAATGATATTAATGTATGTATTAAAATAGTTAATAATAGCAGTGATATTCCCATGTAATGATAGGACTTCAGTAATGAAGACTTTAAGAAAAAATATAAATACTAGGAGGTTTAGGATTAAAATCCCTAGAGTTAGTAATTTTCCTACAAACTTGTAGTGCCTCAGCCTGTGTGTTCATGGTCCTCATCGGATACAGACTCTTCTGCACGTGGGGCCGGTCATACAACAAGCCTGCCATGCTCTTCGCTGCATACTCAGTCTTTCTCTCGTTGAGTCCCAGCAGCCGGAGCCTGGCTCTCCAGCACAAGGCTAGGAAGCGCTGTCAGCCTCATTTTCCCAGCTGCTGCCTAAGACAGGAGCAGATTTTCCCAAGCCCGCAGCATAGGAAGGGGTTTCAGTTATTTTTTGCACATCTTGCAATAGTCTGGGATCAGACTCCCACTAGACTGGGTGTTGTACATATTTTAAAAGAACAATCCGTGCCCCTAGCAACAATGCATTTTTCCTGTGTAGATGGAGGGATGCAGCAAACAAGCAAACAGAGCAGAGGTGTGATGAACACAAAACCGACAGACGATGGAAGAGGAGGGAAGCCAGGTCTGTACAAGGGCTGGGCAGGCTTCGCAGCTGGAGAAGGTTGTCCACAGCAATGGAGAATCAAGTTGTCTTGAATAGAGGAAAGGTGAATTGTGGACCAGATGCTGTGAAAGTAGGGGGTAGATGCCAAGGGAGCACAAACCCCAAAGCACAAGTCTCAGGTTGGACTGAAAATAGCAGCTCCTTCCTGACAAGAGCAGATGAGAAGAATACCAGTAAGAAGGTGCCAGGTAGTAAGAATGTCAGGAAGGATGGGGCAGAGTGCTTGGAGAATGATGTATTTTGTCTCTTTCCCTCACAATGATGTGTTTTGAAAGCTGATTTGAAAGAAACCCTGAGCGTTTGTAACGATGGGGGGGACTTTTTTTTTAACAAGGTAATGGGAGAAGGGGACAGAATGTGTGATATGTGTATTAATAGTGGCTCACAGGAAAGAGGCATCCAAGAACCAAGAGGCTTGGCCACACCAGGCATATTTTTAACAATGAGTTATTTGAATATTTACATTTTCAAGGAAGAATTTTCTTTGTTAGCTCTGCACACCAGGAACTTCTTGGCCAGTCTAAACAGTAAAGGTTTCTAAGGTAAATAATTGCTCTGCTGCCTTGTGTCATGCATGAGGATTAGAGGTGGGAAGTCCCTCAAAGAAGAGGAGGGAAGAGGGTGCTCTGAAGAAGAAAAGACGAGCCTGAAAAGTGACAACTGGGGTGGGCACATCAGCTTTCATCACCCCTCCCTGCTACCAAAAGCTGGTCTCATATACACCTGCACACATCCTAGGGTGGGATGCCAGGATTTTAGCATTTTATATCAGTTCACTAGTTTTGGTGAACCGTGTGTAGTAGCTGAGGGGGAGGAGAAGGCTGGCTCAAAGCACCTTTCCCTGGCATTTTGCAGCAGGTACTTCGTTCCCACCTGGCGGCAGTCAGTACTGTCTGCTGGTGGTGCTTTTCCCGGTTTTTCTTCTTTTTTTTAAGCTGCTTGTTGAAACCAGCTGTGGGTTGAAACCAACCGCTTTCAAATGTCAGCCTTTAGGCTCAAGTATCTAAGGCTTTGTGACTCCAGTGTCTCTCTCATGATCGTTGTTGCAAGCCTAATAGCCCTTGTAAAAGTTGTGATTCAGAAACTGTGCCTATAGCATGTATAATGAAATCACACTGAGATTAACCGTTCTCACTGTAAATATGGGGCTTTGCTTCTAGGATTTGGGACCTTTCTGCCCTCCTAGGCTTCAGTGAACTTGGTGAATAGCTAATGAATGTCATGAACTGAGGGGTGAAGATTACACAGGTTCCCATTTCTGATGTAACATTCAAAAAATCATATGTGAAGTAATTGTGCACTATTGGAAAAAAAATCAACCCAAAACTGACATGCTCTTCTTGAAGTGTGACTGGGGAAGATGACGGTCAGTTAGGTATCTATGTATATGCAGAGCTGAAATGGGTTTATCGCTCTAAAAGCCCCCACAACCGACATTCTGCAACCTTGCCCCAGCTTGGATCCTTCTGCAGCCCCGTGGGCCTCCCCCCGCCGTGGCCGGCCTTGAGCCCAGCGGGCTGCGGGCTCGACCCTCGGGTTTGTGGCGTGACCTTGGCCGCCGCTCGGGGAGGGTATTTCGGACACTTTCTCCAGAATGGAGGGCCCCGAAGCCATGCCGCCCTTCCTCTGCCCCCGGTCTCCTTAGGGCCGGGCCGGGGTCTCTCAGCAGCCCCCGACGGAGGCGGAGGGTGGGGGCCCGGCCGGGGTTGGGGGCGGCTCCGGGAGAAAGAGGGGCCTTCGCCGCCGCCCCGCGAGGTGCGAGGGGGCACCCGCCGGGAGGCCGCGGGCGGCCGCCATCTCAGGGCAGGCCGCGCTCCCCCCGCCGCCACACGGGGCCGCCGGCTGCCGGTCCGGTCCCGTCGCGTCCCGCCGGGGCCGCCCGGGGGCGGGGCGCTGGCCGCGCAGCCCGAGGCTGCGGGCAGGGCGCGGAGCCGGGCCGCCGCCGCCGCGAGGGGGGAGCCGCTGCGGCGGCACGGGGCGGGGCCGGCACCGGGGCATCCTCCCGCCCGTCCGCCCTCCCGCCGCGCCGGCCGGCATCGCCGCGGCGGGCAGCGCGGCGGAGGGTGCTGCCAGCGCCGGGAGGGAGCGGCGGAGCCCCGCCGCGGGGTGCGCGAAGATGCTCTCCTACAGCCTGCTGGACGCCAACGTGGTGGACGTGGAGAAGCGGAGGAACCCCTCGAAGCACTACGTGAGTGGCGGAGGGGGGCCCGGGCCGAGTCCCCGCTCCGCCGCCGGGCGGGCTGCCTGCCTGCCTGAGGGGGCGGTGGGACGGGACCGGGCGCGGTGCGGTGCCCGGAGCGCCGAGCGTGCCCCGCCGGGTGGGAGACGCTGCCCCGGAGCCCCGTCCCTCCCCGGGGCGCCATCCCCTCCGGGCAGCCCTGGCTGCCGGCGCCCCCGCCCAGTTTCCCCCTGCCGGGGCGCAGGTGAGGCGGCGGCGGGGCTCCGGGGGCTGCGGGGACCCCTGCGGAAAGGCAGCTTGCTGTGGAGACGCACCCTCTTTCATCCCCTACTGGGCTGTCGTTTTCTTCTTTAATGTTATAATTTTAAAGTTTCCTTCCCTTCTGAAGGTGGATCTTCCCTTCTTGCTCAGCAAGATCCAGCAGAGGTTGGGACAGGTCTCCCGGCTCCCCGGTTTGCCTCCTCCGTCCTGGCCGCGGCACTACAGAGTGCCCGGCGGGGAGCCGAGCAAGCCTCTCCTGGCAGAGGGTCAGTGATCCGGAGGTGCTGGATGCATCTTTACTCGTTTTCTCCCTTAAGTTACATTAAGACCTTTTTTGAGGGGGGAGCTGGTTTGCATGGTTATCAAGGCAGTCTCAGTCTTTGGGATCTCTTTCATCTCTCTTTCGTCTTCCTCCTTTCACACCTTACTGCCAATAGTGTGGCATCAGAGGAGGATTTTTAACAACCTTCCCAGCCTCCAGTGTTGCTGCGTGTCATGTGTAGTGTCTTTGCCTGCAGGAGTTTGCAGCATACAGCGGAGTAGCTTTTGCTTACCCACATAAGTGGAGGTGTCTTTTTTTTCCCTCTCTACTTGTTTTGGGGTTTTAGTTGCACCAAATCTTTTAACACTTGTTCTCAAAATACAACCTGCACTTTAATACACAGAAGGTAGAATTTTGTGCATAGAGAAGGTAAATCATCCAGCTTTGGTAAGGAAAAGCCTGAGGAGGTGTGTTGCTTCTGGTGTGAAATCTGAGTGAACTGTGTTTCCTGGCATTGTATGTCTGCTAGATTTCTTTAGAGCTGGTCAGCATTTGAATGGGTTGCCTGAAAGATAAGGCCGAAGATTGGACATAAAGCTTTGTATTAGTACTTAATATCGCTGAGCTTTTTCCTCTAAGGTTTAAACTACAGCCTAGCTTAAGGCTAGAGGGCACTACGTTGCTGAGAGATGCTGATTTGTGTATGTAAAGCTGAAGCTCCCATCTACCGTGGAATTAAGCATCTCATGCCCAGTTCATAGGAGTGGAAGTTTTGGGTCTCGTGTCCTCTCAGGTTGCCAGCTGGACCTGTGTGTTCAGTCTATTCCTCATTCACCGCTTCCAGGCGGGAAAGGCTTCTTTAGCTTTTGTTAGCTTTTGCAAGCCGCTGCTGTGAATTGTGGCTGACACCACTGCAGGCTGTTATCTCACCTGAAAGGTGGCAGCAATTCAGCATCAGAGAAGTATGTCTGCCAAGCACAAAGATATAGAAAAGAGCTGGTAATAACACCTTCCAGATTGCCAGGAGACATTTATGTTGTTAATTTCTTACTTGTTGGAAAACAACCAGAAAACAATTACTTCAATGCTGTATTTACAATTTTGAAAGAAAATATTTCCAGTGTTTTACTGCAGAAACACATGTGTTTCCTTGATGATCGTTGTCACTGCATTTTAATAATAGTAACTTAAACTGTTCCATGAAGCTCTCTTTAATGCTTCTAGTGGCAAATCTATTTTTTCCCCTTCATCCTTCTCTCCCTATGCCGCTTCTAATATTGTCTTCTGCATAACAGCTCCATGTCCCTGTGTGTCCAATTCTTGGCTAAAAGTTAACAAACTAGATGGTTTGTTGGATGACTAGTGTTGGGTCTGCCTTTTGTCCCACTTACTCTCAATCTCTGTCTGTGCAGTATTCAGCACAACAGTTCACAAACACGCGTTGGAGTAATTCAGTTAAAAATAAGTCATCCATGTCCTTGTGAATCTTTTTCTTTTAGATGAGTGAACTAGCCCACAGGTCCAAAAGTCTTGGTCTCTTCTTCATTTCCTAGATTGCAGTTTGCTGCAGATGCATGTGCTGCAGCCTTTCATCTGGCTTTGTCTGGGGTAACTCACTGAGGGTGAATCTGCACTGTCAAAGAATTTAATTCCCTGGGTCTTATCCATTGATCACTGTGAGTTTTGTTCTGTGCTCTTTTTTAACATGAAACAACTATTTTCTTCTGAAATTATTATAAATGTGACTGGGATTTAGTGCTTTCTATTGCCTGTGGATAGTTTGGAGAGTGCAAAGCTTGGTGCTTTCTGCCTTATGTAGCTCTGTAATATCAAAAAGCCTTTCTACTTCCAGCATCCATAAACACCTTCATGCCATGCCTTAAGGCCACGCAACACGTACCTTGGTATCAGATTAATGATGTGTTTCTCTGGTGGATGGTGACATAGTTATTGCAGGCATTTTAACATGATGCTCTTTCCTTTTAATTGTGATCTTTCAGGGCCACGGTGGAGCCTGGAGAGATGAAGGCAAGTCTTAGGCATTATGGGTATGTGGAGAGGCCTAAATGTGAGAAGCACATAAGCCCCTGCACTGCTTGGCCTCAATGCCAGGAATCATTCTCTTATGATATAGGCATAGTTTTTATGGCCTTGACTCAAGAAAGTAAAAGAAAGATGGCAGCTTTGCATATCCTGTGTTAGGATCACTGTGTATGAAACTTCTGAAGAGGTTAATATCTCACTGAAGATCTCTAGGGCTCTGCGCACTGGGAGAGATTAAAAGCTTGGATCCAGTGCTATTTGATAGGAACCCAGCCAGCTCTCTGTCTGCCCTTGGAAACTGCTACTAGGGAAGGAATCTGCAATGCTTCCCTCTGCATCCCTGTCAGCAACCGAGTAGCACACCACCACCCAGTTGGCTGGGGGTCCTAGATGGCAGCATGTGGAAGGATAAACAGAAAGTTGGATCAATAACCACATGCCTCTTGTATGGTACATCCCTAACATAAGCTCCTGCTGCTCTTACAGCTTTTGACTTTCCAAATTAATTTCTTATTCTTTCTCCATACAGATGGTCTTTTAAAAATTGATTTGCGCTTGGTAATACATCAAAAATGTTAAATCTCTTTGCTTTACCCCTTCCCTTTTCTTTTAACAAGAACAATGTCAGGAAGGTCAAGTCTGGGTTTGTTGGAAAGACCCTTGGTGCAACAGGGGTCATACATTGGCTGAGCAATGCTGGGGTGAAGCTGGGTGGATTAGGATGTTGCAGTTAGTGGCTGAAGGTGTCAGTTAATCATTTGGAAGAGAAAAAGCTGGTAAGAAAATCCAAATCCCTTTTCTGGCCCCTGCTAAGTTTTAAACAGCCTGAAAGTCCCTTCGCTTGGTTGTTGAAGTTTGATCTGTTCGTGGGGTAGCTTCTCTGGCTTTTAGTCTGAAATCGCGATTGTCAGAATTAAACATGAAATGATCCCAAAGCAGAAATGGATTATCTGTTTAAAAAGGCCTGCTGGTGGTGCTTGTCTCCTTTAACCATTTCTCGAGGAGCTTAAATTAAGACATCCTCCCCACCTCTCTGTTTCCAGGTATCTTTAGGCAGATAGCTTACCCTTTACCCAAATATCTGTCTCCTTTAGAAGCCCTGCAGGGAGCCTCTGCCTACCAAGTGTGCTTGATCCTGCTCTCAGGGAGGTGAGAGAGGGTTAGCACCTTTACCTGTTCACAGCTTTGCAGGACCTGGGTGATGGCAAATATTCATTTGAAGCAGAGTGAATGGGATCCCCCATCCCCCTCCCTGACCACTTGCTCCACCGCAGAGGACGGAGCAGTTACTTGTGTGCATTATCTCACTAGACGTTTATATGCTTGAGGTCATTTCTGAGGTCTCTAAGTGTGCCTGCGTTATCCCAAGGGCAAGGATGGATACATCAGTACAGATTTCCTCTTCCAGCACTGCTCTACTGTTGCAGTTAGGCTTTGTGTGTTTTTCAGCTTTGTACAGCATGGAGGGAAGGTGAAACGCTCTTGCTTTACAAGTGGCTGCCCTAGTCTCCTTCCAGTTAGTGCTGATTTTAATCACCTGAGATGCCTGTATACTATCCTAATCCCTCCACAGTGTAATTGTTTCCTAATGCTATCTCTGAATGTCTCCAGATTGCTCTTGTAGGAATCTCTCTGCTGCATGGATGTGGTTGCTATCCTCCTCAGGGCACTGACATTGCTGAATTGTAAGGGATTGAGTCCTGCTTTGTTGGGTTCTCCTGGGAGAACAGGAGTGTGCTTGTCACAAGTGACCTATTGTAAAATATCAGCATGCTTTGAAGAAAAGACCTGTACTGCTAGGGTCAAGCCCTGTTACTTGTGTCTTAGCTGCTCCTGCTTACTGCTTAGGCTCAAGAGTGACTCAGATGCAATCAGGCATCTTCATGGCTTTACTTCTTTTTGCTGCAAGCTGCTGGTTATACAAAGGCCAGCACTGATGAGGGGGGTCTAGATGTGTCATGGATTTAGTTGCAAGAATCTTTATTCATGTGTTGGTCCCTCATTGCTACCATGGGAGAAAGGGCTGGATTCCCCCTGCTTGGGTCATCAAATGGGTTGTCCAGTGTGTCCCTGCCTGCAAGTCTGGGTTGAGGAGCTCCATGTGCCTCTTGTGCTAGGAGTACCAGCAGTTCATGGGCAAGAAAGGCTCAAACTGGCTTTTTTTTGACCCTTTCAATTAGCAGAGCTGGAGACTGAGCCAGATCTCTTCCAGAGTGAACAGGATGTGACACACCTGAGCTCACATGGCCAGTGTCCTGTGGGTAGAGCACAGTAAGGGACCCGATGTGAATCAGCAGTCAGTGTTAGATGAGTACCTGTTTAGGACTTATGATCCATTTTCTGCTTTCCCCTTCCCCTCGTCAAAACACCCTGTGTGGCTTTCCTTCCAGGGGATGTGATCCAGCTTGACTCACTGGTCTGAATTATTGTTATTATTACTATTATCTTTGCCTGGGGTGCTGGGAGGGAGCTAGAAAATTAGCAGGCTGCTCTGTGACTTCGTTGTTCCTCAGAACTGAACTTCTGTGTATTGGCAAAGGTTACGTCAAAGGTGACTGTGATGCCCTGCGTGCATAGCAGAGGAGAGCTCAGGAGAAAGCAGACTGGGGCAAAACAGTCCCATTCCCTTGCAGTGGCTTTGCCTTGTATGTAGGGTTACCACCCTGCTGGGGTAGACATATGCCTTTAAGGATAATTTCCACTGTTCTGCCTGCTTTAGATGTCAATCTTATGATTTTGCAGAATACAAAATTTTCTTTTTTTTTGTTTTTTGTCTGATGAAACATGTCAGGAAGAAGAAAAGTCAGTATTTCTGAAATATCTGGAAGCCTCGGGTAGACAGTTCTCTGCAGGTTAGTTTGCAGAGATGGTTTTGGTTCTCTTCGCCCCTTCTCTCACATGGCCAGAGGAGCAGCGATAGCAGGAGGGTGAGATCAAACCTTGCTAGTCCAAAGCTGCCTGTGCCCACTAGTGCTCAGGGGACTTTTCTCTTCCTTATCGATGTAACCAGTTCTTGATGGAAATGTTGCTTGTTGAAGTGAAATTCTTCCCTTACAGCAGAGGTTTTAGTTTCCATGTCTTGTTGGGTTTTTTACTTCTTGGACATGCATTGTTTTATGAGACCAACATAATGTACAGGTTTTTCCTATTCATTGCCTTGAGAGATTCACTTCCTTCTCTTTCTCAGCATCCTCTTAGGCTTCAAGTGCCACATTGCATGTGATTCTCTCTCTTTGGAGGTCTTTTCCATGTTACATTATCTTAGAAAGTGCCTGAGAGAGGTGTAGTCCTTTGAGCTTTTGTTCACAGCAGATTTGCAAAGTAGCTCAGGCACTTCAGGCATCTACCTGCTTTTCATCATGAACTGTCTGCCGGTTATTGTCTCTAAAACTTGAAGCTTCTTCAGCAGGCGGTAGGGTAGCCCAGCAGATTAAGGAGCACTCACAGTCCTTTCTCCCAGCAGAGTTGTGGGTTGGTAGCATTCAACCAAGAAGTAGCAGTATCTAAATTCAACAGTTTGCAAAGTAAACAGCTGTCCCCAGCCTCAGGAATAGATTAAAACCCAACACACAAAGTAGTTGTCCTGACCTGTTGTGGTCAGGGCAGAATGAAATAACGCAGGAGGCTTTACGTCCCGGCAAGCTGCCTGTACTGGCTTTCTTGTGGTTGAGCCTGCAGTGTGCTCAGAGGGCAGTCGAAAGAAAGCTCAGAGCAAAGCTTTTAGCAAGCCCATGAGCTGAGGGCAATGGCTACACAAGCCTGCAAGTTCCATTTTAAAAGTGATGAAGATGCTGCTATTGACTTTCACTGGGACTTAGTTACCAGAGAGATGATGTCCTCAGAGACAGGACAAAAGCTTTCAGCTGCTGCAACTTGCAGGTGACCTCTGGCTTCATAAGAGCCCGGAGTGGGGGTGGGTGCTGGGGCCCACTTGTGCAACGCAGCTTGATGGGTTGTAGTCAAAATTACACGAGTCTCACTGCTTTGAGCTAAAAGGGAGATGAATGGAGAGGCCAAATCATGCTCTTTTCCCAGAAGGGGTGACTGAAGAGGCAGATGAACAGACATCCTAAGGAAGTAAGTGATGGAATAGGAAATGGAGCCCAGACTTCCTGCATCCCAGAGCAGCCTGTCTGTTCATCCCACCCATGCACCCAGCCCTTAGAGGGCTGGGCAGCTCAAAGGTATCGCCCTCCTCCCATCTCTGCAAGGTAGGGTGTATGCCAGTACCCTAATTGGGAAGATAAGGCAAAGAGAGGTTAAGTGGTTGGCCCAAGGCCTCCCATGAAGCATGTGGCAGCATTTTCTGTTCTTTTCTTTGGCTTCCAAAGATGTCTTGCAATTTATTTGATGAAAGTACACAGCCTAAAAAAATACTACTCTCATACGCTGTCATTGTCTTCCTCAAAACCCATTTCCCATTTTATATGGATTAAACAGGAAGAGGGATTCAATGTGACCCTACCTGGGGCAGGAGGTGACGTACAACCTCTCTAATTTAGTCATTAGGGAGGAAACAGCTGGACTTTCTAATGTGAGATGATTTTCTTTTTTTTTTTTCTTTGATCTTCCGTTTCATGCCATATCCTCTTAATCCATGCCTGCTCACGCAAAGGGAACTGGTGCCCAGGAACAAGAGAGAAGAGCAGGATCGTTAGAGGGGGCTTGCAGAACCATGTGTTGTTTGGCATTGTGAAGCTGAATGCTTTCCTGTGGCTACAGCTGACACCTTCTCACCTGGAGCTTGCTGTGTAAATATTACATGAAGAAGGCAGAGAGCTGCACAGTAGCATACTGTTTGAAATTGGTGGTGTCTGCTGCTTAATCAGGTAGTGTCAAAACCAAATACAGTCAAGTCAATGGAAAAAAAACTCCCAGTAGCTTCCGTGGGCCTTGGCACACACTTCTAGAGAGAGGCTTTATTGAAAGTTTTACTGAGAAGTTTGTAATTACTATGTTTTATAATATAGTGTGTCTCCCTTTGTCTTTACTATAAAAGCAAAAAGATATTCTCCAGGATCTCTTTGTTATCCTCTTCTAGGCAGGGACGTCATCATGTTTGGGGTGGGGTGGGGAGGCAAAAGGAAACCAGGTAGATTTCTTCACTTGAAAGGATTTTAAAGTGAAACATCTTGCAGCCTAGTTAGAACCTTCCCACTTTAGCTTGCTTGCTCGCTCTTTGCACCACCTTCTAGTTGAATATGTAATAATCTACTCAGTCTTTGAAACTCACATTCACTAAACATCAATAATATGGTATACTCATTGTATGTATTTATAAATATGGGGGGTTTTGGAACGCATAAAGGCCTTATTAGAAAGCAAGGATGCTTTTGTACTGAAACGTGTGCAGACCTGAAAGATGGTCTCTGCACTGGGCTGTTAAGACAAGCGATGACACACAGATACAGGCAGGTGGGGGCAGTGAGACAATATCAACCAGCAGAGCAGGTAGTTGTCTCAACAATTGGTAACCGAAGCTACTGTCTGGTGGTCATTTAGGCATCGTTGCAAAGAACGGGCATGAAGAAGGGAAATGTAATAACACTTTCAATTGCCCTGGGGTGAAGGTAGAGCAGAGGATTTTCTATTCGTATAGTAGCTGTAAGTGCTTGAATGCAGTGGTGTTAACTGGTGCTTTCACACTTTTGTGACAGTCATAAAGATTCTCTTCTTAATTTTATTGAGCTATTGATTTCAGCAAAGGTACTCCTTATTCCAGTTTTTGGAATAGGAGCTCAGTGTGTGGGTAGCTAACCAAGTTCTTAGACTGGGAGCATTCTACTTTTGTGGGCAGAATACACATCCCCAAATTTGTGTCTTCATGAGACCTTCATATAGTGCACTAGTATGCTGCAGTGTATTCTTAATTGGTCTGAACAGTCACTGCCTACTCTAGCACAGGATCAGGGTGTACCATGGCTTTACAATAAGGCTGTAATGCTGTATAGTAACATCCATTACTATAATGCAACTGCTTTAGTTTGTGATGGTTGACTCATTGGATGGAATGAAATATTCACAAACTTTAAGTGTCCATAAATATGTGTGTGGTCCCATACGTACTGTGTTTGAAGCCTAACTAGCAATACTTATGTTTTGATATGTTGCTGGAACAGTTTCTCTGACCAATGGGGTGTGTTTTATTTTTCCTATAAACCATGCTATATAAATGCAGTGATGCACGAGGCTCCTATACTCTAAGCAGTCAGCAGCATGATTTTATAGGCTTGATGCAAAGTTATTTGCAAGGAAAGCATCCCTATCTATGTTTATAGGGAGAAACATGCCAAACCTCTATAAACCTTAGCTGTGTTTAAACAGGAGCTCCACACTGCCATTCTGTGTCCTTTACAGAAGTATTCCATAGCTACCCATGAAATACTGGAAGTGTGGTTCTCCACTGTCCAGGACATGCTTAGGAATGCAAACTTTAATGTATAAAGTTCATAAATCATCCAGAAAGGTTTGAACTAACATCCAGTGTGATACATACAAGACATTGTGTAGCATGGTAGAAGAGCTCGTGTGTCCTCTTTACTGGTGGTGTGGCCTTGGATCATTTGTTTAACCTCTCTGGATCTCTGTGTGCTCGGCTGCAAAGCCAACAGGATTTACTGACCTTTTATAAAGTGTAAAGATGTGTGTGTTACCTAAGGGCTGACTGCTAGCATCGGCTTTGAAACCCTCAAGTTCGGGTCATATCCCTCTACCAGTAGATCCACCCCTGGGAGCAGCAGTTGCAGGATGGCAAGGTCACGTTGTTGGCCGGAAATGGGAGTCAGGCTGTTGCTTCCCTAGTAGTGTTCAACAGACACGGTAATGAATGGGATGATATGAAAGATATATTCCCCTCTGAGGAAACGTACATTTAGGATGCCAGCCATGCCTGATGGCTGTGAGCCTGTTCCTCTAGGACATTTCTTCCTGTCGTGGAGTCCCAGGGTCAGTAGAGGTGTTTGAGGTAAAGCATGGAGTATTGTCTTTCTGGGAGCAAGGCCCTTGGCAGTAGGCTACTAAGTGCTGCTGTCTGATATCTCTCCAGTGTCTCTGAATTCCCTTTCAGGAAAACTCACTGGCAGAGGTAAAATCTTCTTGCTGGGCATTTTTGTACCCTCAGGGGCCTGATGCAACAGAGAGCATCTGATTTACTATTTTCCTCACTCTGTAATGATGAGATTCCTAATTGCTCCCTCAGCATGCCAGAGACTTTCCTACTCTGGCTCTTGTGTGTGTATTTTGTGGCTAGAAGGTTATTCCTGATTTTATTCTCTCCAGCAGGTGCAAGCCCACAGTAGACTCCTGTGACCTCAAGCAAAACACTCTGAAACTCAATTTTAAATGTTTTTCCATTTCTCTGCCCTTTGCAGCACTGTCTCTCAGCTCAGTGTATTTCTTTTGCCTGAAAATTTGGCACACTCGGACACCTTCCTCTTCTCAAGCAGCCGGAGCTGAGGGACTGTTATTCATGGGACAGATGCTACAAGATGCAGCTGAGCTCCTGGTCTTCAGCAGAAGCAGGGCAGCTGGCACAGCCCCTGCTAGTGCATAAGTGGGAGGCCTGCAGTTTCCCAGGGCTGTCACTCCAGCAACTTTCACCAGCATTAAAATCACTTAGAATTTAAAAACAAACAAATAAGGATATGTGAAGTATTTTCCTGGAAGAAAGCCACAGAGAGCAGATTAAGTGCATCGCCCTCCTCCCACCTCCCAAACATGTCACAGGAAAAAAGACTGGAGTTCAGCATTTTCCTAAGTGGGACTAAAATGGTCTGGAGCTGGCTTCTGGGACAGGACAGAGGAAAGCCAGAAGCAGAAGGGAAGCTCTGTGTGTGTGTGTGTGTTTTTTCTATGAACATGTATCAGGTGAAACTGACAGTATCCCTGGACCAGCATTGGTAGTAATAATCTCCTCTTATTTTCTATTAATAACAAGAGATTAAAGCTGTTGGCTTAAGCAGTGAAGAATAAAGTGTGACTGATTCTAGAGGAACATCCATGCTGGTTTTCCATGTACCAGGGGGTAGCAATCCTGTATCTTCTGCATTTTACAAGCCCTGGACATCCTTAACAAGTTCTTTACTTTGCCTGAATCCAGATGTGTTTTCCTTTAATGCTTCAGCAAATGGTGTTTTATAAAGACAACACAGGAAGTCTTACGTTGAAGGGAATTTAGCACAGTATCCAGCCTCCAAAATACTCTTACTTAAGGTATACGGAAGAGTCTCCCGGCTGTTATTGCTCAGGAAGATTTTTCTGTTTAATCTTTTGCTGCTGTCTTTGTGATTGTAACAGTCTCTGTCAAAACTCTGGACTGCTTTGAGGCAGTAGATTTCCACTTGTTTCTGAGCTTGGCAACTGTAGCTTGCCTTTCATCCTTTAATACAGCCATCCCTGATTTGTAAAGATAAGTATAAATAGTTCAGTTTAAAAATATTTTAAGTAAATTTGTCATGGGTAACAGCCCTTGGAGATTGCAGTACTCATGGTCCAGGATAGAGAGACCATCAGTCTGCCTTTAAACCTCCTGGCATAAGGACCCCTGGCTCTTTGTATAGCAATAGCAATTTGCTAGTGGCACTGGAGAGTGATGGTGTGTACTGGTGTGTGAGAGGCACTGCCACCTTGGACGGAGTCTCATTTTTTGAAAGAACTGAGGCCCTGGCCCAAGTGAGCAGGATCAAAGGTTGTACAGCCTAGAGATGCTACTCAAACGCTTGGCTTCACCGCTGAAGGTGTTGGCCAGATTGCTTGGCTGTGGCAGCCCTGGTGTTGGGTTTTCTACCAGTCCATTCATCTGTGAGTAACGCTGTGTTATCTGTGTGCGTGGTGTTTGCCAGGGTGAATATTGGGATTTCTGGTTTACATAATTCTTCTCTTCTGGTGTTGGGGTAATGTGCAGGTGTTTGGTAGGAATTGGGGTTTTGATTGGAGGCTTTGTGTGAGCACGCATGCGTTTTGCTTCTGTTTTAACATCTGTGTTGCTCTGTGCTTGTGGAGGAAGAGTGAATTGGTTGAAAAAGTGGGCTGGAAAGCACAGGTTTGCAAAGGATATTTAGGTCCCATTGGAGCCGATGCCAGTCTTGGCCAGACTTTAAAAAGACTTTTTCATTCTTTCATTCCTGCCCCTTCTGAAAAGCCCTAATCTTGCCCACAGCATGGGATTATTTCCTGTTGTCTTAATTCTGGAGTTCTAGGTGATCTTCCAAATGTAGTAGGGCTAGACTGGAGACCATCTTGTGGGCAAGCACCAGTGCCTGCTGCTGGGTGTTGAGGGTCTGTAGAAGGACAGAGGGTATAGCACTGATCTGCTTACTGCAGCCTTTACACCTGAGGAGAGGTGACAAAAAGCTTTCCCCTTGTGCTGAGGGCTTAGTGGTGCTAAGCTGTCAGGGCTCTAACTCATCTGGTGAACAGAGTGAGATTGTTCTCCACCAGGCACTGGCTTTCATGGGAGTTCAGTCATCCCTGTGTTTAGATCTTGTTTGCGAGGAGCTTAAACTTCTTGGCCACTGTCTTGCTGTGAGTGAGAGTTGTTGGCTGGGTTATGATAAAGACCTTGACACAGTCTAAGCTGAGGGTGCAACTGGCCACATGATTTGCATCACAGTGGACTTGACAACATCCTAAGGAGTAAAACAAGGATTGATGCCCACTCTTTCTATCTGTAGAAAGGTAGAGACGGTAGATAATACTAACATAGGATTGGCACTCGAAACCTGATAGATATGTGTTTTATCTGCCAGCACCTGTCCTGCCTGGTCCTTTATTGATCTTCTGCTTCTGGTTAACGTGAGCTGTAGCAGATGCGTGTCAATCCCCTATTGTCTTTACTGCATGTTGTGACAGAAAGGGTTAAACAGAAGGTGATGGTGGCTAATAGTTTGCTTTAGGCAGTAACACAGCAGTAAATTCTGAAATGACATGGGAATGCTTTTTAGCTGACGTCCTTGCAAGCCTCTCCATGACATCAAACTCCTGCACCTTTTCCAGTCAAGTTTGGCCTTGCCCTGGTGACAATAGATGTTAATCTGTTGGCTTGTCAAAAAAATGTGTTGGTGGGTTTTTTACAGACCCATTTCCAACCCTCATACTTCCCTGCTAGTTAACACAGCATTATGTCATTGTTTTACCAGGAGCCAAGCACCAAAGCCAACGTTACAGTGCTGTCGTCAGCAAATGTCCATTCACTTTGGGAATTTTTCTGAGTTCCCAGGCTCTTTCTTCCCACTGTTGCCTGTGTTCTGGTCTCAGTGTCCGTCAAAAGCGTACAGATGGTTTATGGGACATGTGTAGGGTCTAGCAGTTGTGGCTAACATTTTATGACTTATTTGCCTTAGATGGGGCTCCTTGTACCTGTTTAGCAAAGATGCTGTGGTTTGTAAAGCTTCATCTTCTGGTGACTTTAGCCAAGACAAACTCTTGGATTCATGAGTTCCCGCATGCAAAATAAGGTGAAGAGATTTGCAGCCCAGCCTTGCTCCTAACTGAGAAAATAATAGCCAAGTCATAGCCAGCGGCAATCCCCCACCCATGCTAGCTCCTGTTTGTTTCAAAACATAATAGTTGAGTTCCTATTAAAAAGTCTGATTGTCAAATTGCTAACATTATAAATTAACTTCCTCAGCTTTCAGAAGCAATATTCTCCACAGATGAAATAAAGCCATTTATAACATCCTTGTAACTATTTTTCCTTGTTTTGCTTCTAGACTTATTTCCAGCTGCCTCTGTGAAGGATATGAAACTAAAGACTTATAAAGTTACCTTCAGTGGTTGGGAACTCATCTACTTAAAACAAAAAAGCCTCCCATCCCTAGCTGTAGTTGGTCTTTCTGGGGCTGGCAACAGTCCATCTCATACTAAGACCTGTCTGAAATGATATCCCTAATCAGCTGAAGTAGTTTAGAAGCAGACAGAGGTGCTTGTTTGAATGCAGATCCTGAATTCTTCTGATACATGCATGGATAGATGATGGAGAGGAACAGGTTCGGCCTCTTGGCAATGGTGCAGGAATTACAACATTCTTGTGTATGAGGTGGAATAAAAGTAAATTTTTTTTTTCCACTATGTAATTAAGTTCTGCAACACCTTGCTGAAAGGTGGTATGAAGGCTGAAAGTACAAGTGGTTCAAAAGAAGAATTGACAAATTTCTGGGGACAAGGCTGACTGCTATTAAACACAGCAGTTAAGATAGGTGGTTGGGTCAGACAGTCTGTAAACTACTGATTGCTAAAGACTAAGCACACTGTGTTCTCTCTGTTGCTATTAAGCAGTTACCATCTAGCTTCATTAAAAACAGGGTGCTGAGCTTAGATAAAACTTCACTTTGGACCAGCCTGGGTCTTCTGATGCTTTCCCAGATGCACCTTAACTGTATGGCACCAGCTCAGGGTTCTGAGGCTTGCCGCATACTGCTACTATTAGTGAGAGCTGTTGAGTCTTGACCAGATGAAGTTAGGAATACCAGTGAGGAAGTGAGCCTTCCATCATCAGTTCTAGCTCCCTCCTCTGCTCCGTACACCTTTTCTTGGATCCTATCACACATTTCTGGGCTACTGTCACACATCTGGGCCTTGGCAGATCACTTTCTGCTTCCCAGCCTTGGGTCAAGTGGCAATTTATTTTTGTAGGGGTTATCATGTCTGGTGTTACTATTAATATATATTCAGGCTTTGAACTTATCTAATGCCTTTCATCCAAGGATCCCCCAACAGTCTGTGTGTTGGCACCTCTTTTCAAGGTAGGCAGATCAAATGGGGAAAGCAGTGTGTGTGCAGCAATGTATCTACTGGCAGAAGTTCCTTCCCAGAGCCCTTTGCAAGACTAGTGGATAATTTGGGCAGATGGAAGTTTTCTTTCATGGCTGAAAGTATTTCTTGTGGGTAATTGGACTGTAGAATGTAGGCCTGGGGCAGACCTGGGTCATTAATGATGTGCAAGCATGTTGCATCCCCACATATGAACCTTCAAGGTGGTTGGGTTGGCTTCATTGGAAGCCTCAGACTACTTCAGAGGATTAATAGTAGACACTTTTGTTGTCCAGCGTAGACATTTTTATTCACAACCACCCATTTGTTCTCATGCCAGTATTGTCCTTTTGCATAAGCAGGCCTCCTTCTGGTTTGACCTCCCGTCCCACTTCTCCACTATTTTGTAGAGAGTGATCATGTCTCTTCTTAGCCTTCATTCTGCTGAGTTTCTCTAGCCTCCTCTGGTGGAAGAGGCCACCCTCAAAGGTGCATAGCAAACAGGTTTCCCTGCCCCACACTTCTTGCAGTCATTGCAGGCTGAATACAAGTGAACTGTTCAGCTCAGGCACTGACAACAATTCAGTCTGGGCAACTTTGAGCCTGTAGTGTGTTAATTTTCTCTGCCAAGTACAGCCTTGCCCATGTTGGCAGGGACCAGATGCAGCCACCTGGAAATAAGGTGGACCTCAGTGGGGTGGTTTGGAGAAGATGGGCTCCTGGGTCTGTCCTGTCCCTGAGCTGTGCGCTGTGTCAGCGTGAAACATGATGCTTGTTGGAGAGTAACTTGTGGTTCTTTCACGGTTTCATTTTCTTCTCTTCAGGGAGTTTCAAAGCTAGTCCCAAAGCCTTGCAAGTGACACTCCACTTGCAAAAGCAGAGAAGAGAAAATGTGGCTGATTATGTTCCGATGTTAGCTTTAATGAGGGTAATCTTAACCAGATGGTGCCTATTTAATGTTCTGAAAGCACAGATAAACTAGTTTTCAGCAGATCTTGGAAACAGAGCAGGAGAGATAAAGGGCATCATCATAGCAGGCAGCAACTTGCCCGATGAGATGCTTGGCAGGGTTACTAGAGCACTTGGATGAAGCTCTCTTGTTTGGGCAACCTCTGCTCCTGGGGAGAATGCGCAGTGAGCACGTCCCGCTTGGGTGAGAGGAGAGGTGGCCTGCGGTTTCTGTCTGAGCTTCAACAACAGTAAATAATTCCAGATTGATGTGGAAGCGTGCTGTTTTTGTGAAGGGAGGACAAGGGGGGAGCCAAACATAACAAGAGTTTCTCAGTGCTTGGGGAAGAGAGCCAGAGTCACATTCAGAGCTTGTAGTGTTGGCAGGCACAGAAATGATGTGCCACATCACTTGTGTATTGGTGGAAATAGCTGGGGTGATTATCAGCAAGCTTCTGTGTAGGTTGGTTTGTGATGCTGATGATCTGAAACTGATGCTGGGATGTTTTAGAGAAACACTCTCTCTCCTCAGCTTCCATATCTGGTTTCTTTTAATGTTTTTGGCATTTGCCATTGGGGTAGGGCAGAGGCCATAGCAGCCCCTGGGATTTTAATCCCCGTGAGTCCAAGTTGTGCGGTTATAGATCTGCTGCCATCAACATCAGCATCACTTGATGCTGTCCCTTTTACAAAGCTGGGTGCTGACTCTGCTCCAAAGTACTGAGTTCCATATCTAAAGCTGTCCTTGACCCTGGCTATTTGGCCAGCTGTCCTCCTGGCTGGTGTCTCTCCGTCTGCCTTTGCTGGGGAATATTCCCAGGCCCCGACTTCGGGATTTTTCCGTGTCTTTACTGTCATGCTTAGTGCTGCTTTTTACACGTCTTGTAGGACTAATTTGTTATCAGCGAACTAAGAAGGCTTTGGGATGGTGGTAACTTCATCAAAGCAGTCTGAAACTCATTTCCCCTTCAGATGTTTAACTCTCTCTTAGAGGCTGATTTCTTCGGGAGACCCAAGAGGGGAACACAGTGCCTTACGTTTTAAGGCAGTAGTTTTCACACTGAGACCTGTGGCCTGTTTCAGAAGTGCTGGTAAAAGTAACAACTGGCAGTAGGTTTGCTTTTCTTAGGCTTAAGTTCACCATTCAGTGGATGAAAAATATGCTGAGACCACGTGTTAAAATTATATTTGGTATCTTTATATTTCTCCACAAGCATCAGTGAAACTATAGAAGCACTTTGGAGCATGTGCTTACTGTGAAAGTGTCAGCAATAGGTAGCAGTGTGGGGGATTGTGGGGGAAACCCTTACAAATCTTTAATGTAATTTGCTAAAGGTAAAACCAGAAGGTTGCAAGCCATTTTCCTGGATGGAGTGAGATGTTTGTGCTGAGATAGTAATCGTTGTTCAGTTGCAGCTCCTTTGTAAAGCTCCCGTGTAAAGGATTGACATGCAGCGATGTTTTGTGCTTTCAGCTAACTGCTTCTCTGAGACTCGTGAAAACCTTGTATACAGCTGGTGAAATCTCTGCACAGCTCTGTGAGGAAAACATACAGATGTGTCTCGGGGTGTTTTTTTGCCTGCAAGTTGGAAGACCTTGCATGACTTGCCTGTTGTCACCGAGCAGATCAGTGGCGAAGTTAGGAAAGAATGGCCCTGAGAGAGTGAATTTGGGGTTTGTTTGGGGAGGCCTGTCCAAGAATGTTTTCTCAGGACGTGGCGAGTGCCTGTGTGCTGGAAACTGGACTGTTCTTGGGAGTTCTTGAGCTGGCCACCCCAACATCCCTTCTGCTAGTCTTGGCCAGTATCTGGTGACCTCTGGTTTTTGCCCCCTGCTCTAACTGCTCTAATATGTTCTGGGGCAAGGACAGTGATTATCCTTAGTACTCTGTTAGGTTATTGTGGAACACATTAAGGAGCACATCATTTTAGCTGCTAGCCTGAGGGAGTGGAGTCAGTGCTCCCAACTGGCTATGCCGGAGACAAGAAATGACATCTCCTGGGCAGTTGCACAGTTGGGATCTTTCAGTGTAAAATGAGCCATTTTGTATCAGATGTGATTACAAGCGCTTGGGTCAAGCAGCTGATGCCGGCCTCCCTCTCCAGCCACCCCAGAGGTGCTGTGCCCATGAATGCATGGAAACAAAGTGTAAAGTGGTAAGGCCAGACAGCATCAATGATTTTGTGCTGAGATACTAGGCCAGTTTCCTGAGACTGTGATACCTCATTGGCAGATGGGGATTAGCAGGAGGAGTTGGGTTGGGGGGATTGCCAACAGCTGTCACTTATTTTAGAAAAAGAGAGGCTAACATTCAGCGGCGTAACTCTGGCTATAAAATACATACTAGGCTTGTTGTTACTGTAGTATTTAAAGATTATATATAGGAGGTTAAAATTAAGAACACCTATTGCAAAACTCTTCCTTCTGCAGTCTTCTCCCAGGTGATTTTTCAATAATTGGTTAGTTGTCTTGCACCAGGAGTGTGCAGCTGAGGAAAAAACCCAATTGACTCTCACCAATTAACTCTGCTGCAGCTGGACTTCTGCCTGTGTCCATGGGGGTTTGCTGGGAAGAAGAATTGAGGTTCCTCATGCTTGAGCAGTGAACTGTAATAGTGATTTTGACTCCACACGCTCAACACTTATCTTGCAAAGAGATACTATTGCCAAATTACAGGGGCGGGATTTGGTCTCCCTTTGATCTCAGTTTAAATAGAGTGGGCAATTTACTGCAACTTAGTAAGTAACAGTGTATGAGTAGCTGGGTGCTCTGCCTGCAAACTCATAGTCTGCTCGAGTGCATGGTAGAGTGAACTTGCTTTGTTTGCAGTTAAACTGACTCAAATCGTCTTGTGATGCAAGTGGAGGTTTATGTAAAGTTGCCATGAATTAACTAAGGAAAATCATAGCACTTTGGTAATGTGTCTGCTTTGTTGCTTGGTTTAGTGAGCAGTCTGAAACGGCTTCAGGGATTGCGAGCTTCTGGTTGCGTCTCTTCAGTGTGGTTTGGTGTTTGTTCAACATGAAATGATTCACCTGGTAAATTGAGGGTGAATCAAAGGTCTTTTGCAATCCCTGCTGCTTCACTCTGTTTCCTTGGGAAGATCTTTTAATTTCTGCCTTGGTTTAATTGATGTTCATAAAGAAACGTTAATAATGATTCTGGCCATAGAATGCTGTGGATTTGGCAGCGGAAGAGTGTGTTATCACAATTTGAGATGCCTCCCTCTCTCAAATTACAACTCCTAATTTGATTTTATTTGAGTGTGTTTGTATGTCAACAATCTGTGGTTTTATTATCCTGTGTTTGCTCCTGACCTCTTAGACTGTGTGTAAGAGCATTCCTTCATGCTGAAAGGAGGAGGAACAGGATATAAATACTATTATCATTACTGTTGCTGAAAATTGGCCAAACTTCCAATACATGAAGTGTTTCCTTCTTTCAGTTTTACTTAGAGATACACTAATATTCCAAAGGATGCCCTAAAACTCCTCTAGTGAAATATATTGTTAGCTCCCTAGAAATGTAGTTTTATAATAAACATGAATTTAAAAATCAGAATTCAACTGCATGCTTAACACTCCCAAGGTAGCTCAAACGGATGCTGATAAGAATGTCATGGCTCTCTGGTGCTGGGGGAGACATGTACATGTGAGGGCAAGAAAGTAAAGTTGCTGGAGCAACTGTTCCATAAATTTTTGTAGAATGCATCAGCTCGTTTTCTCCTGGGCTCTCAGCTGGCCCTGCAGCTGTGATGGCTCTTCTGGTGCATCCTGACTCCTTGGCAGCTCAGCTGTCAGGGGACAGCACTGAGGCAGAGAAAAGCCCCTTGCCGGCTCTGTGAGTGTAGGGGGCTGTCCCAGCAGCAAATTCGGTCTATTTTTATTTTTGGAGACTGTCTGGATAGAGTTCTGCTCCGTGTAGTGCTACATTAGAGGATGAAACTGTGGCTGAGGGGTGTGTGTGTCTCTGCTCCCTGTGAGGAAGGCTGTGGAGGGTAGTGGCTTTCCCACCATTCTTTTAAGGGCAGGATGAATGTTGCTTTCACCCAGGCAGTACCTTCCTCTGCCTCCCACCAGCTCAGCTGGTATGTGCTAATGCTGGTCCCAGCCTTTCTCCACTCTGGATGCTCACTGGAGAAAGGACGACTAGAGCATGGGATGCCAGTGTCACCAGGGCAGGAACCTGGGCTGGCTTTTGGGCTGCCCTCAGTCTGGGTCTGTCTCTGCAGCATCCTAAAGTGGGACAGAAGGTTTTTTTTGAAAGTGAGTAAGTTTTGGAAGCTGCTCTGCAGCGAGGCAAATACAAGGGCAAGGGAGAAAGTATCAGATGGATATGGGTAGAAATGGGTCCAAAATTCTGCTAGGGGCTTAGAGACAGCTAGTCTTAGCCATCTCTAGGCATGTCCAAAGCTTGCTGGTTGCTAATAGAACTCAGGTGGGCTTCTGAACAGAGAGCAAGGGGAGAGGATGTTGGTCTGAGCCACAAAGCCATGTCAGCCCTGCCCCTCTGTAGGGCAGTAACACATGCAGCAAGGGTCCCTTACGTTACAGCAGCAAAGCAATGGCTGTGAAGGATCTCCTCTGCAATTTCATGGGTGTTGTGGGCTGTTCCCTTTGTCCCACTCCTCCCTGACTTGTGTCATACATGTCTCTGACCTGGGGAGGATTGCTTCAAGGGTCCTGACTCCAGCTGCAGTGCTGCTGATGCACTTTAACCCCTTAATGTTGTTTTTCTAGTTCAATCTCAATTAAACTTGCATTTCTGGAGAGCAGGGGTGCTTGGGAAGGTGTATGTCTCCGTCCTTTCACAGGTGTTGCGAGTATGAGTGACTTCAGGTTGTTGCTGCATATCCAGGAGTATGGTATATTTCCCTTTTCTAATACCCCATGTAGCTCTGCCAGGGGACCAGACGGGTCTGGGTCCCAGAGCCAGTCAGGCTCCTGCTGTGTACGGTGACAGTGCTGCCTGAGCCGGGGGCAGCTGCCCCTGAAAGCAGCCCTGGTCCTCTTCCTTGCTCCCTCTTTGTCTTGGCGCTTCTCTAAGGCTGCGGTTAGCCAATTCAGGGAGCAAAAAAGTCCCAAATTATTTCCTTTTTTGGAAGAGCAGCTTTTCTGTCTGTGGAAGCCTGGGGCTGTGCTCATGGATGCTATCCTGTGCTGGGGTAAAGTGTTATGGCTTCCAGCTACTCCTGGCCAGAGGTCACATCCTCCTGCAGATCCAGTCGTACCCTCCCTTCTCCCAGAACAGCAGGGATTAACTAAAGCCCTTTTCCTAGTCAGATTTTTCTCATCTGGATTTTCAAGGGATGGCACACCTGGTATTTCTTGCAGATGTGAGGTGGTGGTAACCACTGGAGGTAAGGGGCAGCAATGGGTGATGGTGAGCTGTGGCTAGCTGCCTCCTACATCTGCTCAGCTGCAGCTTGAAGCATGTCTGAACTCAGCTGGGCAGTAGTTGTGCCTCTGAGTCGCCAGTCTCCATGACACACACGATGTTCAAAGCGCCTTTGCATATAGGAAGTAGTTTAATCATGGTTTTGTTCCCTTTTTCAGCAAATCCGACTAGAGTCCGTGTTGTTAAGGGTAAATGTCACACATGCAAATATAACCTCTGGTTTAATGTGAAAAGAGTGAGGAAATGGGTGTTATGGTTAAAATAAAGTCCGCATCCTGAAGTCACTCCTCTGCAGCTAGGTTTGGTTTAGGTAGATGGAATGTAACCTGTAATATCAAGACTCAGCTTATATGTGGGGAATTAGAGAAAAGGCTGAGTGTTTGCCATAGCCCTGAACTTTCTGCCCAGTCCATCTGACCTGGCCGAGGTGTGTGCATCGGACAGTCTGGGGAAGGTATACCTAGTGCCGAAAATATGATTGCATGTCTTATGTGGGCATCCTTACGAACTCCTCAGTTAGGAAGGATGAAAGCAGTCAGAGGCTCTGGGCCGCTCTGTGGTAGTGCTCAGCATGGACGGAGTGCAGAGGTGTGTCTTTTGGAGACACTTTTCCTGTCTCTGAACATCCTTTTAGCGTTTTCCTCCATGATTCACTACCCCTTACTCTGGTGTGCATCCTGATATCCTCACTGACTTCAGATTATGATTTACACTGTACAGATAAACTGAATTGCAGCCCATCTTGAATGGGGCCCATTTATCAAGAAAAGAGCTCCTAATTGCAGGCAGCTGTAGAGAGCTGCTGCCCCAGTACACGTGGCCAGCTGCCTCTTGCGGAATTTGGTGCCATGTACATATAACTGAATCATCCTCCAGCTTTTCCTGTTCCTGTAGCATGGTGCGAAGGAGCATACAAATGTATTTTCTCTAGACCGCTGCAACTCTCACAAAACCCCATCCTGTTATCGGCAGCTTTAAAAACTGTGTGTTTGCTCCAGATTTTTGGCCGTCTCTGGTGTCTGAGAGGAGGAGAGAGTTTTCAGTTGTGTATGTTGTACAATAGCAGATATATTGTTACACTCTGCAAAAGTTTAACATTTTTTATATGGCCTAGAAATTCTAATTTTGAAACTAAAATGGGAAACAAGTGAACCTTTTTATGCCTTTAGGACAAGAAAGTTTTGGATGCTTGTATCTTTCTTATTAGAAGCCATTTGATACCACTTTAAAAGATGCTAGATATGTATACTGATTACATATTTATCATTTAGAAGTCTTGCACTACCCTGCAGGCCTCTTAAATTCAGCGTTAGCTTGGAAACAAAATGTGTGTAGCCCTACCAATGCAGCCTATCAGGATAACTAAATATCATGCATGGAGCAAAATATTTCCCTTTCATTATGAAAATAAGTGTTCTCTGTAGTGCTAAGCTTCAAGCATGTTGTTCAAAAGATGTGATCAAGACATCAAAGAGAGGAAAATTATTAAGATAGCAGGAACTGAACCAGCTGCCTTTCCTTTGGTAATTAAGAGACAATCTCATGCATTGCCCTGCTGAAATTGCAAACTCTTCCCCCACCCCCCTCCCCCCCCCCCCCCCCCCGCCCCGAGAGCTGTGCTCTGAAGTGGGAGTCATTTTACCACTTTTAAAATGAAGTGTTTAATTTTACAGTCATAATAAGACTTAGCAAGAGGCAACAGTCAACTTTAGCACTGCACTATAATGTGGCTCATCAGTGCTCAGACCAATTTGAAGGGTCAATACTATTTTCTCCTCTGTTTCAGATGGGAGGAGGTGATAAGTTGACGGGTGTCCTCAGTCCATCTGACCTGGCCAAAGTGTGTGTATCAGAGGGTCTGAAGGAAGGTATACCTAGAGCCGAAAATATGATTGTATGTCTTATGTGGGCATCCTCACAAGCTCTGTGGGTAGGAGGGGTGAAAGCAGTCAGAGGCTCTGGGCCGCTCTGTGGTAGTGCTCAGCATGGATGGAGTGCAGAGGTGTCTGTCTGGGAGCTACTTCTTTTTAAATTGGCATCTTCTGAGTTGTTCCTGCTACACGTGCCAGAGCTATGGTCCAAAAAGGCAAGATAGGAAAGTAAATGCAAGCCCTGTATGGGTAGTAATTCAGTGCATTTCTCAAACTTGGGGGTCCCTGCCTTGGCACACTTCTGGGGTGACCTGAAGGAGCTCTTCAGACTCTCACATATCTGAATTCATGAATGCTGAGAATTAAAAATTGTCTCAACTTCTGAGAAAAGCTGACTGCTTTAATCTGCTTTAATCTTTGTTCTCGGCAAAGAAACCAGGTCTTGGCTGTGACAGCACTTAGTGTAGGTGTGTCTGAGCTGGCTGTAGCCCTGGGTTTGTGTAGCTGGAACAGCACAGAGCTCGGTGTATTTATTTAATTTCTCACCTGGATGTTGTGGTTTGCACTGCAGTATCTACCCTGCCTCTCTGAGGCCAGCTTGGGCCTGCCCGTCCCCATGCCATGTCATTAAGGTGTTATGGTCCTCTTGTCTCTGGGATTCACAAGCTGGTCCACAGAAGCAAAATTCTGTGCTTAAAGCTTGCAATTGGAAAGGCAACCCAAAATACATTGGCTTTTTCTTCTCTGGCATTTGGTCTGCCGTGGACACAACCTCTTTGGTTTGTTAACGTTGCTCTTTCAGATAGAAGCAGCATTGTCTCCTCCAGGCAGCAAGAACAACCTGAGGATGAGTTTGCATGGAAGGGTTCATCTCCTTTGAAATTTCAGCCCCTTGAAGTGAGAGATATTTGAACTGGGGCTTCAATGAGAGCAGTTTCTGAGCGGAAAAAGCTATGGTGAAACATCTCTCATAGCCACTTGAGTGTCAGGAGGAACGGCTTCTGTCCTCATCCAGCAGACAGCCTGCCATGTGACTGTTGGCAGATCACTTGTGGTCTGATTTTTTTTCTTTTTTCCTTCTTTCTTTTCTCTTCTTTCTTTTTTTAAATTGGAGTTGCAAAATTACCTTCATGAAGGCCATGGGTAGCCACTGGTGTTTATTAGCTTGATGCAAGCTACTGCCTTTCCCTTGTCTCTTTCCTACATCAGTTTTGGGGAATATGATCATGGTTTTCCATCTTTGTCAGATGCTTTCAGCTTAGCGAATGGATGGTGCCTTCATGGGGTCGTAGGAGTGATGCGCAAGGAGACAGTACTTGCAGGTTTAGATTTGATCCCTGCCCAGCTGTCCTTGATGGGGGGTGTAACAGCAGTGACACTGGATTTCTGGAGCCATATGTTAGAGCACCCTTGGGATTTACTAGATGCAAAGTATATCCTGGGGTAAGGCTATGTCTCCTTTTTTGCAGCATGGTCAGACCTGTGCTCCTCCCATTGATATCAGCTGAAGTTTTAAATAAGGGAAAGGTCAAAACCAGCATGTAAAAACTACTTTTTTTAAAATCACTCCATCAGACAAGCTGTAGCTGGAAATAGAGAAACTATTGCATATGCTGTTCATGGCAGGTTGTTAATTTATTCCTGGAAAAGCTCCTCTTTGTGTTTTCTTCCCCAAAATTGCTTTCTGCTTTTGTGCAAAGGCACGGTGTAACGCCATCGTCTCTCACAGAGACACACTGCATCAGAGGTGACAATATTGTATGATGTGCTTCAAGTCTAGCCCCAGCTAAGCCACGTGGGTCAGACAAGGTCAGGAAGGAGAGAAGATGACACTGTGACCTGTTTAAAAATCTGATTAAGGGGGCTGATGGATCAAAAGAAGAACACTAGTGGAAGCTGAGGCTGCTTGGGAAAGCTGGAAATTTTGCTCCTTTAATCAAAATTACAGCTTGACTGGGCAGAGTCTAGAAGTGCCACAGTTCCAAATCCACTGAGCCTTGGTGATGGCGAGAAGCACGTGGGAGCAGAGCATGCTCAGCACTTTGCAGGATGAGAGCTTTCTGGCAGCTTCTAATGAAGTAAGGACACAGCTTAGGGATGCGAGTGATGGGTGGTGGACAGCTCGAACACTGGGGAGCAGGCTTTTCTTTTTTTATTCCCAGTCGTTCCCTCCTTCAGTACTTTTTTTTCCAGCTGTAATTTTGTTGTTATGTGCAAATTGGTCACAGTAACATCCACTTATCAAAAACCCCTATTGTGCATAATGCAGTCCCCAAATTGTCCTTAATTCCTGTTGTGGGAGAGCTCCTGTCTGCAGTTAAAATCACTGCTGCTAAAAAAAATGTGCATTTTAACTTTTGTTTTAGTGAAATAACACAAGCTGAAGAATTGTCAGTGCAGTTTATGTTCAATCAATGCTAATACCTTAAAAAAGGACGTCTTTCCTCCTGAAAGACAGGTAGAAAAAGGGTTTTATTTGAATCTACATCCTCTGGAATAAAATGCCGCATTTTGTGCAGAAACTAAAAGCACTACTGAAAAATACCAAATGCAACAGTTAAGTCATTTTATTTAGTTAAAATATTTTGAAAGGAAATCACCCCCAGTTTTGATCAGCCTTGCCATAGAAGAGAAGAAATTATCTCTATGTGTAACATAAAAGGGATCTTAACCAAAGGCCAAAATAACCAAGCCAAGGGAACATCCAGTGTTTAAAACAAACAGTCCATGCTTTAAGCTTCTCTCTGATCTCTTCCATTAAAATTCACTCTTGGAGACTATTTGATAGGAAGGACTCCTGTCTCCTTGGATAAAAGAGAAATTTAGTTGAAAGTAAGGTCTGCGTTGGACGCCCTGGCTCTGCAGCCGTGCAGAAGGGGACTGCAATGGCAGGAGATGGCACCATGTCCTGCCAGAGCTGTTCAGCTCCTGCGGGGCAGCAGGGGACATGCCACCACCCGCCAGTGCCCCCATTCCTTTCCCTGGCTCACGTCTGTCATTGCTGCCTCCTGCCTTGTCGCAATGAAGGTGACAGAGGCACAGAGTGCTGTTACCCACAGGGTGGGAAGGTGTCTCTGATGGTTTCTAATTCAGGCATTTCAGCTTGGTTCTGCTGCAAACCCGTTGTGCTCTGGCTGCAGCAGTGGCAGCAAGTAGCATCCCGGCTGTATAACCATCTTGTAAGCCTGTAGTGACTGTGCTGGCTTTTGGGAAACCAGCCACAGTCAGAGCAGGGTTCCCAAGTGGCTCGCTCAGGGTGTCTCTGCTGCCAGCAGTCACTGAGGCAGTTTCCATGGGCGATGCTGGGGTTGGGATCTCCTGCTCTGCGGTGGGTGCCCTTTCTCAACAGACAGTTTCAGAAGTAGCATGAAAGGACACCCTGGTCTCTCTTAATCTCTGCTACTGTTGCTTCTGCTAAATCCCTCAGCAGAATTTGACAGATTCCTTATACTGAACAAATGAAAAATATCTGTCTTTAGCCCTCTTGGTAAGAACCTGAAATCCACCCAGAAGGGAACCCTTCTGTTCTCCTGGTGCTTGCAGGCTCCAACCTGTGAAATGTGTCACCCTGGATAGTGCCTAACGTGTGCCTAATGCAGGGATACTTGGAAATAATCTGCTGCTGTGGGGAGCAGTCCTGGCAGGGGCATTGTCTGCAGCAGGAGACCAAAATAGCAGTGAGAGGAGGGTTTGGACAGCATGCTCCTCTGGGTGATGTACGTGACTCGAGACAGCTGCAGACTCTGTTGGTACTTGTTGGCAGAGAGGGTTTAGAGATTTTGCACAAAGCCCTCCCCACCTGAACGGGCTGAAGGGGAGGAATCTGGCACACAGGTTTCAGGCATGACTGCTGTCTGTCTAAAAAGCAAACGTGTTTTGAGTGCCTGTGATCAGAGGATCCTGTTCAGACCTGGTATCACACTATTCACTTCAGCCTGGTTACTAATCCTGGCACTGAGTTTGACCCTTAAGCTTTTTGGTTTTATCATGTGCTTTGATACAGTCATAAAAATACTGACTGGCTGGCAGAGCTCCAGGGCTTGGCTTTATGTTCAAGCAACTGTGAAACGAATGTGCTTAAAGTGGTTTTATGCTTCAGGATATTGTCCTCTTTTTTCCCCCATAAGATTATTTTAAAGCTCATGTTCCCTGTTCTGGGGACATCTTTGTTGCCCTCTGCACGTTGTACAGAGAAGGTTTGTCCCAGGATTGCCTTTGCCCTGGACCTCAAACCTGGGCACATAGAAACCCACAAATTTTTGTGGAAATAACTGCCTTCAGGCTCTCTGGGTCAGCAGATGGAGTAGGAGGTGGATTTGGGACGTAGGATGCCCTCCTTGCACAGAGATGCTGAAGCCTGTGCTGCTCTCCCCATCAGACGTGACTAGTGTTTGAACTTTCTGAAGCATCTGATGCTGGGGTATCCCATCCCCGCTGGCTGGGAGGCCGCGTGTGTCTGCATGCCTGCACACAGAGGGACACAAGGAGTGTTTTAAAAGAAAATCCCTGTGCGTGACTGAGCTGCTATCTCACCATGCAAGGCAAGTCAACAGACTTTTTATATCCCAGAGGGTTTGAGTGTACCACAAAGAGACTCCAGCAAGTTTATTCTGCTGCTTGGAGGGGCAGCTTTAGTTGAGTGGGGTGCATTGCTGTGCTGCTGCATTTCAGCAACATGCCCTCTTAATATTGGTCTGAATTAATTTTATTTCAGTGTTTTCTGAAGGGTTGTTAATTTAAGTGCCCTTGATACTTGCCTCACAAACCTGTTTGCCCTTCATTTCTTTGGTTAACTGTCCTCTGACTTCTGAATTTTAATCTCTACTGTAATGCACCCCTAGAATGGGTTTTATCTGGTTTTAACTAGACCTGCCCTTATGGTGCTGCTTCCATATAGGCTGGAGAGCAGTTCAGTCTCCCAGATACTGCATCCAGATTATGGCCCCAGTACATCCTAGGGGATGTACTTTCTGTTTGCTTTGTATAGGGAAATTACAGCTACTGCTCTACCTCATCCCTGCCAAGGGGAACTTCTTCATTGCAGAGGGACATTGCACCCCGTAAAAGTGTACTTGCCTGTGTCGAAGTGGATAGACAGGACTTACTTCTTGAAGGCAAACACCCAAAGAAAGCATCTTTTCTAGGCCAAGGTAGGACATAAAAGCTGAGTCAGATGTTGTTATCCTTGGGAATATGTTATGGCCTATGGTAGGCAGCCTCCCACCATGCTCCTGATAGTCTTCTGCTTATTCTGCTGCTCAGCCTCAGCATGAGGAGCTGAGCTGGAGACCTCAGTCCTGGCCCTTCATAGGGCAGTGCATAAGCAGCTGCTGGGCAGGGACCAAACCCTGTTAGATTCTGCTTGTGGTTTCTGATTTGTTCCAGGTGCTGCTAATAATTAGGGAAATAAAATGATTAGTTAGAAAAAGAATTCAGTGTATTGGGAGCATGTTCCAGGAGGGTTTTATAGCTCTGAAATAGTATCTTGCCAATCAAAGAAGTATTGCAGAGAAAAGGAACATGGTAGCCAGCTTGGCAGTCAGTAGGAGAGCACTCTCTGCAGCCCAAGCCTTGAAATAAACTTGGTATGAAAATGTACTATGTTATAGTCATGTTGCTTTTTTCCTTCAAAAAAAAAAAAAATTATTGCCTCCAAAACATTTTTTCTTCTGTCTTGTGCCTGGCACTATCAAGTTTATCTGTGCCGATGCTGGCATTCCAGAGGGATGTTTGCTTGTGATTTCCCTCTGCACTTTACCTCCTTGTTTTGTGGGTTGTTAAGACCTAAACATAAGCTTTTCCTGAAGTGTTTTTCCTCCCTTCTTTGAAAAGCCTCTTCCACACCCCTCACCTCCAAGGTGCCACCCCTCGGCTTTGAGCCAGGGATATGGTTGTATTGGTTCTTGGAGTGGAGCTTCCAAACATGTTTGGAGCAGTGACTCCATTTCAGTGGTGTAGCTTCAACTCAGTTTTTCTCTGGAGGTGCTGTGGTTCTTTTTAAGGCCATGTGCTCATGTTGAAGAAACAGCTCTGTAATGTTTCACAGTTACAGTCCAGTCTGGGCCTCTCACGGTCTCCAGCCTCACATCCATTCACTGGCATCAGTGGCCCTTAGCCCTGTGCTCACTTGAGGGTAGGAGACTAGATGCTGTCTGGGTTGGTCTGAGACCTGCCTGGTTTTGTGGTGAGAAGTTTGGTAAGGTTGCTGGAGCTGTGATAGATATCTTAGCCCATTTCCATAGTCCCTTCTGCAGAAAAGATGGTTTCTTGGCAGCTGGGAAAATCACAAGAATACGAAGTTGGAAAAGAATTTCAGCTCATGTCAACCTGAAAACAGGAAATTGTTCTTTACTGGAGTGGTCTTGAAATTGCTGTTCTAAAGGGGTCACAAAGGTACATGCAAGAACATGGACACAAAGATAAGCTCTACTTGAGCTGGGCTTAGAAACAGATCTACAGACTGTTTCCATAGCTAGATGCATCCAGACTAAGACACTTACTCCTGGAGAGTTTTTGTATGTGAGATGGGAGAGATGCCTTTATCTTTCTAAAGAAGGTTGTAGGTGCATTGCAGTCTGCCACTGTCAGCTGCCACTGTCAGCTGCTGATTTTGGAGCAGCAGCAACAGGAATGCCATTTCCTTCCCTCTCCAGCTATGGGCTGATTGTAGCAACTGTGTTTCTCCATGGGAGAGGAGTAAAGAGGAGGAGATAGGAGTACAGCTCTTTGGAGAAATGTTAGGAGCCATGCATGAACTGACTGCATCGCTTCCACTACCTGGTTAGGGAGCAGAGACCCTTGGAAAATGTTGCTGCTGGTTTCCCTGAGATGAGGGAAAACCCAAGCACTGCATGCCAGATGCCCTTTCAAGGGGAAAAAGAATAAAGTGACATGGCTGGGATATTATTTGGATTGTTTTTTAATGTCACACCTCAATGGAGTCTGAGGTTATTAACTGGGGGATTGACTCTCAATATTGTGGCCAGATGCAGCAGTTGGCTGAGCTCCCCAGCTTCAGAGCTCACTTTTAAATCATATTTTGATAATTTACTCTGCCAAGGAGATTTGCAGTTCAGCGTTGGTTTGGAGTCAGTGTTTGAGCTAAGGAGGGCTCCCATGCCAGCAAAAAGGCAGTTGGGTCTCCAGTCAGCCTGGCAGGTGTTTCCAAGCAGATTGGTGGACCTGTTGAGTGGCAAGGTCTGCAGACTGGAATTGGTACCCCTCTCCCATAGATGGGATTTCTCTGAACTCCAAAAAAAAACCATTTCTCAAAAACAGTCCTCTTGCCTTCCTGTTCCTTAAATCCATGGGGCAGAAATGGGGCTAGTCAGCTAGAAGAGGTGTGACATTTTTCTGTTTCTGTATTTTTGCGTGCATGATTTCTTGCTGTGATAGTGATTTGCTGACTTGGAGAGTTGGTGACATGCTTGCTGGCTGTGGCTCTTTGTGGTTGCAAGTTAAGAGGCAGTGCAGTTGACAGACCGAAGCCACCTGGCAGCCACTCCAAGGAGTCCTGGCTGCTGAGTGACTGTAATCATGACCTGGTTTTCTTGCCACCATGGAGGGGCTGCTTCAGAGCCATCCCCAGGATGCATGACTGGCAATGTGGAATTCACAGCTAGGGTGGTTTAACAAGGGTTGGAAATGTGTGTAGACTGCTGCAGCTGTGGAAAGAAGCAAGCCAATCTGGAGAGGATTCACTCATCTCTGGCTGAAAGTTGGCGGGACGTAACTGACGTGTGAAATGAGGGTATTGGAGCAATTCATGTGTGCTGGTGTTGGACAGAGGTTGTGCTGGAGGGCTTCTGTTCATCCGTGCAAGGCTGGAAGAGCGTCATTATCCTCAGTCAGGGTTGTAGACCAACTGCATGGGCCTGTTTTTGGGAAAGCCCAGAACTGTGGTGGAAGGATGATAGTCACCGAGAGTTAGGATTTTCAAGAGAGACCGCAAATCAACAGTTGTACAAATGCAGGGGCTGTAATATGTTACTTCTTTGGACAAAGCGGCAAAGAGGAAGACCTTGAAGGTCACAGGCTGTGAGTCAGCAAGAGTTAAGCATAGGCTTAAATCCCATTGAAATCTCTGGAATTTAGGCCCTTTTTTGAAGTGTAGCATGTCCTTCAGTGCCTTGGCAGGCTGAGCCTCCAAGGGATTACTGTTGTGATCTCTGCAGACCATTCAGTCTCTGCCCTATGCTTTCCAGGAAGACTTGCTCTCCTGAGGAGATGACATTTGTCCACGGGACCAAATCAAAACATTCATCTCAGTGTTTAGAAAAAGGATGGTTGCAGGGGAGATCTTTTTTGTGACCATGAAGAACTGGAAACATCAGGGCACCATCTCACCATCAGGTGACAGGCTTCCCTCTGTGTTTACAAGCCATAAGGAACTTTTGGGCTGTCTTTGTGTTGCTGGCAGAGAAGCCTCACAGGCAGCTTGGAGAAGCAGAAATCACCTTCTCTGGCACACAGACAGTGTGTGTCCCAGGCGTGCAGGCCCAGGTTTCTCATTTGCCTATCTCATCCAGGGCGGTCCTGGGCTTGCTGAGACGCTCTTGGAGAATGCTGATGGGGGTAGTGGTTTTTCCTTGTGGTCAGCTATGTCTCAGTGCTTGTGGTTATCCTCCACTGAAACTACTAGTCAGTTCTCCAACTGGCCTCCTTTGCTTACCCTCGAGCAATTTGGATGGTTAACAGAGAGGAGAGACTGTGGGAGCCTAATGGTGTGTCTTTGGCACCCGAGCCTGTGGCTTTCTCATCTGGAGAGCTCCTGTCTTCATTTTGTCTGACTTTGTGTCTTCTCTCAAATGAAAGCAGCCATGGTGGCTGTGTCAGACAAGGTTTGGTGTGTCTTGTAGGAGACTTCCTCCCTGCTTGCTGCCTCCAGTGGGATTTGGTTGACCTGGGAGCAGATCCCTGCCCCAGATTTTTTTTTTTCTTTAAACCTTGGAAGCTATCCCACTGGTGTCCAGAGCAATGAACCACCCCATCACTGTGCCCGGTGGATGTCCAGGATGTCCATGTCTATCTGAGACAGACCAGGGCAAATCCTGGAGCAAGTGGCCTAGTGGCATTCCTGAGGGCAGCCCCTCTCATTGCAGTCTGCATCTGGTGGTGTGTGGGCAAGGGTTTATTTTCACCTGGGGCCTCCCAGTAGAGAGGCAGGTCACGTCAGTGGGCTGCAGAGTTGAGCCCATGGAGATTGTGGAGCTCAACCACGAAGACTTTCCTTTGCACCTCGCCTTGATTTGCATGGCAGCCCATCTGCTCCTGGCACAGAGGGGTGCATGGAGGTGGGTGGAAAGGGAGGCACCCTGCTAGGCCATGGGATGCTCTGGCTCTTACCAGAGCCTGCTGATAGCACTGATCTGTGAATTGGGTGATTTTACATCTGTCTTCATATTGTTCCGAGGGAACAAGCAGTTTATATTTGAAGAGTATTAATTTAATGTTATTGAAGCCTTAAGAAAAGGCACAGTGGACCTAGCCCTGCTAGTTTTGCTCATGTTTCACAGGGCTGAGGAGGGTGAGATTTGATCCTCTTTGGATGTATCTATACTCAAAGGGCGATTGCGGGGAAGAGAAAAGAGACAGGGGAATTAGAACACTGAAAAATAATCCTAGCTGTGCCCTGAGCCGTTTTGCAATAAGACACTTCAGGGTGTGAGTTATGATGCTGTAATTCACACCTCATGCATTTTGTGGTGTTCAGCCGACTGCTTCATGCCCTGCATGCATACTGTGAATGATTTCTGCTCAGCTTGCCCCCTGGCCAGCTCAGCCCTCGAGCGGAGATGGCTGCAAGGCTTGGCTCTTCCTCTGCTGCTTTTCATTTCATCTTTCCATTTGGCAACCAAAGTTGTGGCTGTTCAGGGCAGACCTTGCATCTCCCTAATCCAAGCCGACTTTGGTGTATCTTTACCTGTAAGCAGATCCCTAGTCCTAGCAAAAAAGCATTAGGTACTTTAGAAGTTGTCTGCCCTGCTCCATTAACCTGCTGGAAACATTTGGGGCAGTAAGGGCTGGTGCCTGGAAGCAGCAAGTAAGGTTTGAAGACTGAGATGGGTCAAGAAGCGGTTGAGTACATCCATCTTTTATCTCATCCTCTTCTTCAAATCTGTTCTATAACAGTAACTGATTCGGGAAAGGATTTTCAAATTGGATCATTATTAACGAAATGCTTGGCAGGAGATGCATACATCCTGCAGCTCACTTTGGGAATGGAGTAACCCATTTGCTGCCTTTCGGTGCGACAAAAGTTGTTGCTTGTTTGTTTGTCTCTCAGGAACCTGTGGGGTGGCAGAACATTTCTGTGCCCTTTGGCCAAACTGACTGTTCCACCCATCAGCCTCATCACATGCCTGTGCCTGGGGTCTGTTGGCAAAGCAGCTAACTGCAAGTCAAGAGCGCCGCTCTGAAGGCGGCAGCCGAGCCAAGACAAAGAGGAATCATCTCTTAAAAAAAAAAATGCCTGTCTTCTTCCCAGGCTCCATGAGCACAAGTTACTGCCTGTATGAGGTCACTGAACACAGGAGCTGGCTTTGATCCATGCTGTGCCTGTGCCGGCCATTGGTGTGCTGGCAGTCAGGCCTGGCCTGCTGTCAGGATTATTATCTTTGCATATCTGCTTAATGGTAAATTATAGTGGTGCCTCCAGCTCTTTCCTGTGTTAGCACTTCATAAATTGGAATTGAAAATTGCTCTGGGGACCCAGGTTAAAAACTTTGAATCCTCTGACTGAGGATTGGAGTCGAACCCTAATTTTTTAAAAGGGTCTGGCACTTGGAAGCATTGTATCACTAGGAGTTGGACCCAGTGGCTGTGACAGAGACGTATGGTGTTCAGAAGCCCCATCAAGCAGAGCACCCGCATCCAAAAGGTGCTGTGCTAGAGGTGACATGCCCTGCAAAGACGTGGGTCTCTTCAGTGAGTGAGGCTGACCCAGTGAAGCTGCTTTGTGAAACACCATGGACTGGTGGCACTGCATCATGGAGGAGACACAGGTCAGCATCAATTTGGGCATCTCTGCACCATGTACACATTTCCTTACTGTACATCTACCTTAACTTCAGCCTTGTAGACATTAGATGTCTGTCTAGCGTAAGATCCTCTTGCAGGCTGAGGAGAAGACCTTGGAGATGATGTCTACCCTAGCTGTGTACCTAGAGAGGGATCTGAAATGAGTAGCTTTGACCAGTTTGAGATCCTGACTTTGGGATGCATAAACTAGGACTTTTTCCTAAAATCCTGCCTAGCATTCCTGCTGTCTCCAGATGCTGATTGTGCTGAGTGCAGCTGTATTAGTTCTTGGAAGCGTGCTGTTACAGACAGTAATTTTGCTGGGCTTTGGGTGGTCACTTGAGCAGGTTTAACAGAGTTTCTCTCTGTGGAACATTAGTAATTCCCTTTAAGTGACTAAGAGCGGGAGAATATTCAGACTTGGGGACTGAAAGGAAGAGGTTTGTTTATTGTTCCAAGGTGCTGTAAACCCTGAATTTAACAGAAATGTAAACACATACAGTTATTTTGCTGATTCATCTTTTATCACTGGTTTTGATGGAACATATAATATAGGCATGGCCCTAAAAGGCTTATTTCTAGGGTGACATATGCTGACTTGCAGCCGCACACTCTCCTTCCAAAAATGAGTAACTCTTGGGGTATGTGTGGCTTGTGGCTGGGTTGTGATAGGTAAACGAGAAGGAATTAGTGTGGTCGCCATCACTGCCACCCCTGACAGCTCTGACAGAAAGTGCATTACCAAACAGCAGTGTATGTCTCCAGAAGAGATGTGGAATTTGCTGGGGGCAGGAGGCTGTGCGAGTTGACAAAGCCCAGCCCAGGGTGACTGAAAATCCCTGGGGATGTTCTTCTCCCCAGCACCAAAAGGGTTCAGGCTTACAGCAGGGAGCTACGGCAATGGCTTGTACCAGCACAGGAGCCAGGCTTGGGGGTTGATTTTGTGATCGTGTCCTTTGGCAGTAGAGTTACAATTACTGATGACAGCTGCATGCCCAACTTTTCCATCCTTTTAGGGGCCCATCTCCTTTGCACCCTCTGTGTAGCCTGGGGAGAAGCAGGCTGCTTCAGTGGGCAGCGTGGGTCAGGAGCAAAACTTAGAGACTTCTTTCCCCTGGCTGCAGTACCGTCTGGAGACTCATCTCCCAGCTCCTCAGCTGGGGACACAAAGTTAGACAGTGTGATTGTTCCATCCAGAAGCTATCCCTGTGCCCAGCACAAGAAAATGTATTTTCTTACTGTAGGGTCCTTATATTTGCAGGTTTTAAAGGGGGAGCAATGTTTTGAGCAGGAATGCCCAAAGCACAGTATTGCACCAGGCTGAAAAAGAGTGTCCTCTGTATCCACATGTCCCAGCAAGGCAGAGCAAAGCTCGCCCATCTGCAGAACCTGCAGCCCGGGGTGCCAAATAAATGCAATCTGGAAATGGGTGAGGACAGCTGTGTGTGTCTCTGCCTGTGTGTGGCCCAGGCTGCAAATTGCAGAGTTGGAGAGGGATGGGTTTACACTGTCTGTGATAGTCCTGCACGTCTGGGGTGGAGAGGGTGTTCCTGCAAGTGGGAAGGCGGGAAGGCAGGAAGCCAAGCGTGGGAAAAGGAGGGAAAAGGAGGATGATTGTGAGAAGAGTAGGAGGGAAGGAAAGGCCAGAGACAATAGTTCAACTTAGCAAAGAGGCAGTGATTGAGGGTGCGAGGATTTGGCAGAGTATCTTCCTGAAAACCCTGAAGTTCCACAGGAAGAAGGTAATTTTGTGTTTAATTCAGTGCTGTGCCATGACAGGGGGGAATCTGTCCCGTGCAGGACTCTTACATCAGTTTTCCTGCCTTGGCCAGCGGTGCTGAGGGGAATAAGGAAGACTCCTCACATTTGCCTCCTTTTTGGCATTTCACAGTGAAATTCGGGTGATCTTTGCAAGGCCAGGGCATAAAATAATTTTCTTCTTTCACTCTTCTCCCCACAAGAATTAGACTGGATTTCTCCTAAGCCTGAACTCAAAGGTCACTGTAATGAAAGACATTTTTCCCAGTGACTTAAGCATTGCATCTTCCTGGGGTTGTGGAAATTTGTTCCCTTCTTTCCAAGAGTTGGTTTTGCATTGTCAGGATTGTCCTGTAGAGAGCAAGTACATTCAGTTTTACATATGTATGGTCATGCAGTATAATCAAAGATCTGTATGCATTGCCTGTTTGTTGAATGGTGTTTATGTTTTGAGGATAGGTCCATTTTTCAGTTACTCTTCTAGCATTTTGTGATTAAAATGCAAGCAGTCATCTGTCTGCATGTTATGCTGGTAGTTCTATGGTGCTTTGCTGGTTGATTTCGCCTCAAGTTTTATC
Organism: Phalacrocorax aristotelis; assembly: GCF_949628215.1. Classification (NCBI taxonomy): domain Eukaryota; kingdom Metazoa; phylum Chordata; class Aves; order Suliformes; family Phalacrocoracidae; genus Phalacrocorax; species Phalacrocorax aristotelis. The sequence goes on along the minus strand of NC_134287.1, from coordinate 9,671,738 downwards.
CTTCAGTCGTGCATGAAAAATGTAGTTGCACAAACTATATAGAGATCAGAAGAGTGTTTCAGAGTTGTTTTTTTTTTGTCAGGGATTGTAGATCACACTCACAGTACTGTGTCCCTCAGGTCTGGCTTTGTGAATCTGAGGGTCTCTTGGTTTACACGAACTTTTTGTTTCCCTCTACTCAAAATGAGAAGAAAAAAAATTATCCCACTATTTTATGGCAAAATCCCAGGAGGATTTCCATTATTTGGACTAAGAATGTCCCAGAGCTTTGTCATTGTTCTGGAAGGGCCTGGAGGAATTTTGCTCCTTTTCCCAGGCCCTTGTTTTGCTTTTCTAGCATTGCATCTGGGGGTCACGTGTAAGGTTACAAATCAAAGCCGGAAGATTTGCATGCTAATATAAACTGCATGCAAGTGTTGGTGCAGAGCTGGAATCCCGAACACGAGAAGCCGAAAGGGAGGATGGGTTTTAGCAATGCATCTTTGCAATTGTGAGGCTGACTGTGCAGGTAGTTTTTGTCATTTGTGTAAGCTACGCTACGCACCCACAGTGTGCAATAATTTGCCCTGTGCCCGTACATGAAACAGGGTCAGCAATATGGTGTGCTTTGTTGTCATGTGGCCACAGGCTGTGTGTGCTCTCTGCACCGTATACATGATCCGTAGCTGGGAAAAAACATCAGTACAACCCTGTTGGTACAATGTAGATGGGCCCTTATTATCAGAGCAGAAAGGTAGGTATTTGGAGAGATCTCCCACAGGCATAAATAACTCTGTAAGATGTGCGAGATTTGGTGTTAACTGGAAAACAGCAATTTCCAGGTCATATTTTTTCTGTCTTGTCAGTCTTGACGCATTTAACACAGTAGCAAACAGGTTCTTGTTAGTTCTCATTTGACCAAGCTATTCCTGTGTCCCTGGCCCCAGGGCACTCGACCAAAATCCCTTTGCCTTAGATGTGAGCAGAGCTCTACTCATCCTATTTGAACATCCCCCAAGTCAATTCTTCTTGTGCCAGAATCAGTTCAGCTGCTTCTTTCTTGAGTCTTTCTGATTTAGAAGCATCCTTCTGATATTTTAGCAGTCACGCTTTCATGTGAGGTTTGCTTAAGCACCATGAAGGGAATGAAACTCTTTGCATTGTCCTCCATGTAATGGCAGTCAAAACCAGATGCAGATTATACCCACTGGGACCAGGGCTGCATTTATTTCTCAGACATTGCCCTCATCTGAATGGTGGCAGCACCAGCCTGACAGCAGAGTGATCTCTCATAGCTGAAGGTAGAAGGATGTGTTATATACTAAGGAGGGTTTTTAAAGGAACTCATAGCTGGTCTCAGTGCTTATTAAAATTAATTTCAGTGGAAGCAGGATGAAGCCAGTTTTGATTCAATTTTAAAAATCTGTTCCTGTGGAGAGAATGAAATGATCTTCATTTTTGAAAGTAATTTTTTTAAAGTGCCATGTGCCCTTTGCATCTATCTATCCTTTACTGTGCAGCTGACACAATGGCTGTAACAGATGAGAAGTCACTGTCTAGAGGGACCTCTACCTCACTTCCACATCCAGCACTGGCACTGAGGACTTCTACATTGAGCCAGACTCTTCAGGGTTGATGTTTCTTTTCAGAACAACTTCAACTGCAAATCAGTTTCTAAAACCAATTTAGTGAAATTGATAAAATTTTTGAATTTAAAATCTTTCAGGGAAACTTACTTGAAGGACTTGAAATTCAGATATGAGAGGGTCTGTTTTGCCTGTTGATTTTTGCTTTTCCCAGTTCTCTCTCCTTTTTTGAAAGGAGCTTCTCTTCTTTTACCAGGACATTTTCATATTTTGGGGTCCTCATGAAACACCAACCGCCTGCTGGGGAGAAAGACACAAGCACTGAGTTAAAGTAGTTTATAATTCAGGTGGGATCCAGATTTAAGAGGCAATAAGCTGAAAACTTTTTTCCTTCAGGTACAGCTGGATTATTTTAATTTGCTTGCCACAGACAGACTCTTTCAGACCCAGGTGGGGCATTTGGGAAGACCATGAGGGAGCCAGGTTTCACAGAGAGCCTGTGTGTTCTTATTTCCATTTTACATTTGTCACTCTGCTATTCTAATGCTCCGCAGGCTTAGATGTTGTGTTTTCTAATAGTCTGTCAACTCTTAAATAGCAGAAACTCAGTCCTGTGGTTATTCTGCTTCACAAATAGTTCCACCACACATGGAAAGTAAATGCAGGTGGGTAGAAACAGGTTGGAAAGAGAATACGAGTCCACATTGTACTCTGCAGAGATGCTGTCTCCCTCATGCACGTTTGTAAATCTTATGGGTGGATATCATCTGCTTCCCTTGTCTGCTCATTCCTTGCAAAGAAGCTGCTATTCTGCTTCCCAAAGCTGGGAGGTGGTAGCAGGGAAGCAACCGGTCTTCACTAGTCCTGTTTCTTATTCTCTTTCCATAAGCTCCAGTTATTGGATATGTTGGAGATAAGATAGGAGCCTTGACAGCTCTTTGATGCGGCCCAGGATTTCAGTTAAAAAACAAACAAAGCCCTGCTAATGCAACACAGATAGTGCAAGTCTGGAAGAATTAGACACATCATATTCTGCTCACACACCCCTAAAAATGAAGTGAAATGAAGTAACCAAACAAGCCTGGCAAGAGGCTCAGAGGCGGTTTGTAACCGAGCTGCAAGGGCTTCCAGCCGTTCCAGTTCTGCAACACTCTGGTCAAGTTATTGTCACAG